>NW_012114433.1:2958579-2960226 GCF_000951035.1 Colobus angolensis palliatus
CAGGCGTCCGCCACCAAGCCCGGCTAATTTTTTGTATTTTTACTAGAGACAGGGTTTCACCGTGTTAGCCAGGATGGTCTCGATCTCCTGACCTTGTGATCCATCCGCCTTGGCCTCCCAAAGTGCTGGGATTATAGGCGTGAGCCACCGCACCCGGCCTATTTTACGTCAATCTTATTTCCACCTTGCTTAAGAGCCCATGCAAGATCACCTTAAGGCCATTCAGTGGTTGCTGCTACCCATTCAGTGGCCTGAGCAGTGGGAGCTGCAGACCAGTCTTCCGTGGCAGGCTGACTGCTCCAGTCTTCAGTAGGGAACTGCTGGATAGGCACAGAGGGCACCTGCACACCATCAGACCAGTTGCAACCTCAGGCTGAGTAGCAGTGAATTTAGGAGCTGGAACAGTCCATTCACCCTGAAATTCCTCTTTGGTCACAGCCTTTTCAGCAGCAGACAACTTTTTATTTTATTTTTTTAATTTTTATTTTTTTGAGATAGAGTCTCGCTCTGTCACCCAGGCTGGAGTGCAGTGGCGCGATCTCAGCTCACTGCAACCTCCGCCTCCTGGGTTCAAGAGATCCTCCTGCCTCAGCCTCCCGTGTAGCTGGGAGTACAGACACGCACCACCATACTTGGCTAATTTTATTTTGTATTTTTAATAGAGACGGGTTTTTACCATGTTGGCCAGGCTGGTCTCGAACTCCTGACCTCATGATCCACCCACGTTGGTCTCCAAAAGTGCTGAAATTACAGGCGTGAGCCACTGCTCCTGGCCCAACCTGTTCTTTTTCAACCTCTTCAGGATCTCTATAGAAATAGAGATCACTGGCTGGGCACGGTGGCTCACGCCTGTAATCCCAGCACTTTGGGAGGCCGAGGCGGGCAGATCACGAGGTCAGGAGATCGAGAGCATCCTGGCTAACACGGTGAAACCCTGTCTCCACAAAAATATGAAAAATTAGCTGGGTGTGGTAGCAGGTGCCTGTAGTCCCAGCTACTCAGGAGGCTGAGGCAGGAGAATCGCTTGAACCCAGGAGGCGGAGGTTGCAGTGAGCTGAGATCGTGCCATCGCACTCCAGCCAGGGTGATAGGGCGAGACTCTATCTGGCGAAAAAAAGAAAAGAAGTAGAGATCAGGCATGACCTCCCACGGGTGTTCATGGGAAATGGTGCCACAGATAAGCAGAACTTCCTGAGCCAGCATCCACCACTTCAAACCCACTGAGTGAGCTCCCTTGTTGTTGCTTGGGACGGCAATGTCCACATGGTGCAGAGGGGAATCTGTGTGACACAGAGCAAGGTAGGTAGGTCAACATAAGATGCCTCTGTGAGAGGCTGTTGGTCAACTCTGGGGTCAGTAACCACAAGAAGCCGTGGCTCCCGGAAGGCTTCCTGGATATGGATAGTGAAGGTTCCAGAAGTGAAGTGGCCAGCGATTGGAGTGGCTCCAGTGGCAGCAGCAAATGTCAGCATGGCCCTCTGGCCAGTATACCTGGAGGATGTGACACTGACATCAGCAAGGTTTTCTTTTTTTTTTTTTTTTGAGACGGAGTTTCTCTCTGTCCCAGGCTGGAGTGCAGCGCCCTCGCCCAGGCTGGAGTGCAGTGGTGCAATCTCCCGGAAGGCTCCCTGGATCTGGTTAGTAAGA
>NW_012114433.1:2966047-2967350 GCF_000951035.1 Colobus angolensis palliatus
AGATAGGGTTTCACCATGTTGGCTAGGATGGTCTTGATCTCTTGACCTCATGATCCACCTGCCTTGGCCTCCTAAAGTGCTGGAATTACAGGTGTGAGCCACTGTGCCCAGCCTGATTTTTTTTTTTTAATTAAAGTCATTTTACTTAAATGACTTTAAATCATTTACTTTAAATGATTGTTTAACAATGTGCACATTGTTAAAACATCAGCTAGTACAGAAGAGCTCATACTTTAGACATCAAAATAAAACTTTATTTTTTGTTTGTTCTGTTTTGTTTTTGAGATGGAGTTTCACTCTTGTTGCCCAGGCTGGAGTGCAATGGCGCAGTCGTGGCTCACTGCAACCTCTGCCTCCTGAGTTCAAGTGATTCTCCTGCCTCAGCCTCCCAAGTAACTGAGATTATAGGCATTGTGACCTCAGGTGATCCGCCCACCTCATCCTCCCAAAGTGCTGGGATTACAGGAGTAAGCCACTACGCCTGGCAATTTTTTTTTTTTTTTTTGAGATAGAGTTTCACTCTTGTCACCAAGGCTAGACTGCAATGACCCAATCTTGGCTCCCTCTGCCTCCCAGGTTCAACGGATTCTTGTGTCTCAGCCTCCTGAGTAGCTGGGGTTACAGGCGCCCGTCACCATGCCTGGCTAATTTTTGTATTTTCAGTAGAGACAGGGTTTCACCATGTTGCTCAGGCTGGTCTTGAACTCCCAACCTCAATGATCCACCAGTCTCTGCCTCCCAAAGTGCTGGGATTACAGGCGTGAGCCCCTCACCCAGCCTGTTATTTGTTTTTTTTTTAACTAAAGTCATTTAAACTAAATGACTTTAAACCATTTGCTTTAAATAATTGTTTAACATAGTGCACATTTTTAAAACCTCAGCTAGCACAGAAGAACTCATACTAAAGACCTCAAAAAACTTTTTTTTTTTTTTTTTTTGAGACAGGGTCTTCCTCTGTAACCCATGCTGGAGTGCAGTGGCGCAATCATAGCTCACTGCAGCCTTGAACCCCTGGGCTCAACCGATTCTCCCACCTCAGTCTCCCAAGTAGCTAGAATGACAGGCGTGCGCCATGTCTGGCTAATAGTTTTATTTCTATTTTTATTTTATTTTATTTATTTATTTAAATTTATTTGTTTTTTTTTTTTAGATGGAGTCTTGCTCTGTTACCCAGGCTGGAGTGCAGTGGTGCGATCTCAGCTCACTGCAAGCTCCGCCTCGGCCTCCGGAGTAGCTGGGACTACGGGCGCCGGCCACCACGCCTGGCTAATTTTTTGTATTTTTAGTAGAGACGGGGTTTCAC
>NW_012114433.1:2973785-2978075 GCF_000951035.1 Colobus angolensis palliatus
TGTATATGTGTGTCTGTATATGTATATTTTATATATATATATATATATGTATATATTTTTTTTTTTTTTTGAGACAGAGTCTTGCTCTGTCACCCAGGCTGGAGTGCAGTGGCTCAATCTCTGCTCACTGCAACCTCTGCCTCCCGGGTTCAAGCAAGTCTCCTGCCTCAGCCTCCTGAGTAGTTGGGATTACAGGTGTGTGCCACCACACCCAGCTAATTTTTTGTATTTTTAGTAGGTTTTACCATGTTGACCAGGCTTGTCTTGAGTTCCTGACTGCAGGTAATCCACCCACCCCGACCTCCCAAAGTGCTGGAATTACAGTCTTGAGCCATCACTCCTGGCCCCAAATAGAAGTTTAATCAGCACCTGCTCACCCTGTATATGATAATGAGAAAAGAGACAGAAAATCTTCCTACATTTATTTTTAATTTTCATAATTTTTATTACAGATGGGGTCTTGTCATGTTGCCCAGGCCGGTCTCAAACTCCTGATCTCAAGTACCCCTTCCACCTCAGCCTCCCAAAGTACTGGGACTACAGGTGTAAGTGACTGCACCCAGTTTAGAAACATTTTTAAATAATAGTATGACCCAGGCCAGGCATGGTGGCTCACGCCTGTAATCCCAGCACTTTGGGAGGCCGAGGCAGGCGGATCACAAGGTTAGGAGATCAAGACCATCCTGGCTAACATGGTAAAAATACAAAAAATTGGCCAGGCGTGGTGGTGGGCACCTGTAGTTCCAGCTACTCGGGAGGCTGAGGCAGAAGAATGGCATGAATGCAGGAGGTGGAGTTTTCAGTAAGCTGAGATCGCGTGACTGCACTCCAGCCTGGGTGACAGGGTGAGACTCTGTTTTCAAATGTATACAAAAATGGACAGAATAGTAGTGAATCTCCATGTGTATGTCATCTGATTTAACAATTATCAGTTTATGGGTAATCTTGGGTCATCTATACCACTCTCCTACATTGTCATTATTTGGAAGTAAGTTCCATATATCATACAGAACATCTGTAAATATTTCAATATGTATTTCTTTTTTGAGATGGAGTCTCACTTTGTCGCCAGGCTGGAGTGCAGTGGCGCTATCTCTGCTCACTGCAACATCTGCCTCCCAGGTTCAAGCAATTCTCCTGCCTCAGCCTCCTGAGTAGCTGGGATTACAGGCGCACACCACCATGCCCGGATCATGTTTTGTATTTTTAGTAGAAACGGGGTTTCACCATGTTAGCCAGGCCGGTCTTGAACTCCTGACCTCAAGTGATCCACCCGTCTCAACCTCCCAAAAGGCTGGGATTACAGGTGTGAGCCACCATGCCCAGCCAATATTTTTATTTTTTGTAGATACAGGGTCTCACTATATTGCCCAGGCTGTACTCAAATTCCTGGCCTCATTGATCCTCCAGTGTTGGCCTCCTAACGTGCTGGCACTACAGGAGTGAGCCACAGAGATTTGCCAATGATTTGGTAATAAATAAAAAATGCTCCAACAGCCCAACACAGTGGCTCACACCTGTAATCCCAGCACTTTTGGAGGCCAATTCTGGAGGATCACTTGAGGTCAGAAGTTCAAGACCAGCCTGGGCAACATAGCAGGACCTCATCTCTACCCTAAATTTAAAAATTAGCCATCTGTAGTGGCATGCGCCTGTAGTCCCAGCTACTTGGGAGGCTGAGGAGGGAGGATCACTTGAGCCCAGGACATTGAGGCTGCAGTGAGCTATGATTGCACTGCCTGGGGGACAGAGTGAGACCCTGTCTCAGAAAAAAAAAAAAAAAAAAAAAAGCAGGAAAAAAAAAACCTTGCTTATATTCTTATTGCTTGATCAATTGTTTCTTTTCTTCTTCTTTTTCCTCACCCTGTCTTATCAGCTGATTATTTGATCAATTGTACGTATTATCTCTTGTCTTTCAGCTGTGATACATGAGAATTTAGCTCACTGATACCAGCGGTCCCCCCATTGTGGTATATCTCACTGTTTTAGTTCTCCTCTTGGTTACCACTGAAACTTTAAATAACATGCGATTCCTGTCTTCTTAGCCCCGCCCACTATTTCCTGGATCCTTTTATGTAAGATGAGGATAACTCCACAGGTCCAGCTGGGCCAGCAGGGCCTGGGCCTGTGCCATCAGACAGCAAGCAACGCAGAGTTCATCAAGTTTGTGCTCTTAGGCTAGGTGCAGTGGCTCACGCCTGTAATCTCAACACTTTTGGAGGCCTAGGTGGGCAGATCGCTTGAGGTCAGGAGTTCAAGGCCAGCCTAGCCAACATGGTAAAACCCCATCTCTACTAAAAATAAAAAATTAGCTGGGTGGGGTGGTGCATGCCTATAATCCTAGCTACTCAGGAGGCTGAGGCAGGAGAATTGCTTGAACTCAGGAGGCAGAAGTTGCAATAAGCCAAGATCACGCCACTGTACCCCAGCCTGGGCAACAGAGCAAAACTCCGTCTCAAAAAAAAAAAAGAGAAAAAGAATACTAGGTAGCTCACAGAATCAAAGAAAAAACAAAGGAAAGGTTGAGTAACCAGAACTCAGAAAAGAGAGAATATTCAGGGTCACTCGGTGACCCTCAAGGATTTTATTTTGGGTGCATTGACATCCCCTTCCTCAGGACCATCTTTTAGGTCTAGGCAAAGCTGAAAGCTGTATTTCTTCTGTATTCCTGTACTTGTTAATACAATACATAATGAATATTTCAGGAAAAATACAACTTTCGTTAATAACAATCTGTTAATAATCTGGCCAGGTACAATGGCTCATGCCTGTAATCCCAGCACTTTGGGAGGCTGAGGCGGGTGGATCACCTGAGGTTAGGAGTTCAAGAACAGCCTGACCAATATGATGAAACGCTGTCTCTACGAAAAATACAAAAAATTACCTGGGCGTGGTGGTAGTCTCCTGTAATCCCAGCTACTCAGGAGGCCAAGGCAGAAGAATCGCTTGAACCTGGGAGGTGGAGGTTGCAGTGAGCCAAGATCATGCCATTGTACTCCAACCTGGGCAACAAGAGTGAAACTCCGTCTCAAAATAATAATAATAATAATACTAGTAGTAATAATAATAATCTGCCTAGGGGTCCCTGTGCCAGTCCACCCAGGTTTTCATTCCTGATGACTCAAGAGGAGTCTTGGGTGGTTGTATTTGTTCACCTCCCCACCTCCTGGGGAAAAGAGAAGGACCTAGTGACTCACAGTCCACCAAAACCATATGGAATAGGGTAGAGGAAGTCCCCCCAAGAGAATGGGAAGTCGTGGCTGTACAGGCAGAAACAAGAGATATCCACTGTATTTATGAGTACTAGGTTCATTGCACTTGACAGAGACCTGCAATGGTAATAGTTTAAACAAAATTAAAGTTTGTTTTTTTCTCGCAGGTAAAAATCCAGAAGTAAGTAATCCAGGCTGGTACGTAGCTCTTCTCCATGAAGCCTGGTGCCCCAACCCCTTCCTCACGGGCCAAGATGGAGCTCTAGTCAGTACTTCTAAGTCCCAAGCACAGGATGGAGAAACAGAGATAGAAGAGGACAAAGAGGCTGGGCACGGTGGCTCACGCTTATAATCCCAGCACTTTGGGAGTCCGAGGCAGGAGGATCACAAAGTCAGGAGATGGAGACCATCTTGGCCAACATGGTGAAACCCCATCTCTACTAAAAATGTAAGAAATTAGCCAGGCGTAGTGGTGCATGCCTGTAGTCCCAGCTACTTGGGAGGCTGAGGCAGGGGAATCGCTTGAACCTAGGAGACGGAGACTGCAGTCAGCCGAGATCCCGCCACCACACTCCAGCCTGGCGACAGAGTCCATCTCAAAAAAAAGGGGGGGACAAAGAGAGACTGCTAAGCGTTTCTTCCAGATGATTCTAGGAAGCCATTGTACTTCGTCTTACATCCTATTGGCCAGACATAGTCACATGACCATTCCAAGCTGCAGTGCAGGCTGGGAAACAGAAGCTCTGCTACAAATTCTACTACCACTAAAGAAGAGAAGAGTGGGTCTTAGAGGACAATGGTCAGGTCCTGCCATATCCGCCATGTACATCTGGTGGATCTCACGACTCACATGCATATATCTTCCAATTTAATATTTTTAAATGCTCCTACCCCACCATAATTCAATCATTCTAATGTCACACAAAACCAATAACACACCTCCTCCTCAAAAGAGACAACTAGAGTCACACACAGGGACTGTAATAGCCCCAAGTCCAGGACCTCTAGGAAACATCCTTTTTCTTCAATATTTTGCAATCTGTGGACTAAACAGAAGTCTTTTTTTTTTTTTTTTTTT
>NW_012114433.1:2981490-2983583 GCF_000951035.1 Colobus angolensis palliatus
TTTTTTTGAGACGGAGTCTGGCTCTGTCTCCCAGGCTGGAGTGCAGTGGCGCGATCTCGGCTCACTGCAAGCTCTGCCTCCTGGGTTCATGCCATTCTGCCTCAGCCTCCGGAATAGCTGGGACTACAGGCGCATGCCACCACACCTGGCTAATTTTTTTTGCATTTTTAGTAGAGACGGGGTTTCACCGTGTTAGCCAGGATGGTCTCGATCTCCTGATCTCGTGATCTGCCCATCTTGGCCTCCCAAAGTGCTAGGATTACAGGCGTGAGCCACTGCACCTGGAGGCTAATTTTTTTTTTTTAGTAGAAACAGGGTTTCATCTTGTTAGCTAGGATGTTCTCGATTTCCTGACCTTGCAATCTGCCCGCCTTGGCCTCCCAAAGTGCTGGGATTACAGGCATGAGCCACCACATCCAGCCAGAAAAATATATTCTTGTTAACTACTCACTTACCTTGAAGTCCAGCTCCCAGTTCATACAGGTAGAGCAGAATATAATTGCTTCATCCTTTCCTTTTATTTACTAGTTTACAAAAATGCGTGTCTCTCCAAGCATTTTCCAAAGGTTTCCCATGAGATTGTTTTTGTTTTGTGTAATTGAGTACTGCATTGGGTTGAATAGTGTTCTCGGAAAATTCATATCCACCCAGTACCTCAGAATGTGACCTTATTTGGAAATAGAATCTGCAGAGGTAACTGACTACGATGAGGTCACTCTGGAGTAGGGAGAGCCCTAAATCCAAGGATGATTTTCACAAGAAGAGGAGAGTTGGGGTATGGCAGCTCACGCCTGTAATCTTAACATCAAGGCAGGAGAATTGCTTGAGGCCAGGAGATTGAGACCAGCCTGGGCAACATGGTGAGACCCCATCTCTACAAAAAATAAAATAAAAAGTTACCTGAGGCCCGGCACAGTGGCTCATGCCTGTAATCCCAGCACTTTGGGAGGTTGAGGCAGGTGGATCACCTGAGATCAGGAGTTCAACACCAGCCTGGCCAACATGGTGAAACCCTGTCTCTACTAATAATACAAAAATTAGCCGGGCGGGGTGGTTCATGCCTGTAATCCCAGCTACTCTGAAGGCTGAGGCAGGAGAATTGCTTGCCAAGGTTGTAGTGAGCCGAGATCACACTACTGCACTCCAGCCTGGACAACAGAACAAGACCCCGTCTCAAAAATAAATAAATAAAAATAAAAATAAAAAAAAAACACAATTAGCCAGGTGTGGTAGCATGCACCTGTGGTGTGGTCCCAGCCATGCAGGAGGCTGAGGTGGAAGGACTGCTTGAACCTGGGAGGTCAAGGCTGTAGTGAGCTATGATAATACCAAGGTACTCCAGCCTAGGCCACAGAGTGAGACCCTGTCTCAAGGAAAAATTTAAAAATAAATAAATAAATAGGGCCGGTCACAGTGGCTCACTCCTGTAATGCCAGCACTTTGGGAGGTGGCATTACCTGAGGTGGGTGGATTACCTGAGGTCAGGAGTTTGAGATCAGTCTGGCCAACATGGTGAAACCCCATCTCTACCAAAAATACAAAATTAGCTGGGCGTGGTGGCAAGCGCCTGTAATCCCAGCTACTCGGGAGGCTGAGGCAGGAGAATCACTTGAACCTGGGAGGTGGAGGTTGCAGTGAGCGGAGATGGTGCCACTGCACTCCAGCCTGGGGGCAGAGCGAGACTCTGTCTCAAAAAAAAAAAAAAAGAAAAAGAAAAAAAAGAAAAGGACTGTTTTCTCTTAATTATGTAAACCTTGCTGACATTTTGCATTGGAAGCGTGGTATAGTGGAAGGCACACTGGGATAGAAGCCCGGGAACTGCCGACTACTGCTGCCAACCTGGCCCCGGCTTAGTCACCAATGGGCTCTGTGACGTTGCTAAGTCATTAAGTCTTCTTTTTCTCATTACTCATCTGTACAATGAGGAGAATGAACTTTGTGTTCTCCATTCTACCAGTCCACAGGTCCACTAAGTGCCATAAAGATGTGGAGGAATCGGCCGGGCGCGGTGGCTCAAGCCTGTAATCCCAGCACTTTGGGAGGCTGAGACGGGCGGATCACGAGGTCAGGAGATCGAGACCATCCTGGCTAAC
>NW_012114433.1:2983633-2984799 GCF_000951035.1 Colobus angolensis palliatus
GATCTCCTGACCTCATGATTTGCCAGCCTCGGCCTCCTAAAGTGCTGGGATTAGAGGCATGAGCTACCGCGCCCGACTTCAGTATGTATTTCTAAAAGAGAAGCTCTTTTTACAAACCTAACTGTAATTCCATTATTGCACCAAAAAAAAAAAAAAAAAAAAAATTCCAGGCCAAGCGTGAGCGTGGTGGCTCATGCCTGTAATCCCAGCACTCTGGGAGGCCGAGGTGGGCAGATCACGAGGTCAAGAGATTGAGACCATCCTGGACAAATGGTGAAACCCCGTTTCTATTAAAAATACAAAAATTAGCTGGACATGGTGGCGGGTGCCTGTAGTTCCAGCTACTCGGGAGGCTGAGGCAGGAGAACTGCTTGAACCCAGGAGACAGAGGTTGCAGTGAGCCAAAATCGTGCCACTGCCCTCCAGCCTGGCGACAGAGCAAGACTTCGTTTCAAAAAAAATTAAAAAAACAAATTCCATAAAATCATCAAATTCCAATTTTTGCCAATTCCCCTCTCTGTTTTTATTCATAATTGACTTTCTTTTGTTTTGTTTTGAGACAGGATCTTGCTCTGTCACCCAGGCTGGAATGCAAACGCACGATCTCAGCTCACTACAACCTCTGCCTCCCAGGTTCAGGTGATTCTCCTGCCTCAGCCTCCTGAGTAGATAGGATTACAGGTGCCCCCCACCATGCCCAGCTAATTTTTGTATTTTTAGTAGAGACAGGGTTTCACCATGTTGGCCAGGCTTGTCTCAAACTCCTGACCTCAGGTGACCCACCTACCTTGGCCTCCCAAATTGCTAGGATTACAGGCATGAGCCATCGAGCCCAGCCTAATTTTTTTTTTCTTTTTGGTAGAGATGGGGTTTTGCCAGGTAGTCTAGGCTGATCTCAAACTCCTGGGGTCAGTTGATCCTCCCACTTCAGCCTCCCAAAGTGCTGGGATTATAGGTGTGAGCCACTACACCCAGTCTACAGTTAACTTTTTTGAAATAAAGTCCATACGATGGACTTGGCAGATACATTTCTCAAGCCTTCCTCTCTTTTTCAAATTACATCTCGAGCCTTTTTCAATTCATGGGTTCCCTTCCACTCTTCCTCTTCCTTTTTTTTTTTTTAAGACAGTCTCACTCTGTCGCCCAGGCTGGAGTGCAGTGGTGCC
>NW_012114433.1:2991174-2992993 GCF_000951035.1 Colobus angolensis palliatus
AAAGAAAGAAAGAAAAAAAAAACCTTGACTGTTTCTCTCACCTGAGACACAGTTCTCATAGACAACAGTTCTCTGGAGTGCAATGGCACGATCTTGGCTCACTCCAGTCTCTGCCTCCTAGGTTCAAATGATTCTCCTGCCTCAGCCTCTTGACTGTAATTACAGTCAGCTGTAATCTCAGCTACTCAGGAGGCTGAATCACTTGAACCCAGGAGGTGGAGGTTGCAGTGAGCCGAGATCGTGCCACTGCACTCCAGCCTGGGTGACAGAGTGAGACTCTGTCTCAAAAAAAAAAAAAATTATTTTTAATAATAATAATTATTGAAGGCCTTGGTCTTTCAAAGTGTTGGGATTATAGGCATGAGCCACTGTGTTTGGCTCACACTGATTTATAATTAGTTCTGTCTGTGTTTGTTTCTCAACCCATAATGAGGAAAATGTATTCCCAAAGAGGCTCAGTGACACTGGGCTCAGCTGAATGCTAGTTCAGGAAACTAGGCTAATTTCCCAGCCAGCCCTGTAGTTTGGAACAATTAACCTGGATATACCTCAAATATTGTTAGCTTTCCCGGGTGTCTCTTTGACCTCTCACTACATCTCGTTACAACAGTCTTCTTACCTTGCCCAGTTTAGCTTTGTGGTAATTTTGCTTGCCATTGTTTACGGCAACCGAATGGCCTGTTAACATAACTCTCTGCCTAGGTAGAAGGATGGCTTGAGGCCAGGGATTCCAGACCAGCCTGGGCAACATAGTGAGAGCCTATCTCTACCAATAATAATAATAATAAATAAATAAAATAAAAATAAAAATAAATTAGCCGAGTATGCACCAGGCACGGTGGCTCACGCCTGTAATCCCAACACTTTGGTAGGCTGAAGTGGGCGGATCCCAAGGTCAGGAGATCGAGACCATCCTGGCTAACACGGTGAAACCCTGTTTCTACTAAAAATACAAAAAAATTAGCCGGGCGAGGTGGTGGGTGCCTGTAGTCCCAGCTACTGGGGAGGCTGAGGCAGGAGAATGGCGTGAACCTGGAAGGCGGAGCTTGCAGTGAGCCGAGATTGTGCCACTGCACTCTAGCCTGGGCGACAGAGCGAGACTCTGTCTCAAAAACAAACAAACAAACAAACAAACAAAAAACAAGAAAAAGAAAAGAAAGAAAATAGTTACCACCACTTTC
Source organism: Colobus angolensis palliatus (assembly GCF_000951035.1). NCBI lineage: Eukaryota > Metazoa > Chordata > Mammalia > Primates > Cercopithecidae > Colobus > Colobus angolensis. The sequence goes on from NW_012114433.1 coordinate 2,992,356, forward strand.
TGGGTGTCCTCTATCTGCCTGGGACTGTGCTAAATGCTTTGTATACCTGATCTCATTTACTTCTCATAAATACCCTGCAGGATGCGTGTCCTTATCCTCATTTTACAGAACCAGGTCACAGGGCACCAAGAACTTGCTAAATGTGAAACCAAGAACTTGCTAAATGTGGCTTCTCTGTGCTTTCCTCACCAGATCATGCTGAAAAGAAAAAAGGTTTGGCTGGGCTCAGTGGCTAATGCCTATAACCCCAGAACTTTGGGAGGCTGAGGCAGGCAGATCACTTGAGGTCAGGAGTTCGAGACCAGCCTGGCTAACCCATGGTGAAACCCTGTCTCTACTAAAAATACAAAAATTAGTGGGGTGTGGTGGTGCTTGCCTGTAATCTCAGCTACTCAAGAGGCTGAGGCAGAATTGCTTGAACCGAAGAGGCAGAGGTTGCAGTGAGCCGAGATAGCGCCATTGCACTCCAGCATGGGTGACAGAGCGAGACTCTATCTCAAAAGAAAGAAAGAGAGAAAGAGAGAAAGAGAGAAAGAAAGAGAGAAGAAAGAAAGAAAGAAAGAAAGAAAGAAAGAAAGAAAGAAAGAAAGAAAGAAAGAAAGAAAGAAAGAAAGAAAGAAAGAAAAAAAAAACCTTGA
>NW_012114433.1:2994068-2995994 GCF_000951035.1 Colobus angolensis palliatus
AAAAAAAAAAAAAAAAAAAATTAGCCGAGCATGGTGGCGCATATCTGTAGTCCCAGCTATTCAGAAGGCTGTGGCAGGAGAACGGCTTGAGCCAGGGAGGTTCAGGGTGCGGTGAGCTGTGATCATGCCCCTGCACTCCAGAGTGGGCAACATAGCAAGACCCCTCATCTTGAAAAAAATTTTTTAAATGCCACAATGGCATTTAGAGACAAAAAAATGAGTAACCAGGGAGGATAATATATGCATGTGTGTATGACTCTGTGTGTGTGTGTCTATATGTATACCTATCTCTCTCTATATATATAATCACGTTACCTCAGCCCATCTGGTCTTTCCAGATAGTTCAAATAAACAGGACTGACACATTTCCCCCAGTGAAAATCTCTACAAGCCTAAGAATAAATTTAGCTGATCTTCAAGCCTATTTACACATTACCAGATTGATTCTGTGTTTTCTGGCAAATGTTCCATCGAAGACTCTACCCTTTAAAATGTTTAAATTATTTGCCTAAATACTGCATAAAGACATTTTCATTCTACTTTTTATCAGGAGGATAGCTTGAAAAACAATAATTCTGAAGCGTGTGTGCTGTGGTCCTCGAGGATAGCATGCAATGTGCACTGAAAGGAAAAAATAGCTTTAAAAAAAATGAAATGAGCTTTTTAATGTCAACGATAAATGTGGCAAAATATAATGCTGCTAAAATAAGGGAAACTGAAGGTTCATGATTTTTGTTTTTGTTTTGTTTTGAGACAGGGTCTCACTCTGTTTTCCAGACTGGAGTGCAGTGGTGTGATCATACCACACTGCATCCTCGAACTCCTGGGCTCAAGAGATCCTCCCACCTCAGCCTCCCAAGTAGCTGGGACCACAGGTGTGCACCACCATGCCCGGCTAGTTTTTTTCACTTTTTGTAGAAACAGGATTTTGCTATGTTGCCCAGGCTGGTCTTGAACTCCTGGGCTCAAAGGATGGACCCGCCTTGGCCTTCCAAATGCTGGGATTACAGGTGTCGGGCACCGAAACCGGCCTATTTTATTTGATTTATTTAAAAAATGCTAATCCCAGTACTTTGGGAGGCCGAGGTGGGCAGATCCCCTGAGGTCAGGAGTTTGAGACCAGCCTGGCCAACATGGTGAAACCCCCTCTCTACTAAAAATACAAAAATTAGCCAGGCGTGGTGATGTGCACCTGTAATCCCAGCTACTTGGGAGGCTGAGGCAGGAGAATTGCTTAAACCTGGGAGGCAGAGGTTGCAGTGAGCCAAGATGGCGCCACTGCACTCCATCCTGGGCAGTAAGAGCAAAACTGAGTCTTAAAAAAAAAAAATGCTCCTCAGCAGCATTTTTAATTCTGTTAAAAGCTACATAACATAAGATTTAGCACTGTAGGCCAGGCAGGGTGGCTCACGCCTGTAATCCCAGCACTTTGGGAGGCCAAGGTGGATAGATCACTTGAGGTCAGGAGTTCGAGACCAGACTGGCCAACATGGTGAAATCCCGTCTCTACTAAAAATACAAAAATGAGCTAGGTGTGGTGATATGCACCTGTAATCCCAGCTACTCGGGAGGCTGAGCCTGGGAAATCACTTGAACCCGGAAGGCGGAGGTTGCAGTGAGCCAAGATCGCGCCATTGCACTCCAGCCTGGGCAACAAGAGCGGAACTCCAACTCAAATGAAAAGAAAAAAGATTTAGTACTGCAACCATTTTTAAATGTATAGTTCAGCGGCATTAAATACATTCACTTTGCAACCATTGCTACAGTCCATCGCTTCCCTTTGTCTTCATTTTCAAACTCACCAGTAGGGGGCGGACGGAGACAGCGCATCAGCCTCGACCCCACGCCTCCTCTCCCGCGCATGCGCATCTTACCTGCAACAAGGTGGCGGGGGCGTGCCCAGGGGGCGGGGCCTCTAGGCCGCGC
>NW_012114433.1:2996279-2997521 GCF_000951035.1 Colobus angolensis palliatus
GGGCGGGCTGTGGGATCGCCGGTCTCTATATGGCGGCGGCTCTGTCGGGCCTGGCTGTCCGGCTGTCACGCTCGGCCGCCGCCCGCTCCTATGGAGTCTTCTGCAAGGGGCTGACTCGCACGCTGCTCATCTTCTTCGACCTGGCGTGGCGGCTGCGCATCAACTTCCCCTACCTCTACATCGTGGCTTCCATGATGCTCAACGTCCGCCTGCAGGTGGGTGAGCCGTGCCCGCCCGACCCCCGGCCCTCCCCGAGCGCCCGCCTCGCCAGCGGGATGCAAACGCCACGGCAGCTGCCACTGCCTGGAAGCTGAGTGTATGCCAAGCACCGTGCATTTTCCCGTGCGACCCCACTTTGGGGAGACCCACTGAGATGGTCCTTATCCCCGTTCTGCAAACGCGGCAGTGGGGGTCTGGTTAAGCGACTTGCCTTGGGGAACGTCCAGCAGCTCGGGAGGTGGGGTCCGAGATTGCATGGGCTGGAAGGGTGTTGAAGAGGACCTTTACTAAATGTTGGGTAAATTTTCTAGTTCCGAAACTTTGCAAACCCCCTCCCTTTTTTTTTAATTGTGAAGACGGGGGTCTCGGCCGGGCGCGGTGGCTCAGGCCTGTAATCCCAGCACTTTGGGAGGCTGAGGCGGGCGGATCACCTTAGGTCGGGAGATAGAGACCAGCCTGACCAACACGGAGAAACCCCGTCTCTACTAAAAAAACAAAATTAGCCGGGCGTGGTGGCGCATGCCTGTAATCCCTGCTACTCGGGAAGCTGAGGCGGGAGAATCGCTGGAACCCTGGAGGCGGACGTGAGTCGAGATCGCTCCATTGTGCTCCAGCCTGGGCAGCAAGAGGGAAACTCTGTCTCAAAAAAAAAAGAAAAAAAAGGGGGGTTCTCACTGTGTTGTCCAGGCTGGTCTCGAACTCCTGGCCTCAAGAGATCCTCCCATCTTGGCCTTCCAGTGCTCGGATTATAGGCATGAACCACCACATCTGGCTTGCAAAGACATTTTATGTTATCCTTGAAACTAAAAATGGATTGGAAGTTAACAGTGTTTTGATAAATGTACCTTACTTATTTTGGCCAGAGGTAGAACTGAGGTGTAAGGGTGAAGACTAGGGAAAATAAAGTGGAAGAGGTAGAAGCACAAAACTTTTCAGAGACTGGGAACCATTCAGCTGATCCTAGAGTATGCTCACACTGCAGCACCCTGGAGACCGCCTGTGCTATAAAAAATTGATATTTCC
>NW_012114433.1:2998530-3001847 GCF_000951035.1 Colobus angolensis palliatus
AAAAAAAAAAAAAAAAAGAAAGGTGGCCAAGTACTGCACCCCTCTTGCATTCCATTTGCATACCTCTGTGATGAAGGAGGGACCCTCCTTTGGGGAGGTCACAGTTGGACGGTACTTGGGTTGCTCCCTGGCGTGCAGAATGAACCAGTCTGAGCGGTAGTACCACCCAGTTGTGAGACACTGCAGATGCCTTCCCTTCCTAACGTTGGTTTGGCTGTATCCAAGTATGATCGTCCTGGTAGCGGGTCTTCAGGTGTCTGGTGCTTGACAGGTGATGGTAGTTAACATGAAACCTAACACTGGCTGTTGATCAAAATTGAGTGAAGGTGGCCGGGCTCAGGGGCTCACTCCTGTAATCCCAACACTTTGGGAGGTCAAGGCATGTGGGTCGCTGGAGCTCAGGAGTTTGAGACCACCCTGGGCTACATGGTGAAACCCTGTCTCTACTAAAATACAAAAAAATTAACTGGGCCTGGTGGCCGGGCAATGGGGGCGTGAGCCTGTAGTCCCAGCTACTTGGGGCGCTGAGGTGGGAGGATCGCTTGAGTCTGGGAGGCAGAGGTTGCAGTGAGCCGAGATTGTGCCACTGCCCTCCAGCCCCGGCGACAGTGAGATGCTGTCTCAAATAAATAAATAAATAAATGAGTTGAGATGAACTGGCCTCTTTATTTTGAGGTCCAATTTGAGGTACTTTCGTGTGAGCAAGGGCTTGTGGCATCCTGAAATGGTACCTGACGAGAGGGGTCAGAACCTCCAGCAAGTGGCTTGAATTGAGTGAAGGGTGCTGCTGGATCAGGTCAGGGGACTGGTAAACCAGAAGGCCTGTGCCCTCCCTGGTTACCACCTTCGGAAATAGGGGCCTAGTGTTTGCTGGATCTAGTCAGCACCAAGAGAAATCAGAAATCAAGATTTTTAGATTGCCAATTCAGATTTTTTTTTTTTTTTTTTTTGAGACGGAGTCTCACTCTGCTGCCCAGGCTGGAGTGCAGTGGCCGGATCTCAGCTCACTGCAAGCTCCGCCTCCTGGGCTTACGCCATTCTCCTGCCTCAGCCTCCCGAGTAGCTGGGACTACAGGCGCCCACCACGTCGCCCGGCTAGTTTTTTGTATTTTTTAGTAGAGACGGGGTTTCACCGTGTTAGCCAGGATGGTCTCGATCTCCTGACCTCGTGATCCGCCCGTCTCGGCCTCCCAAAGTGCTGGGATTACAGGCTTGAGCCACCGCGCCCGGCCGCCAATTCAGATTTTTGAAAAAGAAACTTTGGCTGGGCACGGTGGCTCATGCCTATCCCAGTATATTGGGAGGCTGAGGCAGGTGGATCACTTGAGGTCAGGAGTACAAGACCAGCCTGGACAACATGGCAAAACCCCATCTCTACTAAAAATCCAAAAATTAGGTGAGTGTGATGGTGCACACCTGTATTCCCAGCTACATGGGAGGCTGAGGCAGGAGAATCACTTGAATCCGGGAGGTGGAGGTTCTAGTGAGCCAAGATCGTGGCACTGCACTCCAGCCTGGGAAACACAGCAAGACTCTATCTCAAAAACAAACAAACAAACAAAAAACCAGAATTTTTTTTTTTTTTGAGATGGAGTCTCGGTCTGTCGCCTAGGCTGGAGTACAGTGGCGCGATCTCAGCTCACTTCAAGCTCCATCTTCTGGATTCATGCCATTCTTCTGCCTCAGCCTCCTTGAGTAGCTGGAACTACAGGCACCCACCACCATGCCCAGCTACTTTTTTGTATTTTTTAGTAGAGACGGGGTTTTACTGTGTCAGCCAGATGATCTCGATCTCTTGACCTTGTGATCCGCCCACCTTGGCCTCCCAAAGTACTGAGATTACAGGCGTGAGGCACCGCGCCCAGCCCAAAAAACAGATTAAAAAAAAGAAACTTCGAGGGCAAAACAAAAAGTGTCTGCAGGCTCTATTTGGCCCCTGTGCTCCCCTTTTTGAAACCTATTGTGTAGAGTAACATAATTTGCAGTCACTTGTAAAAATCGCAAAAACTACTGTAAGAGAAAACCTTCTACATGATGCTGTTTTGGTGAAAATTGCTTTTTACCATTGAGAAATCTGCCTTTTTCATATATCCACTTCTCTATTTATAACCACCTCTCTAGTCTACCCTACTGTATCCATTCGCCTGGACTATTGAAGTATCTGCCATCTCCACCAAGCAGAGGCAACGTCTAAAAAACATAAATCAGACTGAGGGCTGGGTGTGGTGGCTCATGCCTATAATCCCAGCACTTTGGGAGACTGAGGTGTGAGGATCGCTTGAGCCCAGGAGTTCCAGACCAGCCTGGGCAACACAGCAAGACCCCAGTCTGTACAAAAACAAATTAGCCAGGTGTGATGGTGCGTGCCTGTAATCCCAGCTACTCGGGAGGCAGAAGTGGGAGGATCGCTTGAGACAAGGAGGCCGAAGATGCAGTGAGCCTCGATCATGCCACTGCACACCAGCCTGGGCAACAGAGTGAGACTCTGTCTCTAAAATTAAACGACAACAAAAACACACACCCTCCCATAAATCTGATCATGTCATGTCTAAAAGAAAGCTGAACTCTGGCCGGGCGCAGTGGGATGTACTCCTGTAGGTCCCAGCACTTTGGGAGGCTGAGGGAGGTGGATCACCTGAGGTCAGGAGTTTGAGACCAGCCTGGCCAACATGGTGAAACCCCATCTCTACTAAAATACAAAAATTAGCCGGGCATGGTGACATGTGCCTGTAATCCCAGCTACTTGGGAGGCTGAGGCAGGAGAATTACTTGAACCCTGGGAGGTGGAAGTTACAGTGAGCCAAGTTTGTGCCACTGCACTCCAGCCGAGGCAACACAGCGAGACTCCATCTCCAAAAAAAAAAAAAATAGTAATAAGATTAAAAAAAAGCATTCTGTGGGCCAGGTGCAGTGACTCACCCCTGTAATCCCAGCACTTTGGGAGTCTGAGGTGGAAGGATCGCTTGAACTGAGGAGTTTGAGACCAGCCTGGGCAACATGGCGAAACTCCATCTCTACAAAAAAAAAAAATACAAAAATTAGGTCAGTGTGGTGGTACAAGCCTATAGTCCCAGCTACTCGGGAGGCTGAGGTGGATCACTTGAGGCCAGAAGGTCGAGGAGGCAGTGAGCTGTAATTGTGCCACTGCCCTCTAGGCTGGGCAACAGAGCAAGACCTTTTCTCTAAAAAAAGAAAAAAGTGTCAAGATTGTAGGCTTGGGCTAGACCAAGTGCAGCGAGCAGCCGTTTCACATCCTGGGGGTGGGGAGTGGGGTGTCTTTCTTCGTGACCATGATATTTACCTCTGCTACTTTAAAC
>NW_012114433.1:3003663-3004910 GCF_000951035.1 Colobus angolensis palliatus
TTCCTTCCTTCCTTCCTTCCTTCCTTCCTTCCTTTTTGAGGAAGCGTCTTCCTCTGTCATCCAGGCTGGAGTGCAGTGGTGCGATCATAGCTCACTACAGCCTCCAGCTCCCGGACTCAAACAGTCCTCCCACTTCAGCCTTCTGAGTAGCTGGGGCTACACGCATGCGCCACCGTGCCTGGTTGGTTTTTTTCATTTTTTGTCTAGACGGGGTCTCACTATGTTGTCCAGGCTGGTCTCGAACTCCTAGCCTCAACTAATCCTCCTGCCTCAGCCTCCCAAAGTGCTGAGATTACAAGTCTGAGCCATCATACCCGGCCCTCCTTAGTCTTTTGTTTTTGTCTTTTATGTCTTTTTATGTTGGACTTTTTGGTTGCTTTCACTTTTTGGCTAATGTGAATAATGTTACTACGAACATTTGCATGTAAGCTTTGTGTGGACGTCGGTTTTTATTTCTCTTGGATGTATACTTAGAGCAGAATTGCTGGATCATATGTAACTCCTCTTTAACCATTTCAAAAAGATCACTTTTTTTGAGACAGAGTCTCGTTCTTTCGCCCAGGCTGGAGTGCAGTGGCGCGATCTTGGCTCGCGGAAATCTCCGCCTTCCGAGTTCAAGTGATTCTCTTGCCTCAGCCTCCCGAGTAGCTGGGATTATAGGTGCCCGCCACCATGCCCAGCTAAATTTTGTATTTTCAGTAGTGACGGAGTTTTGCCATGTTAGCCGGGCTGGTCTCAAACTCCTGGGCTCAAGTGATGCACCTGCCTCGGCCTCCAAAGTGCTGGGATTACAGGCATAAGCTACCGTGCCCGGCCTGAAGTTCATTTTTATGTAGCCAAAGTTTAACAATCTTTTCTGACATTTGGTTTTTGTCAGCAGTAGAAAGGTCTTCCTAACTCTAATGATAAAACGAATTCACCTGTATTTTATCCTGATACTCTTATGTCATTTTTTAACTTTCAAATATGATGTAATTTGGAGTTTATCCTGGTATGTGATGGATGGGATGCAGACTGATCTTTCTGCAAACAGCACTGCAATGAAACACCGTGTGCCTGTGGCATTTTTTGTCTTTTTATGTTGGTTCACTAGAAAGCAAGCTTTAAGGCTGGGTGCAGTGGCTCATGCCTGTAATCCTAACAATTTGGGAAGCCAAGGTGGGAGGATCACTTGAGCCCAGGAGTTTGACACCAGCCTGGACAACATTGTGAGACGCTGTTTCTTTTTTCTTTTTCTTTCTTTTTTT
>NW_012114433.1:3005750-3008678 GCF_000951035.1 Colobus angolensis palliatus
TTTTTTTTTTTCTGAGATGGAGTCTTGTTCTTGTCACTCAGGCTGGAGTGCAATGGTGTGATCTCGGCTCACTGCAGCCTCCACTTCCTGGGTTCAAGTGATTCTCCTACCTTAGCCTCCTGAGCAGCTGGGATTACAGGTGCCTACCACCATGCCTGGGTAATGTTTGTATTTTTAGTACAGACAGGGTTTCACCATGTTGGCCAGGCTGGTCTTGAACCCCTGACCTCCGGTGATCCACCCACCTTGGCCTCTCAAAGTGCTGGGATTACAGGTGTGAGCCACCGCACCTGGCCATCAGGTGTGATTCAGACGTGCCAAGTGGCGAGTAGCAGGAACTCAGTGATGTTAGTGTGTTCCTTGTGATCATGATTCAGCTTAATTTAGAAGCGATGCGGTCATTCCTGTTTCTCCTCCTCTGGGCTGTGTGGAAATTTGGGGGTTTGTTTCTGCTGCCTCCAGTCTGATCATTTGGGCCATGAGCACAGTGAGTTAAGGTATGCTAGTGTTCACACCTGAGGGGTGTGGAGCCAGCCCATCTGGGAGCATGTGTGAGCTCTCCTTGCGTGCAGGAGCCCCTCAAGGCCCACCGTTTTCCCTGCTGGTTTTGGCTGCGTCTTCTCCCCTTTGGGACTAGCCTTGCCAGCCCTCTTTCAGAAACATTGGGGCCAAGATATTTTTAGTTTACAAAGCAACAGCACCGTCATGCCCTGGAGGCTGGGAATAGCTCAGGTTAGGGAAGGTGAGGGTAGAGGCACCCACGAGGGCAGCAGCTAAGTGGGTCAGGCCATTGTAGTCCGGCAGGTCAGCTGCCCAGATGGGCAGGGATCTGCGAGGAAGGTGACCGCTCCTGTTGTGATGAGGATCAGGTATACCTGGACAGCCTCGTTTCCCCGGGCATGGCGCCCATGTGACCTCCCGGGCTTCATGTTAGCCTTTGTCATCTTTGGCGGGAGGCAGAGGGAGGTATAGGCTGTAGGATTTATCCTCTGGAACCCAGGGCTGCACTTTTTTCTTCCTGAACCATGCTTTCTTGAAGTTCAAAGTAAGACTCCTTCCCTCATTCTGGTGGTCTCCGCTTTGGTAGCTACCTTTGTTGGTAATAACATCATTTACACTGTTTTTTAAATTTTGTAGAATTAACATGGCATGAGGAGGCCAAAAAAAGCTGATTTTGTATACACTTAGGCATACTTTATCTGGTACAATATATCTCTAGCATACTGAGAATAAACTATGAAAAAACCCATAAATGACTTAAATATGCCTAGAAATTATTTAGAAGTTATTTGTGACCCTCAGAATACAGGTAATATGTGTAACAGTCTAATATCAGAAGAGGTTAGTTGAGGACTCTGAGCCAAAATGTTTTTGATAACTTATTGAAGTCTTTTTGTGACTGGGCACGGTGGTTCACGCCTGTAATCGCAGCGCTTTGGGAGGCCGAGGCAGGTGGATCACCTGAGGTCAGGAGTTCGAGAGCATCCTGGCCAAACGAAACCCTGTCTCTACTAAAAATACAAAAATTAGCTGGGCGTGACAGCTGGTGCCTGTAGTCCCAGCTACTTGGGAGGGTGAGGCAGGAAAATTGCTTGAACCCGGGAGGTGGAGGTTGCAGTGAGCCAAGATTGCGCCACTGCACTCCAGCCTGGGTGACAGGGCAAGACTGTGTCTCAAAATAAATAAATAAACAGATAAATAAATAACCCATTGAAATCTTTTTGATAAGAGAATTAGTTTATTACTAAATACTAAAGTACTAGAAGAACTTCAGGGGACAGTTTATTCTATCATGATTGAATACATGATTACCTTATTAAATGAATGATTTTTTTCATGTTTCTGAGTTATAAGAGATTATTAATGGTACCTTATACTGCATTAGTTTGCTAAGGAAAATGAAAAAAAATAAAAATGATACCTTATTTAAAGTACTTTAACACAATTCTACAAATGTTTCACCTTTCTGAATAATGCTAAATCCTTGTACAAGGACTTACTAAAAATGGTTAGAAACTAATTTTTCTGAGCGCTGTCCCATATTCTATGACCTGTTTTTCTTGAGAATTAAAATACTGGGTGGGTGCAGTGGCTCCCGCCTGTAATCCCAGCACTTTGGGAGGCTGAGGTGGGCGGATCATCTGAGGTCAAGAGTTAGAGACCAGCTTGGCCAACATGGTGAAACCCCATCTCTACTCAAAATACAAAATTAATGGGCTGGCAAGGCTAGTTCCAAAGGGGAGAAGACACAGCTAAAACCATCAGGGCCATGGTAGCATACACTGTAGTCTCAGCTACTTGGGAGGCTGAAACAGGAGAGTCGCTTGAGCGTGGGGAGCAGAGGCTGCAGTGAGCCGAGATTGCACCACTACACTCCAGCCTGGGTGAGACAGAGTGAGACTCCATCTCAAAAACAAAGAATTAAAATACCTATTTCAATATATATTGAAATATATTTAGGAATTCTTCCATTTAAGCATAAAGTTCATTCTTAGCACATTTTCACCAGCAAAATAAATGTAAGATTTGAAAGAATATGGCCAGGGATGGTGGCTCACGCCTGTAATTCCAGCACTTTGGGAGGCTGAGGTGGGTGGATCGCTTGAGCCCAGGAGTTCAAGACCAGCCTGGGACATGGCAAAACATTGTCTCTACAAAAAATACAAAACATTAGCTGGGTGTGGTGGCACACACCTGTGGTTCCAGCTACTTGGGAGGCTTAAGGTGAGATGATGGGTCCCAAGCTTGAGGAAGTTGAGGCTGCAGTGAGCCATGATTGTGCCATTGCACTGCAACGTCTGTCTTCCTTCCTTCTTTCCTTCCTTCCTTCTTTCCTTCCTTCTTTCCTTCTTTCCTTCCTTCTTTCCTTCCTTCTTTCCTTCTTTCCTTCCTTCCTTTCCTTCCTTTCCTTCCTTTCCTTCCTTTCCT
>NW_012114433.1:3008728-3024320 GCF_000951035.1 Colobus angolensis palliatus
TTCCTTCCTTCCTTCCTTCCTTCCTTCCTTCTTCCTTTCTTTCCTTCTTCCTTTCTTTCCTTCCTTCCTTCCTTCCTTCCGTCCGTCCGTCCGTCCTTTCTTTCTTTCTGACGAAGTCTTGCTCTCTCTCTCAGGCACTGGTGCCATCTTGGCTCATGGCAGCCTCTGCTTCCTGGGCTCAAGTGATTCTCGTGTCTCAGCCTCCTGACTGACTAATAGCTGGGATTATAGGCACATGAAACCATACCCAGCTAATTTTTGTATTTTTAGTAGAGACGGGGTTTCACCATGTTGGCCAGGTTGATCTCAAACTCCTGTCCTCAAGTGATCCACCCGTCTTGGCCTCTCAAAATGCTGGGATTACAGGTGTGAGCCACTGCTCCCAGCCACTCTTTTAAATGTTTTTTGTAGAGACAGGGTCTTGCTGTGTTGCCCAGGCTGGTCTCAAACCCTTGGGCTCAAGCCATCCTTCTGTCTGTGCCTCCCAAAGTTTTGGGATTGCAGGTGTGAGCCACTGCACCCAGCCTGGTTCAAATATATTTTAATGAATTATATAGAATAATGGTCACAATTCTATCAGTAAAAATTTTTGAGCATGTCCCACAAGATATATATAAGTATTCATAAAGTATATATTTTGCTTGCTCAGAATATGGCACATATTATAAAACATAGAAAATGTTAAAAGGGAGAAGAAAGAAGAATGAAATAGACCAAGACGTTCTAATATTTTCTCCCATATTAACAATGGCTAGGCCGGGCGCTGTGGCTCATACCTGTAGTCCCAACACTTTGAGAGGCCAAGGCAGGCAGATCACCTGAAGTCAGGAAGTCAAGACCAGGCTGGCCAACATGGCGAAACCCCATCTCTACTAAAAATACAAAAATTAAAATTAGCCAGGCATGGTGGTGGGTGCTTGTAATCCCAGCTACTCAGGAGGTTGAGGCAGGAGAATCGCTTGAACCCAGGAGGCGGAGGATGCAGTGAACCTAGATTGCACCATTGCACTCCAGCTTGGCAACAAGAGTGAGACTCCATCTCAAAAAAAAAAAAAAAAAAAAAAATTAGTTGGGCATGGTGGTGTGGGTGCCTGTAATCCCAACAACTTGGGAGGCTGACGCAGGAGAATCGCTTGAACCCAGGAGGCGGAGGTTGCAGTGAGCTGAGATTGCACTACTACGGTCCAGCCTGGGTGACAGAGTGAAACGCCGTCTCAAAAAATAAAAACCCTGGCCGGGCGCAGTGGCTCACGCCTGTAATCCTACCACTTTGGGAGGCCAAGGTGGGTGGATCACCTGAGGTCGGGAGTTTGAGACCAGGCTGATCAACACGGAGAAACCCCGTTTCTAGTAAAAATACAAAATTAGCCAGCCGTGGTGGCGCATGCCTGTAATCCCAGCTACGCAGGAGGCTGAAGCGGGAGAATCAATTGAGCCCAGAAGGTGGAGGTTGCGGGGAGTCGAGATCGTGCCATTGCACTCCAGCCTGGGCAACAAAGTGAAACTCCATTTCAAACTAACTAACTAACTAACCAACGAACTAACTAACCAACCAACCAGGCTGGTTGTGGTGGCTCACGCCTGTAATCCTAGCACTTTGGGAGGCCAAGGCAGGTGGATTGCCTGAGCTTAGGAGTTTGAGACCAGCCTGGGCAACTAGTGGAACCCCATCTCTACCAAAATACAAAAAATTAGCCAGGCATGGCAGTGTGCACCTGTAGTCCTAGCTACTCAGGAGGCTGAGGCAGGAGAATTGTTGAACCTGGGAGGCGAAGGTTGCAGTAAGCTGTGATCCTGCCACCGCACTCCAGTCTGGGTGACAGAGCAAGACTCCATCTCTTAAAAAAAAAAAAAAGAAGTTGCTGGTGGAGTTACCCCATTTTAACAACTCTGGGCTAGAAGATTATGTAAAGTTTTTCAGAGTTTCTGTAGCTAATTATTTTGTGCAAGAAGCAGATCTGGCCACTCTCTTTTGTGTGAGACATTCAACTCAGCTGGCTTCTTCTGGGACACTGAATTTTCCTGATATGCTTGGGGTCTTTCTCCTTGGTGTCTGTGGTGGGACCGCCCCACCTGGTGTGTCTGTCTTGGTGCTCCTGGCCTTCTGTAGCACTTTCTGTCTTTGTCCCTTGACATGTTCTACCAGTGTCATCATTTTGTCTACCTCTCAGAAGCTGGCGACTTCTGGATCTAGGTCCCCAGCTCTGACACCCATCTTGAGCTAAGACTTTTATGACTCCAACTGCTTGCCAAAGTTGCACAGTCAAACTCTGTATGTCCCAATCTGCACTTAACTTTCCTCTGGACCTGCTGCTGCTCCCATTTCCAGTTAATGACACTTTCATCACCCAGAATTGAAAGTCAGAAGCCTGTGAGTCTTCTCACCTCCTTCTACATTGAATCAGTCACCAACTTTATTCTTATTTTTTAATTTTTATTTATTTATTTATTTGAGACAGGGTCTCGCTCTGTCACCTAGGCTGGAGTGCAATGGCGCGATCTCAGGTCACTGCAACCTCTGCCTGTGGGGCTCAAGCTGTTCTCCTGCCTCACCCTCCCAAGTAGCAGGGACTATAGGCATGTGCCACCACGCCCAGCTAATTTTTGTATTTTTAGTAGAGATGAGGTTTTACCATGTTGTTCAGGCTGATCTTGAACTCCTGACCTCAGGTGATCCACCCATCTAGGCCTCCCAAAGTGCTGGGATTACAGGCATGAGCCACTGCACCCAGCCAGTCAACAACTTTTAAAAAATACTTTAGCAAGGCACGGTGATACACACCTGTAATCCCAGCTACTTGGGAGGCTGATGCAGGAGGATCACTTAAGAGGCCAGGAGTTCGAGACCACCCTGGGCAACGTGGGGAGACCCTGTCTCTACAAAAAAAAAAACCAAAAAAACACGTGTTCTTCAAGTCACCCACTTGGATCTCTTCGAATTGCACTTTCCTTTCTCGCTCTAGAGCTTTGTAATAAACTTCCGTTCCTGCTCTGATTAAAAAAAATTTGCCAGGTGTGGGGGTGCCTGCCTGTAGTCCCAGCGACACAGGAGGCTGAATTAGGAGGATTTCTTGAGCCCAGAAGTTCAAGGCTGCAGTGAGCTGTGATCACGCCATTGTCCTCCAGCCTGGGTGGCAGAGTGAGACCTTGTCTCAAAAACAACAACAATATGAAACTTCAGTGTGTCCCTCCTTATGATCACAGCCTTTCTTTCTTTTTCCTGCTCTGTGGAATAGCCTCCTAACTGATGTGTCTATTCTGAACCATTTCCAGTCTGTCCATCACAGTGCAGCCAGAATAATTCATCTGAAATGCAAATCCAACTATCCTGTCCTTGCTGAAGCTTCCCGGCTAGCTCCCATCACCGGCTCCCTGTGACATGGCCCAGGGCCTCTTTCTCTAAACTCCCTGCTTTCTCCTTCAGCCTCCAATAAAAATTGCATCCTTCATTTTCTCCCCAGTGTTTTTTGTTTTTTTTTTTAAATTTATTTTTTATTTGAGATGGAGTCTTGCTGTGTCACCAGACTGGAGTGCAGTGGTGGGATCTCGGCTCACTGCAACCTCTGCCTCCTGAGTTCACGCAATTCTTTCGCTTCAACCTCCCTAGTAGCTGGGATTACAGGTGTCCGCCACCGCGCCTGGCTAAGTTTTGTATTTTCAGTAGAGACAGGGTTTCACCATGTTGACCAGGCTCGTCTCGAACTCCTGACCTCATGATTCACCCGTCTTGGCCTCCCAAAGTGCTGGGATTACAGGCATGAGCCACCGTGCCTGGCCAAAATTTACAACAAATCTTAATGCAATTATACAACCATGTAGCATCAAGAGTCTCCTAGTTCCATAAGATTAGAGAAACAGCAGTTTCCTACCTGCCATTTCTCCATCCCCATCAGCCACTTTCAGCTGTAGCTGATCCTTTCAGTGTTGCTGCTTTTTAATTTTAATTTTTTTTTTTTTTGAGACAGGGTCTGACTCCATAGCCCAGGTCAGAGGGCAGTGACTCGATCTCAGCTCACTGCAACCTCTGCCTCCCAGGCTTAAGCGATCCTCCCACATCATCCTCCTGAGAATCTGGGACTATGGCTGCTGCGTTTACAGGCGTGAGCTACCACGCCTGGCTAAGGGTGGTGGTGGTTTTTAAGTGAACACATCATGTGTCAAAATTACATTTAATTTGTCACTTAATAAGGAAACTAATATGATGTTATAACCAGTTTAAAAGAAAATTCAGGAAACACTCAAAAGTGAATTTACAGATAGATGCAAAGCTAGCCAGTATCCATAGGGCAGCGATCAGTACATTCCATGAGACTCATTTGTCTAATGAAACTAATCAGACTGTTTTCTTTGGACAGGAACTTGTTTGCCTTACTCTTAAGGTTTTTGGCAAATGACAGAGTTGTAAAGCAGCTCAGAGACAATGAAGGTGCTGGTCCCGATAAAATTACATAACCCGAAGGATGCACTGGGTAGCATGCCCAGTCATCGAATGTTTTTGTTCATTTCAAAGCCTTTTTGCAATTTTTTTTTTTTTTTCCTGAGATGGAGTCTCGCTCTCTTGCCCAAGCTGGAGTGCAGTGGCATGATCTCAGCTCACTGCAACTTCCACCTTCTGGGTTCAAGCGATTTTCCCACCTCAGCCTCCTGAGTAGCTGGGATTACAGACGCCTGTCACCACACCCGGCTAATTTCACTTGGCCAACACGGTGAAACCTCATCTCTACTAAAAATACAAAAACCACGTTACCTGGGTGTGGTGGCAGGCACCTATAATCCCAGCTACTCGAAAGGCTAAGGCAGGAGAATCACCCAAACCCGAGAGGTGGAGGTTGCAGTGAGCCGAGATCGTGCCGTTGCACTCCAGCCTAGGCAACAAGAGCGAAACACTGGCTCAAAAAAAAAAAAGAAAAACTCTATTATTTGCTAATTTGAGGGTGGGGGACTAAGCCCACAAAATGTTCTCTACCAGGCCGGGCGCGGTGGCTCACTCCTGTCATCCCAGTACTTTGGGAGGCTGAGGCGGGTGGATCATGAGGTCAGGAGATCAAGACCATCCCAACTAACTTCGTGAAACCTCACCTCTACTAAAAATACAAAAAATTAGCAGATGTGGTGGCACACACCTGTCACCCAGCGTAGGCGACAGAGCAAGACTCTGTCTCAAAAAAAACAAAAACCATAAATATGGCCGGGCGTGGTGGCTCACACTTGTAATCCCAGCACTTTGGGATGCTGAGGCAGGTGGATCACCCGAGGTCAGGAGTTCAAAACCAGCCTTACCAATATGGTGAAACTGTGTGGAGACTGTCCTAAAGATCTTAGCGTTTGTTAGGAAATATTTGGTGGGTGTAGATGCTTTTAAGACCCATATGTCGGCCGGGTGTGGTGGCTCACGCCTGTAATCCAAGCACTTTGGGAGGCCGAGGCAGGCGGATCACCTGAGGTCAGGAGTTTGAGACCACCCTGGGCAACGTGGGGAGACCCTGTCTCTACAAAAAAAAAAACCAAAAAAACACGTGTTCTTCAAGTCACCCACTTGGATCTCTTCGAATTGCACTTTCCTTTCTCGCTCTAGAGCTTTGTAATAAACTTCCGTTCCTGCTCTGATTAAAAAAAATTTGCCAGGTGTGGGGGTGCCTGCCTGTAGTCCCAGCGACACAGGAGGCTGAATTAGGAGGATTTCTTGAGCCCAGAAGTTCAAGGCTGCAGTGAGCTGTGATCACGCCATTGTCCTCCAGCCTGGGTGGCAGAGTGAGACCTTGTCTCAAAAACAACAACAATATGAAACTTCAGTGTGTCCCTCCTTATGATCACAGCCTTTCTTTCTTTTTCCTGCTCTGTGGAATAGCCTCCTAACTGATGTGTCTATTCTGAACCATTTCCAGTCTGTCCATCACAGTGCAGCCAGAATAATTCATCTGAAATGCAAATCCAACTATCCTGTCCTTGCTGAAGCTTCCCGGCTAGCTCCCATCACCGGCTCCCTGTGACATGGCCCAGGGCCTCTTTCTCTAAACTCCCTGCTTTCTCCTTCAGCCTCCAATAAAAATTGCATCCTTCATTTTCTCCCCAGTGTTTTTTGTTTTTTTTTTTAAATTTATTTTTTATTTGAGATGGAGTCTTGCTGTGTCACCAGACTGGAGTGCAGTGGTGGGATCTCGGCTCACTGCAACCTCTGCCTCCTGAGTTCACGCAATTCTTTCGCTTCAACCTCCCTAGTAGCTGGGATTACAGGTGTCCGCCACCGCGCCTGGCTAAGTTTTGTATTTTCAGTAGAGACAGGGTTTCACCATGTTGACCAGGCTCGTCTCGAACTCCTGACCTCATGATTCACCCGTCTTGGCCTCCCAAAGTGCTGGGATTACAGGCATGAGCCACCGTGCCTGGCCAAAATTTACAACAAATCTTAATGCAATTATACAACCATGTAGCATCAAGAGTCTCCTAGTTCCATAAGATTAGAGAAACAGCAGTTTCCTACCTGCCATTTCTCCATCCCCATCAGCCACTTTCAGCTGTAGCTGATCCTTTCAGTGTTGCTGCTTTTTAATTTTAATTTTTTTTTTTTTTGAGACAGGGTCTGACTCCATAGCCCAGGTCAGAGGGCAGTGACTCGATCTCAGCTCACTGCAACCTCTGCCTCCCAGGCTTAAGCGATCCTCCCACATCATCCTCCTGAGAATCTGGGACTATGGCTGCTGCGTTTACAGGCGTGAGCTACCACGCCTGGCTAAGGGTGGTGGTGGTTTTTAAGTGAACACATCATGTGTCAAAATTACATTTAATTTGTCACTTAATAAGGAAACTAATATGATGTTATAACCAGTTTAAAAGAAAATTCAGGAAACACTCAAAAGTGAATTTACAGATAGATGCAAAGCTAGCCAGTATCCATAGGGCAGCGATCAGTACATTCCATGAGACTCATTTGTCTAATGAAACTAATCAGACTGTTTTCTTTGGACAGGAACTTGTTTGCCTTACTCTTAAGGTTTTTGGCAAATGACAGAGTTGTAAAGCAGCTCAGAGACAATGAAGGTGCTGGTCCCGATAAAATTACATAACCCGAAGGATGCACTGGGTAGCATGCCCAGTCATCGAATGTTTTTGTTCATTTCAAAGCCTTTTTGCAATTTTTTTTTTTTTTTCCTGAGATGGAGTCTCGCTCTCTTGCCCAAGCTGGAGTGCAGTGGCATGATCTCAGCTCACTGCAACTTCCACCTTCTGGGTTCAAGCGATTTTCCCACCTCAGCCTCCTGAGTAGCTGGGATTACAGACGCCTGTCACCACACCCGGCTAATTTCACTTGGCCAACACGGTGAAACCTCATCTCTACTAAAAATACAAAAACCACGTTACCTGGGTGTGGTGGCAGGCACCTATAATCCCAGCTACTCGAAAGGCTAAGGCAGGAGAATCACCCAAACCCGAGAGGTGGAGGTTGCAGTGAGCCGAGATCGTGCCGTTGCACTCCAGCCTAGGCAACAAGAGCGAAACACTGGCTCAAAAAAAAAAAAGAAAAACTCTATTATTTGCTAATTTGAGGGTGGGGGACTAAGCCCACAAAATGTTCTCTACCAGGCCGGGCGCGGTGGCTCACTCCTGTCATCCCAGTACTTTGGGAGGCTGAGGCGGGTGGATCATGAGGTCAGGAGATCAAGACCATCCCAACTAACTTCGTGAAACCTCACCTCTACTAAAAATACAAAAAATTAGCAGATGTGGTGGCACACACCTGTCACCCAGCGTAGGCGACAGAGCAAGACTCTGTCTCAAAAAAAACAAAAACCATAAATATGGCCGGGCGTGGTGGCTCACACTTGTAATCCCAGCACTTTGGGATGCTGAGGCAGGTGGATCACCCGAGGTCAGGAGTTCAAAACCAGCCTTACCAATATGGTGAAACTGTGTGGAGACTGTCCTAAAGATCTTAGCGTTTGTTAGGAAATATTTGGTGGGTGTAGATGCTTTTAAGACCCATATGTCGGCCGGGTGTGGTGGCTCACGCCTGTAATCCAAGCACTTTGGGAGGCCGAGGCAGGCGGATCACCTGAGGTCAGGAGTTTGAGACCAGCCTGGCCAACATGGTGAAACCCCGTCCCTACTAAAAATATAAAAATCAGCCGGGTGTGGTGGCAAGCGCCTATAATCCCAGCTACTTGGGAGGCTGAGGTGAGAGAATCGCTTGAACCTGGAAGGTGGTGGTTGCAGTGAGCCGAGATCGTGCCACTGCACTCCAGCTTGGGTGACAGAGCGAGACTCCGTCTCAAAAAAAAAAAAAAAGACCCATATGTTTTCATTTTAGAACTTTAATTTGATTCCCTTTCCTAGGTTCATATTGAGATCCATTGAAGGCCCTCCCGGACTGACAAAGGCGTGACCTCAGGCCCACCACATCCAAGAACACGAAGCATGAGGGACAGAAGAGGGCCCCTCGGCACCTGCCTGGCACAAGTGCAGCAGGCCGGAGGAGGTGACTCGAACAAACTGTCATACAGCCTTAAGAAAAGAATGCCGACGGAGGGCCTTTGGCCTGCAGATGCACCCTCCTGGATGAATAAGCCTGTGGTTGATGGAAATTCACAGAGTGAGGCATTGTCACTGGAAATGAGAAAGGATCTGAGCGGGGCTGGCCTCTGGCTTCACAGTGGCAGCCCAGTGCTTCCATATGTGAAAGAATCAGTAAGAAGAAATCCAGCCTCAGCAGCCACTCGGAGCACAGCCGTGGGTTTGCTCCCTGCTCCAACAGAGTATTTTGCTCAGGTGGCCTGCAGTGGTGTTGAAGCTCTGGAGCGGGACTGGCTCGGAGGAGGGCCCAGGGCCACCGATGGCCACAGAGGACAGTGCACCAAAGGAGAGCCTCGGGTGTCACGACTGCTACGCCATCAAAAACTGCCAGAAATGGGAAGTTTTCAGGATGACCCACCAAGTGCTCTTCCCAAGGGTCTGGGCTCTGAGTTGGAACCCTCTTGCCTGCACTCCATCCTGTCTGCAACACTGCACGCGTGTCCCGAAGTGCTCCTGAATGATGAGACAAAACGAGTTTTCCTTGACCATTTAAAGCCCACGTTTTCAAAGCAAACGATAGAATTCAAGAAAATGCTTAAAAACACCTCGGATGGTCTGCAGATGACGCTGGGGTTACTGGCTCTGCAACCTTTTGAATTAGCAAATGCATTATGCCATAGTTAAGGTACAAGCAGAACAATACAAATAGATTACTTTTAAGAGTTGTCTTAGAATGATTTCTTTCACATTAAGTCTGGATGCAAACTCTGCAGCCCTTAGGTTCCTGCTGTAGTTTGTACGACCCGGCAGACTTAAAGTAAATTGAGTTTAAATTCAAAGCCGGTTGATGCGGAAGGAAATTTTTTAGCATGTGTTAAATTGTGCTTTAAAAGACATTTAAAGAGTTGGGAAACATTTCAGGAGATGATCATAGCCTTTATAAGTATCAGATTAGAACATACGGATTTACCATGAAGTTCTGTCTTCAACACCCATTCTAAAGGGCTACTGTCCCAAATCCTGTGTGTCCCTTCGGCTTGTCGATCACCCAATGGAAATGGATACTTGTAAAGTCTACACCACTGTACTTGGCGTTAAATCTTGTGGAACTCGTGGTAAGCTGTTATCATTTCTACACTTTGTAGAATGATTTTGGTCTACAGCAAAATTTGATCTCACTTCTCACACCCCTTTCCTTCCACTTGAAATGCAATGTAGACAGAGGCCCTGTGGTGAAAGTTGCAATATTAAGTTTACCTTTAGAAGATCCCTTCTCGGAACCCTGGCAGTGTTACCTTAAACAAGAATGAGCTCGGGAAAAAAGTAACTCAGTTACAGAGAAGCAAATCGAGTTATTTCCCTCATAAAAAGTTTCCCAGACTCTAGGAATTGCAGTATTTTGTAACCTAAAAATTTTCCAGTTGACTCCTTTTGTTGTCTGTTGATGACTTTAATAAAGGTCATTTAAGGGCGTAAGTTTTTAAAGACTCCCAAAGTGAGACTTAACCATTTTCAGGATTATTGATTGCATATACCAGTTTATGTTGTGTGCTGAATTACTATGCCATGTGCTATTTTAGTGTTTGGGGAAAATGAAAAATAAAATTTGTTCTTTAGCTTAATAAATGTCTTATTTTATATGTGTGGTCTTGGTTCTTCTTGTGTTTTTATTAATGCCGTTGTCGTCCTGATAGTTTTTATTATTTGAGACAGGGTCTTGCTCTGGCACCCAGGCTGGAGTGCAGTGGTGTGATCATAGCTTACTATAACCTTGAACTCCTGGGCTCCAGCGATCCTCTACCACTCCAGCCACCTAAGTCGCTAGGACTACAGTTGCATGCCACTGTGGACATTTTTTTTTTTTTTTTTGAGATGGAGTCTTGTTCTGTCACCCAGGCTGGAGTGCAGTGGCACAATCTCAGCTCACTGCAAGCTCCGCCCCCCGGGTTCATGCCATTCCCCTGCCTCAGCTTCTCAAGTAGCTGGGACTACAGGCGCTCCCCACCACGCTGGCTAATTTTTTGTATTTTTTAGTAAAGACATGGTTTCACCGTGTTAGCCAGGATGGTCTTGATCTCCTGACTTCGTGATCTGCCCGCCTCGGCCTCCCAAAGTGCTGGGATTACAGGCATGAGCCACCTCGCCCGGCCTTCCTTTTTTTAAAAAATGAAGTTTACTCCTTTGGGATTGAACTTTCCATGACCCACCAACTGTTTTATTTCCTTTGTTTTGTAGGTTGCAAGTATATGTATGTTCAGCCAATTGCAAAAAGTACAGAATTCCCTATTAAGCATCCAGTGATATATTAATAATTTTTTATAGTTTTTTTTTTTTTTTCTGGAGAGACAAAGTCTCACTATGTTGCTTAGGCTGGTCTTGACTCCTGGCCTCAAGCAATCCTCCTGCCTCAGCCCCTAAAGTGCTAAGATTACAGGCATGAGCCACTGTCCCTGGCCTTTTCTTTCTTTTTTTTTTTTTTTGAGACTGAGTTTTGCTCTTGTTTCCCAGGCTGGAGTGCAATGATGTGATCTCGGCATACTGCAACCTATGCCTCCCAGGTTCAAGCGATTCTCCTGCCTCAGTCTCCCGAACAGCTGGGATTACAGACATGCACCACCATGCCTGGCTAATTTTTGTATTTTTAGTAGAGATGGGGTTTCACCATGTTAGCCAAGATGGTCTTGATCTCCTGACCTTGTGATCCACCCGCATCAGCCTCCCAAAGGGCTGGAATTACAGGCATGAGCCACTGTCCCTGGCCTTTTCTTTCTTTTTTTTTTTTTTTGAGACTGAGTTTTGCTCTTGTTTCCCAGGCTGGAGTGCAATGATGTGATCTCGGCATACTGCAACCTATGCCTCCCAGGTTCAAGCGATTCTCCTGCCTCAGTCTCCCGAACAGCTGGGATTACAGACATGCACCACCATGCCTGGCTAATTTTGTATTTTTAGCAGAGACAGGGTTTCTGTATGTTGACCAGATTGGTCTCGAACTCTACCTCAGGTGATCTGCCCACCTTGGCCTCCCAAAGTGCTGGGATTACAGGCATGAGCCACCTCGCCCGGCCTTCCTTTTTTTAAAAAATGAAGTTTACTCCTTTGGGATTGAACTTTCCATGACCCACCAACTGTTTTATTTCCTTTGTTTTGTAGGTTGCAAGTATATGTATGTTCAGCCAATTGCAAAAAGTACAGAATTCCCTATTAAGCATCCAGTGATATATTAATAATTTTTTATAGTTTTTTTTTTTTTTTCTGGAGAGACAAAGTCTCACTATGTTGCTTAGGCTGGTCTTGACTCCTGGCCTCAAGCAATCCTCCTGCCTCAGCCCCTAAAGTGCTAAGATTACAGGCATGAGCTGACATGCTTTCATATTGTGACATTAAAATACAGTGTGCATGCCGGGGGTGGTGGCTCACACCTGTAGTCCCAGCACTTTAGGAGGCTGAGGTGGGTGGATCACCTGAGGTTGGGAGTTCGAGACCAGCCTGACCAACATGGTGAAACCGTGTCTCTAATAAAAATACAAAAATTAGTCGGGGCATGGTGGTGGGCGCCTGTAATTCCAGCTACTTGGGAGGCTGAGGCAGGATAATCACTTGAACCTGGGAGGCAGAAGTTGCAGTGGGCCAAAATCACGCCACTGCTCTCCAGCCTGGGCAACAAGAGCGAAACTCTGTCTCAAAACGAACAAAACGAAAAAAATCCTGCATTTTACATGCATTTTTCTTTTTCTTTGTTTCTTTTTTTTTTGAGACAGAATCTTGCTCTGTTGCCCAGGCTGGAGTGCACACATGGTATGATCTCGGTTCAAGCAATTATCCTGCCTCAGCCTCCCAAGTAGCTGGGATTACAGGTATATGCCACCACTTCCAGCTAATTTTTGTATTTGTAGTAGAGATGGGGTTTCACCATGTTGGCCAGGCTGGTCTCGATCTCTTGACCTCGTGATCTGCCCGTCTCGGCCTCCCAAAATGCTGGGATTACAGGCATGAGCCACCGTGCCTGGCTAAAAAAAATTGTAATACATTTACCTGAACAGTATGTGTGAAGTCAGAGATGGAAACTGCCAGTGAGTGGTAGAAGTTTTGAAACACACCCTGTTCAATGGATAATATATTCAACATAAAAACTCAAAATGAGAAGCCTACATAAGATTTGATTATTATTAAATGAGTTTAATGACTGCTCCTACTTGGCTCTCCTTTGTTTCCAGAATGTTCTCTCTCATTTCTCCAAACATTTTATGTTTATCGAAACTTGATGGCTGGGCTTGGTGGCTCATGCCTGTAATCCCAGGACTTTGGGAGAGGAGGATTGCTTGAGTCCAGGAGTTGGAGACCAGCCTGGACAACATAGTGAGAACCCCATTTCTACAAAAAATTTAAAAATTAGCTGGGCATGGTGGTGTATGCCAATCGTCCTAGCTATACAGACAGCTGAGGCAGGAGGATCTCTTGAGCCCAGGAGCTTCAGGCTGCAATGAGCTATGATCACACCACTGCACTCCAGCCTGGGTGACAGAGACTCAGTCTCAGGAAACTAAAAAATAATAAAAAATAAAAAACCTTCATTAATCAGATAAATTTAAAAAACATCTGAAGGCTGGGCACAGTGATGCATGCCTGTAATCCCAGGACTTTGGGAAGCCGAGGTGGGTGGATCACCTGAAGTCAGGAGTTTGAGATCAGTGATACCCCGTCTCTACTAAAAATGCAAAATTAGCCAGGTGTGTTGGTGCACGCCTGTAATCCCAGCCACTCGGGAGGCTGAGGCATGAGAATTGCTTGAACTGAGGAGGCAGAGGTTGCAGTGAGCTGAGATTGGGCCGTTCACCCCAGCCTGGGCAACAAAAGTGAAACTCTGGGCGCCAGGCACGGTGGGTGGCTCACGTCTGTAATCCCAACACTTTGGGAGGCCAAGGCGGGTGGATCACCTGAGGTCAGGGATTCGAGACCAGCCCGACCAACATGGTGAAACCCTATCTCTACTAAAAAATACAAAAATTAGCTGGGCATGGTGGCGCATGACTGTAATCCCCATTACTCAGAAGGCTGAGGCAGGAGAATTGCTTGAACTTGCAAGGCGGAAGTTGCAATGAGCCGAGATCGCACCATCGCACTCTAGCCTGGGCAAAAGAGCAAGACTCTGTCTCAAAAAAAAAAAAAAAAAAATCTGACTACTTTCATTTGCCCTTTAAGCCCTACAAACCAGTCATTGAGTGCTGTAGTCTGTATGAGAAACATTTGGAAAAGATTTTCAAAGGGGCTTGCTTAGGAATGGTAAACTTCGTAGGATAATTTTTTTTTTCTTCCTGCAATCAGTAGTCTTGCTTTATCGAGGTATATCAAGACTTTTAACAAAGTGTTTTGGTTGAGTTTGGAGGGCATGTTCCAGGTGGCCTGTTGTGTCTGACAAGTCCTTGAGTGTGATGCTTTCTTATTTTTATTGCATTTTGTTTTGTTTTATTTTATTTTAGACAGGGTCTCACTCTGTCACCCAGACTGGAGTGCAGTGGCACGATCTCGGCTCACTGCAACCTCTGCCTCTCGGGTTCATGCAATTCTCATGCCTCAGCCTCCTGAGTAGCTGGGATTATAGGTGCCCCACCATGCCCAGTTAATTTTTGTATTTTTAGTAGAGACGGGGTTTCGCCATGTTGACCAGTCTGATCTCGAATTCCTGACCTCAAGTGATCCGCCTGCCTTGGCCTCCCAAAGTGCTGGGATTAGAGGCATGAGCCGCCTCACCTGAATGTGTACATATATATAGCATTTTTTTGCCCAGGTTGCTGCTGCCTCAGTCTCCTAAAGTGCTGAGATTACAGGCATGAGTGCCACTGCACCTGGCTTGCTTTTAGTTTTTTTTTTTAAGGCAGTGAACTTAACCTGTTTTCTTTTTCCTTGTTTGCCTCCTAAGAGTTCTGATTCTAGGCAGTGCATAACTGACTCACACCTAGAATCCCAGCACTTTGGGAGGCAGAGGCAGGTGGATTACTTGAGCTCAGGAGTTCTAGGCCAGCCTGGGCAACCTAGCAAGACCATCTCTACAAAAACACAAAAACATTAGCTGGGTGTGGTGGTGTGCATCTGTAGTTCCGGCTACTCAGGAGATTGAGGGAGGATCACTTGGGCCTGGGAGATTGAGGCTGCAGTGAACTGTGATTGCACCACTGCACTCCTGCCTGGGTGGCAAGGAGAGACCCTATCTCAAAAACACCCCCAAAAACCCCATAAAGAGTTCTGACTCTGCTCTAAGAAAAAAAAAATCAGTAATTTGAAGATTACTAAGTAGGCTCTGTTTTTTTGTTGTTGTTTGTTTTTTGAAACAGAGTCTCGATCTGTCGCCCAGGCTGGAGTGTAGTGGCGCGATCCCAGCTCACTGCAACCTCTGCATCCTGGGTTCAAGCGATTTTCCTGCCTCAGCCTCCTAAGTAGCTGGGACTACAGATGCCCGCCACCGTGCCCGGCTAATTTTTGTATTTTTAGTAGAGACAGGGTTTCACCATGTTGGCCAGGCTGGTCTTGAACTCCTGATCTCAGATGATCCACCTACCTTAGCCTCCCAAAGTGCTGGGATTACAGGTATGAACCACTGTGCTCGGCCGGCTTATCTTATATTATACTTCGATTTACCAGCACTCCACTGCGGCTTATTTTCAGTGACTTGGAGAAAGATATCTATGCTCCTGGTAAATTGCATAGCTGCCTCTTTTCAGTGGATGTCTCAGATGCCTGGAAACATCTAGGTCTTTGTAGGACACCTAAGGGGGATTTCATACCCAGAACATAGGTACAGACTTACGACTCCATGTAGGAAAAGCACGGTTTCTTGGGTTTTCTGTTTGTTTGTTTTTTTTGTTTTTACACGGAGTCTCGCTCTGTCACCCAGGCTGGAGTGCGGTGGCGTGATCTTGGCTTACTGCAAACTCCGCCTCCCAGGTTCAAGCGATTCTCCTGCCTCAGCCTCCTGAGTAGCTTGGATTACAGGCGCTAGCTACCATGCCTGGCTAATTTTTGTATTTTTAGTAGAGACGGGGTTTCACTGTGTTGGTCAGGCTGGTCTTGAACTCCTGACCTCGTGATC
>NW_012114433.1:3028035-3031437 GCF_000951035.1 Colobus angolensis palliatus
AAAAATACAAAAAACTAGCCGGGCGAGGTGGCGGGCGCCTGTAGTCCCAGCTACTCGGGAGGCTGAGGCAGGAGAATGGCCTAAACCCGGGAGGCGGAGCTTGCAGTGAGCCGAGATCGCACCACTGCACTCCAGCCTGGGTGACAGAGCTAGACTCTGTCTCCAAAAAAAAAAAAATGTAGGAATCTACTAAAAGATTGAGAACTGCTATTGTATTATTCTATAACATCAATGAATGATTGCTCTTTCTTTTCTTTATTTAATTTTTTTGAGACGGGGTCTCGCTCTGTCGCCCAGGCTAGAGTGCAGTGGAGTGATCTCGGCTCACTGCAACCTCTGCTCCCTGGGTTCATGTGTTTCTCCTGGCTTAGCCTCCCGAGTGGCTGGGATTACAGGCACCTGCCACAACACCCAGCTAAGTTTTTGTATTTTTAGTACAGACAGGGTTTTGCCATATTGGCCAGGATGGTCTCAATCTCTTGACCTCGTGATCTGCCCACCTCAGCCTCCCAAAGTGCTGGAATAACAGGCGTGAGTCACTGCGCCCGGCTAATTTTTGTATTTTCAGTAGAGACGGGGTTTCACCATGTTGGACAGACTGGTCTTGAACTCCTGACCTCAAGGGATCCTCTGGCGTCGGCCTCTCAAAGAGCTGGGATTACAGGCGTGAGTCACTGCTCCTGGCCAGGTATAAGTTTATTATAAAATCATATTTTTTTGTTGTAAAAGCTCCTATCTTTATGCACATAGTTCTCTCCCATATTCACTATTCTTCTAATATATTTTATTAAGGGAGAAACTGACAATAGTGGCATAATTCCTAAAAATATTTCATCTGCAATCAGGCAACTGATGATCTTAACAGCTAATAGCAGCTATTCATTGAGCTCCCACCTCTAGGTGTGAACAGGTGGTGAAGCTGCTGGGTGTAATATTATCTCATCTTCGGAACAGTCCTGAAAAGCAGTCGTTTTCGTTTTCCTGCTGAAGACATGGAGGTGAGGTCACAGCTTAGAACTGGCAGAGCCGGGAGTTGCTTGCTTGTTTTTGAGACAGGGTCTCACTCTGTCACCCAGATCGGAGTGCAGTGGCACCAGCATTGCTTATTGCAGCCTCAAATTCCTGGGCTCAAGTTATCCTCCTGCCTCAGCCTCCTGAGTAGCTGGAACTACAGGTTTGTGCCACTATGCCTGGCTAGTTTTTAATTTTTTTGGTAGAGACGGGAGTGTCTCACCATGTCACCCAGGCTGGTCTCAACCTCTTGGGTGGCCTCAAGTGATCCTCTCACCTTGGCTTCCCAAAGTGCTGGGATTACAGACATGAACCATCACACTCAGCTTACTGTCTTTTATTATTATTATTATTTTTATTTATTTATTTATTTTTGAGACGGAGTCTTGCTCTGTCGCCCAGGCTGGAGTGCAGTGGCCGGATCCCGGCTCACTGCAACCTCCGCCTCCTGGGTTCAAGCGATTCTCCTGCCTCAGCCTCCCGAGTAGCTGGGATGACAGGCATGTGCCACCACTCCTAGCTAATTTTTTTGTATTTTTAGTAGAGATGGGGTTTCACCATGTTGGCCAGGTTGGTCTTGGACTCCTGATGTCAAGTGATCCTCCCGCCTTGGCCTCTCAAAGTGCTGGGATTACGGGTGTGAGCCACTGCACCCAGCCTAATAATGCTTATTTTTGAAGCGATATGGGCATGTATGTGTATATATATATATATATATTGCGTTTAAGTTGGCAGATGAGGTCGTGTCATTGGAGGATGCCAAATAATCAGTTTAAGTGGCCTTTATTCTGCGCACATTTTAAGCTACAATGGGAAATTCTCACCTCCCTCTGAAGGTGAAAGGCTGAAGCAAGCCGCACTGCATGGAACGTGCTGTGGGATAGACTGTGTTTCGTGAATCTCATGGTGATTTATGTAGCTGCATAATAATTTGGGGGAGTGGGTGAAGTTGGGAAGAAAGCCCCTGGGCTGTGCCCGTGAGGTTCGCGTTGACCACAAGAGGGAGCCATGTGTTCACCCAGGGTGTGTGCTGTTTTGGGATGTTTTTACGGTTATTTTGTTTATACAAATTCTTAAGCAAAAGTTAACATAAAAACGTCACACTTAGTTCAGTATGGGTTGTTAACGCAAGTGTGTGTAATGTGTCAAACCTTACAACAAGATCGTAACTATTTCCTTTTTTAACTTTAAAATTTTTTATAGAGATAAGTTCTCACTATGTTGTCCAAACTGGTCCCCAACTAATAGGCTCAAGCAATCCTTCCACCTTGGCATCCCAAAGTGCTGGGATTACAGGTGTGAGCCACTGTGCCCGACCCAGCTGCAGCTCTTTTTATTTGTTCATTTAATTTATTTTGAGATGGAGTTTTGCTCTTGTTGCCCAGGCTGGAGTGCAATGGCATGACCACGGCTCATTGCAACCTCCGCCTGCCAGGTTCAAGCAAAATTCTCCTGCCTCAGCCTCCTGAGTAGCTGTGATTACAAGCGCCTGCCACCACGCCCAGCTAATTTTTGTATTTTTAGTAGAGATGGGGTTTCACCATGTTGGCTAGGCTGGTCTCGAACTCCTGACCTCAAGTGATCCGCCTGATCGGCCTCCCAAAGTGCTGGGATTTCAGGCGTGAGCCACTGCACCCGGCCCAGCTGTAGCTCTTTATTTCAATACCCACAGGTGGAGCTGGCTGGATGCGGTTCCTCAAGCCTGTAATCCTAGCACTTTGAAAGGCTGAGCCCGGCGGATCACGAGGTCAGGAGATTGAGACCATCCTGGCTAACACAGTGAAACCCCGTCTTTTCTAAAAATACAAAAAAATTAGCCAGGCGTGGTGGCGGGCACCTGTAGTCCCAGCTACTTGGGAGGCTGAGGCAGGAGAATGGTGTGAACCCGGGAGGCAGAGCGTGCAGTGAGCCGAGATCACGCCACTGTACTCCAGCCCGGATAACAGAGCAAGACTCCGTCTCAAAATAAATAAATAAATAAATACCCATAGGTGGTGCTTAAAGTAAGAAGATAAATGTGACAGAAAAGTAAAATGTGTTTTTTTGTTTATTTTTTATTTTGGTGCATGGCTTTCAGTAAGAAACCACATTTTCACACTGCATCAACACCAGCAGTAATTTTAGGGCCAGGTGTGGTGGTTCACGCCTGTAATCCCAACACTTTGGGAGGACATGGTGGGAGAACTACTTGAGGCCAGGTGTTCCAGATCAGCCTGGGCTACACAGTGAGACCCCATGTCTACCAGAAAAAAAAAAAATGATATAAAATAGGATAAAAATTTAAAAGAGTAGGCCAGGCGCGGTGGCTCAAGCCTGTAATCCCAGCACTTTGGGAGGCCGAGATGGGCGGATCACGAGGTCAGGAGATCGAGACCATCCTGGCTAACACGG
>NW_012114433.1:3038247-3040727 GCF_000951035.1 Colobus angolensis palliatus
TGCAGTGGTGCAATCTAGGCTCACTGCAACCTCTGCCTCCCAGGTTCACGCCATTCTCCTGCCCCAGCCTCCCAAGTAGCTGGAACTACAGGCGCCCGCCACCATGCCCGGCTAATTTTTTGTATTTTTAGTAGAGATGGGGTTTCACCATGTTAGCCAGGATGTGGCTGCTAATTTTTAATAAATAAAATTTGAAATTCAGTTCCCCACTTACACCAGTCACATTTCAAGTGCTCCATAGCTGTTTGCAGCCAGTGACTACTGTATTAGTAGCATAAAGAACGTTTCCGTCATCACAGAAGGTTCTATTGGACAGCCTCTTAGCCCTTGTAGACATACTTGGGACAACTTTGCCTCTTCAGGAAAATATCTGGCTTTAATACATTAGAGTATGTGATTTTTTTTCTTCCTTTTAACCACCCTTCATCAATATGAGAAGGACACCATTCTCTCAAATTGCTGGAAAAATAAAGATCGTGAGTCTGCACGGATTTTCTGTGAGCTTTTGTTCTACAAAAAGGGACTGTCTTTGCCTCTCATTTTTATCTTGTTTACAAGGTATTTCTTAGCTCTCGTTGAGTAAAAGATGTAAGAATTCAGCACAGTGCCAGGTACCTAGTCGGTTTCCCACGAGTGGCAACATCACTTTGCCTTGATTTTATATTATTTTGTATATTTTTAAATGTAGGCTGGGGGTGGTGGCTCATACCTGTAATCTTAGCACCATGGGGGGCTGAGGCAGGAGGATTGCTGGAGCCCAGGAGTTCAAAGCTGCAGTGAGCTATGTTTGCACCACTGCACTCCAGCCTGGGTGAGGGAACAAGACCCTGTCTCTAAAATAAATAAATAAATGCTTAATCTTTTGCATTTTAAGTACTTTATTGTGCAAGAGCAATTGGTTTCAGTGTCTCAGTGTCTCGAACCTTTTGAAAAACTTCTTTTTCGGTCAGGTGCAGTGGCTCACGCCTGTCATCCCAACACTTTGGGAGGCCGAGGCAGGTGGATCACCTGAGGTCAGGAGTTCGAAATCAACCTTGTGAACATGGTGAAACTCTGTCTCTACTAAAAATACAAAAATTAGCATGGCATGGTCGTGGGCGCCTGTAGTCCCAGCCGCTCAGGAGGCTGAGGCAGGAGAATTGCTTGAACCCGGGAGGTGGAGGTTGCAATGAGCCGAGATTGCTCCATTGCACTCCAGCCTGGGCAACAAGAGGGAAACTGTTTCAAAAAAAGAAAAAAGGGAAAGATAAGAAAAACTTCACTTTTGCCTGGGCACGGTGGTTCATGCCTGTAATCCCAGCACTTTGGGAAGCTGAGGTGGGAGGACTGCATGAACCGGCGAAGCTCATGCTGTATAGCGAGCCGCGTTTGTGCCACTACACTCCAGCTTGGGTGACAGAGTGAGTCTTGTCTCAAAAAACAAAACAAAACAAAGAAAAACTTCAATTTCTGTTACACTGTAGCCTGAGCGTGTGACTTGCAGGAGAGCGTACTTACCCTTTAGCACACTCCAGAGGAAATACATGCTCAGGTTTAAAGCTTGACCTTGGCTCTGGTAATGGGACAGTTCATCGAACAAGGGGTGATTCATGAGAACATCCTGTACTGCCCCCTCTCCCTCTAGAGCCACTGGGGGCCTCAAAACTTGAGAGCGGAACCGCTGGAGGAATGGAGGCAGGTCTTGCAAGCGTCTGTCTCCCTGGAACGGCAGGCTTCCTGAGGAGTCTCTGGGCTCCTTCCAGCTCCAGGCTGGACTTGGCCTCCCCCTTACTGCCTCCAACGTTACCTCTTTTCCCAAAAATAGGATTTGGAACTTATTCCTCAAGTGACATAATGCATCTTACAGTCCTGGGCAGGAAATGGCTGTTTTCCTGCCAGGCCTGTGAGGTCCCCTGGAGATGAGCTGGAAAGGGTACTTCTTCCTCGTCCTGCTTCACAATAGCACTTCAATGCCTTCATTTTAAGGTGATTTTCTTCCATTTGGAAGCACAGCATGCTCTTCCACACTATGCAGTGAAAGAGGTTAGATTGGCTGGATTTGGACGCTCTTGGGTGTTTCTGCTTTATAAACAAAGCATGCTTGAATATTAATAATGATGCCCTCCAACATGGCGAGACCCCGTCTCTACGGAAAATATAAAAATTAGCCGGATATGGCTGGGCACGGTGGCTCATGTCTGTAATCCCAGCAATTTGGGAGGCCGAGGTGGGCGGATCATGAGGTCAGGAGATGGAGACCATCCTGGCTAACAGGGTGAAACCCTGTCTCCACTAAAAATAGAAAAAAATCAGCCAGACGTGGTGGCGGTGCCTGTGGTCCCAGCTACTCGGGAGGCTGAGGCAGGAGAATTGCTTGAACCAGGGAGTCGGAGGTTGCAGTGAGCCAAATTCGCACCACTGCACTCCAGCCTGGGTGACAGACAAGACCCTGTCTCTAAAAAATAACTAAAATATTATTTATTTATTTTATAACATATAAA
>NW_012114433.1:3041321-3042425 GCF_000951035.1 Colobus angolensis palliatus
GGCAGAGGTTGCAGTGAGCCAAGATGGTGCCACTGCACTCCAGCCTGGCAACAGAGCGAGACTCCATCTCAAAAAAAAAAAATAGAATTGTCCCCCTCCTCCAGCTGAAAACACTATCGGGGCGAGACTTCCTGACGTTGACATCATACATCTTAGCACTTTGCTACCCAAGGCTGTAAAAAGCTCTGTTACACTTTGGCAACAATAGGAATAAGTCTCTGCATCAGCTTTGATCCTGGCTCCAGAGCAAACTAAGCCAAGAGCTGAGAATCTGTTGGCTCTGGCTTATTTTGTTTTATTTTATTTATTTATCTTTTGAGGCAGGGTCGATTTTGGCCCACTGCAACTTCTGCCTCCCAGGCTCAAGCAGTTCTCCTACCTCAGCCTCTTGAGTAGCTGGGATTACAGGCACATGGCACCACACCTGGCTAATTTTTGTGTTTTTTGTAGAGACAAAGTTTCATGATGTTGCCCAGGCTGGTCTTGAACTCCTGAGCTCAAGAGACCCTCCTGCCTCAGCCTCCCAAAGTCCTGGGATTACGGGTGTGAGCCACTGCACCTGGCTGGGTCTGGCTTCTTATACTGGGCCTTGCCTCGGTTTTGTTATATGTTTAGAGGTTATTTTTAGCCCTCTGGAACAGTTTTGAGACAAATCGTTTGGGTACTTACGCAGCATTATTATTTTTTTAACCGATCGTGACTATTTTCAACTTGGTAGAAGTTCTAAGGCAGAAACATTTCCTTTTTAAGGCGGTGTTTCTCTGGCAGTCATATAGACTAATCCAAAAGATTAGCAAAAATAGCCACTTGTTAAATAGCTCAAATCTGTTAAATACAGGAGATACGTTTCTGTTCAGGGAACCTCTTAGGGTGAGAGAAGAAAGGAAGAAAAAGAGAAGACTGCTATGGATGTCTATGAATAGTGAATTCCTTACTGGAACCAAGATTTGTCTTTTTTTAACTGGAAAACTTATATTCATTGATGACAAATAGCATATATCTGACCCAAAACTGTGTTGCCCAAAATTTAAGTTAAATTAGGAAATAGTTAGCCGGGGCCGGGCGTGGTGGCTCACACCTGTAATCCCAGCACTTTGGGAGGCC
>NW_012114433.1:3043102-3056925 GCF_000951035.1 Colobus angolensis palliatus
AAAAAAAAAAAAAAAAAAGGAGAAAAAAAAGAAAGAGTCCTCTAACTTGTTTTGAGTCAGCTCTGTACTACATCTGCTGGTCGCTTAGTGGGTTTGATTCAGTTCTGTGTCTTTGGGAATTATCCGGCCGCAGGGTTCTCCCCACTGTTTCAGCGGGGCAGTGTCAACCTCCCTCAAGCCCAGCGACCATGGGTCCAGAGTTAGGCTTTGTCTTCAAAGTAAACAGAGTATTTCCTTTTGGGAAGTGCATGAAGCTGCTTTTTTACTTAGAAAATAAACCCACCCTTCAAAACATGCACAATGAAATAAGCCAGGCATAAAAGGACAAATATTGTTTGATTCCACTTATAGGAGGTTCCTCGAAGAGACAACTCTGGAGAGACAGTAAGTAGAATGATGGCTGCCAGGGGCTAGGAGATGGGGAGAGGGGAGTGAGTGTTTAGCGGGGATACAGTTTCTGTTTGGGAAGATGAAAAAGTCCTGGAGATGAATGGTGGTGATGATTGCACAACAACGTCAATGTGCTTAATGCCACTAAACTGTGCACTTAAAAAGGGTTAAGACGGGCCCGGCGCAGGGTCTCACGCCTGTCATCCCAGCACTTTGGGAGGCCTAGGTGGGTGGATCACTTGAGGCCAGAAGTTCGAGACCAGCCTGGAGAACATGGTGAAACCCCATCTGTACCAAACATACAGAAAATTAGCCGGGCGTGTTGACGTGTGCCTGTAATCCCAGCTACTAGAGAGGCTAAGGTGGGAGAATCGCTTGAACCCTGGAGGCAGAGGTTCCAGTGAGCCGAGATCGCGCCACTGCACTCTGGCCTGGGTGGCAGAGTGAAACTCCATCTCAAAAAAAAAAAAAAAAAAAAGACAGAAAAGAAAAGGGGGTTAAGATGGTAAATATTATGTTATGTGTATTTTACTGCAGTGAAAACTATTTACACACATTCACTCGATTAGCCAATGTGATGCTTCAG
Organism: Colobus angolensis palliatus; assembly: GCF_000951035.1. NCBI lineage: Eukaryota > Metazoa > Chordata > Mammalia > Primates > Cercopithecidae > Colobus > Colobus angolensis. Next base: position 3,044,079 of record NW_012114433.1, read on the forward strand.
TAGGAGGTCTCGGGAATCATTTAGACTTAGACCAGGGTTTGAAGCCCACCCCCACCACTTCCTGCTTATGACCCTGGAAAGGGACTTAACCTTTCTGACCCTCAGCTGCCTTCTTTATAAAATAGTGTTGGCCTGGCGCCGTGGCTCACACCTGTGATCCCAGCACTTTGGGAGGCTGAGGCAGGAGGATGGCTTGAGCCCAGAAGGTCAAGGCTGCAGTGAGCCGTGATCACACCACTGCACTCCAGCCTGCGTGGCAGGGTGAAGCCCTGCCTCAAAAACAAATACAAAAATATAAATAAATAAATAAATAAATTTTAAAAATAAATAAAGGAACTCAAGTGGCATCTTAAGTAGTTGTCAGGTCTCATAGCAGGCCTAAAAGTCACCGTCCACATAAATGCAGTGATCTGGCCGGGTGCGGTGGCTCACGCCTATAATCTTAGCACTTTGGGAGGCTGAGGTGAGAGGATCACTTGAGGTCGGGAGTTCAAGACCAGCTTGGCCAACATGGCAAAACCCTGTCTCTACTGAAAATACAAAATTTAGTCGGGGCGTGGTAGCATGTGCCTGTAATTTCAGTTATCCAGGAAACTGAGGCAGGAGAACTGGCCGGATGCAGTGGCTCATGCCTGTAATCCCAGCACTTTGGGAGGCCAAAGTGGGCGGGTCACGAGGTCAGGAGATCAAGGATATCCTGGCAAACACGGTGAAACCCCGTCTCTACTAAAAATACAAAAAAAAAAATTAGCCCCGCGTGGTGGCAGGCACCTGTAGTTCCAGCTACTCGGGAGGCTGAGGCAGGAGAATGGCGTGACCCAGGAGGTGGAGCTTGCAGTGAGCCGAGATCACGCCACTGCACTCTAGCCTCGGCGACAGAGCGAGACTCTGTCTCAAAAATAAATAAATAAATTAATTAATAAATTAAATAAATGCAATGATCTTCTGTAGGCCCATTTATGGTGATCTGGGGCCCCCAGCACCATGGTTAGTACTTTTTTTTCTAGCTGGCATTCTGGTAAAAATTAACATTAAACACTGACTTTTGCTGGGCACTGTGGCTCAGACCTGGAAATTTGGGAGACCAAGACAGGAGGATCGCTTGAGGTCAGGAGTTCGAGACCAACCTGGGCAACATACAGAGACCACCGCCTCTTATCTCTTCAAAAAAAAAAAAAAAAAGACCCACAGGAGGCTGAGGTAGGAGAATGGGTGTGAACCCGGGAGGCAGAGCTTGCAGTGAGCCGAGATGGCACCACTGCACTCCAGCCTGGGTGACAGAGCAAGACTCCGTCCCAAAAAAACAAAAAACAAAACCAAAAAAACCCAAAACAACAAAACAAAGTTAATTTTCAGCCTCATGGTTGCTAATCTCACATGCTTATATGCCTTTTTTTTTTTTGTAGACAGAGTTTTACTCCTGTTACCTAGGCTAGAGTGAAATGGCGAGGTCTGGGCTCACTGAAACCTTCACTTCCTAGGTTCAAGTGATCTTTCTGCCTCAGTCTCCCAAAATACTGGGATTGCAGATGTGAGCCACTGCGCCCGGCCTGTTTTTTTGTTGTTGTTTTGTTTTGTTTTGAGACAGGGTCTTGCTTTGTCACCCAGACTGGAGTGCAGTGGTACGATCATAGCTCACTGTAACTTGAACGGCACTCAAGCAATTCTCCTGCCTCAGCCTCCCAAGTACCTGGGACTACAGTTTCATGCCATTATGCCCAGGTAATTACTATTATTTTTTTTTTTGTAGAGACAGGGTCTTGCTCTGTTGCCCAGTCTGGACTTGAGCGCCTGAGCTCAAGCAATCCCTCAACCTCAGTCTCCCAAAGTGTTGGGATTGCAGGCATGAGCCACCACATCCGGACAGATATACCATTTTAAAGTAAACAATTCCAGTGGCATTTACTTTGTGCAAAACTACCTCTATCTAGTTCCAAAACATCACCCCAAAAGGAAACTTGTACCCATTAAACAATTGCTCCCCATTTCACCCACCCCCTAACTGGCAACCACCAATCTATATTATTTTTCTATGGGTTTCTTTCCTTTTTATTTTATTTTTATTTTTTTTCTGAGTCTGCTTGCTAGGGAATATGGATTTCTTTTATTTTCTTTTGAGATGAGGTCTCACTGCTCCCCAGGCTGGACTGAAGTGGTGCAATCACAGCTCACTGCAGCCTCAACCTCCTAGGCTCAAGAGATCTTCCTGCCTCGGCCTCTCGAAGTGCTGGGACTACACACCAGGTGTGCGCCACTGCACCTAGCTTCTATGGCTTTTCTTATTTTGAATAGTTCATATAAATAAAATCATACAATATGTGACCCTTTTGTGTCTGGCTTCTTTCACTTAGCATAACGTGTTTGAAGCTCATCAGTGTTGTAGCATCAATCAGTGCTTCACTCCTTTTCATGGTTGAGTGATATTCCATTGTATGGACATACCATAATGTTTATCCATTCCTCTGTACATGGACATGGGATGTTTCTGGTAGACTAATGGGCCCAATTGGCCCTTGGAACTGATGGAATAATGGCCGATGTAATAACTGAAATGCCCTGACAACTTACAACATTTTCTTCTTTATGTGCCAGAGCAGTTGTTAAGCATGAAATTAAACGAATAAAAATTAAGTTCGCTGAAGTTCCTAGATCTAGCATTTATAAATTATCACCCCTTGGGGACCATTATCCTCGTAGGATTCATTTTTGTATTTGACATTTGGAAGACTTCACGCTCTTTTAACAACAGAAAATTACATAAGGTCATTGTCACTTTTGTCGACTCCCTAGTGTTTTATTCCAAACCATGCAAAATGTTTGTTTTATTTGGAGCGTTCCCTAACTTCAGTTGTATAAACTGTATCAGTAGCTCTCAAACTCGACTGGTCATAAAAATCACTGGAAAAACTTAACAGAAGTACAGATGGCCAAGTGGAATTCCCCAGTCTGCAAAGATGCAGATTCTCCTAGGGTCCCCAGTGCCTATTCAGGCACCCCAGGTGTAGTTTATGGACTGCACTTTGTGAAACAGTGGCATACACTGATGTCTTGAATTATCTAATAAATTTATCAGATTGGGCCAGGCCCGGTGGCTCACGCCTGTAATCCCAGCACTTTGGGAGACCAAGGCAGGAGGATCACTTGAGGTCAGGGGTTCAAGATCAGCCTGGCCAACATGGTGAAACTCTGTCTCTACTAAAAATACAAAAAAATTGGCTGGGCGTGGTGCACATGCCTGTAGCCACAGTTACTTGGGTGGCTGAGGCAGTAGAATCTCTTGAACCTGGGAGGCAGAGTTGCAATGAGTCGAGATGGCATCCTTGCACTCCAGCCTGGGCAACAGAGAGAGACTCTGTCTCAAATAAAATAAAATAAATTTATCAGATCACACAATAGAACTTTAATTATTTTATTTATTTATTTATTTATTTATTTTTCAGGCAGAGTCTAGCTCTGTTACCCAGGCTGGAGTTCTATGGCATGATCTCAGCTCACTGCAACCTCCGCCTCCCGGGTTCAAGCGATTCTCCTACCTCAGCCTCCTGAGTAGCTGGGATTACAGGTGCCTCCCACCATGCCCGGCTAATTTTTTGTATTTTTAGTAGAGATGAGGTTTCACCATGTTGATCAGGCTGGTCTTCAACTCCTGACCTCAGGTGATCTACCTGCCTTGGCCTCCCAAAGTGCTGGGATTACAGGAGCATGAGCCACCCCACGCCTGGCCGGAACTTTATTTTTGACATAACAAATTGAAAGATATATTGAAAATAATTCAATAAAATTCCAAAGAACATCATAAAATATATGGATGTTAAAATGGAAGAAAGGTTTTAAAAATGTTGATGAAAATATGTTTTCTAAGTCCTGAGGAAATGTATATCTGCTCCCATATATTTTATTTTAATTGTAATTAAAAATATATAACATGAAATTTATTGTCTTAAACATTTTTATGTGTACAGTTCGGTGGAGTTAAGTATATTCACATTGTGGTGCAACCAATCTCCAGAATTTATTCCTCTTGCAAAACGGAACTCTCTATCCATTGAACAATTCAGGCCGGGCATGGTGGCTCACTCCTGCATTCCCAGCACTTTGGGAGGCCGAGGTGGGCAGATCACCTGAGATCAGGAGTTCCAGACCAGCCTGGCCAACATGGTGAAACCCCGTCTCTACCTAAAATACAAAAAAAATTCGCCAGGCGTGGTGGCATGCACCTGTAATCCTCGCTACTGCGGAGGCTGAGGCAGGAGAAACCACTTGAACCCAGGAGGCGGAGGTTGCAGTGAGCTGAGATCACACGACTGCACTCCAGCCTGGACGACAGAGTGAGACTCCATCTCAAAAAACAAAACCAAAAACAATTCACCATTCTTTCTCTTCTTGACTCCTGGTAACCACCATTCTACTTTCTATTTCTATGACTTTGACTACTCTAGGGACCTTATACAAATGGAATCACACAATATTTGTCTTTTCTGTGACAGGCAAATGTGAACAAAAATTTCCTCAAAAGGAATTTGGAGAAAAGAGACTTTATTCCATTGAACAGTTTGCAAACTGGGGCAATGCAGCCTTGGTGTAAAACAAAGGTGTCATCTAGAGAACAAAAGGAGGGCTCAGTTGTTTGTGCTTTTTTTTTTTTTTTTTTTTGAGACGGAGTCTCACTCTGTCGCCCAGGGTGGATTGCAGTGACAGTCAGCTCATTGCAGCCTTGAACTCCTGGGCTCAAATGATCCTCCTGCTTCAGCCTCCCCAAGTGGGGGATTAGGGACTGAGCCACTGTAACTGGCCAAGGCTCAGCTTTTATAGCAAAAGTTCCCACAGACATTCTCAATCAGGTCCATTATGCAAATGAAGGATTCAAACTTGCTCATCTCTGATTGGTTGATGCAGCTGGGTACCGATTTGTTGATGCAGATGAACCCTGATTGGTTGAGACAGGTGAGCTCTGATTGGTTGGTTCAGATGAGTTCTGAAAGTCTCAAAGTTAGACAGAGGTGTGGGTTTTCAGGGAACTCAGAGTATGTGCCTGACCTATAGTAGGCACATGTCCATTTGCCTCTATTTGAATTTTGGCCCAGGTAACCACTTGGGATCCGTCTTGAAGGACTGGCTCTTTCAAGTTCACACATTTCACTTAGCATAATGTCCTCCTGCTTCATCCATGTTTTAGCAGGTCCCAGAATTTCCTGCCTTTTAAAGGCTGATTAATATTCTATTGTATGGGTTCTCAGAGGCTCTAATCTGTAATCCCAGCATTTTGGGAGGCTGAGGCAGGAGGATCGCTTGAGCCCAGGAGTTTGAGACTAGCCCTGGCAACATAGCAAGACCCCATCCCTATTAAAAAAAAAAAAGGCCGGGGGTGGTGACTCACGCCTGTAATCCCAGTTCTCAGGGAGGCAGAGGCAGGAGGATAGCTTAAGCCCAAGAGTTGGAGTTCGAGACCTGCCTGGGCAATATTGCAAGACCCCATTCTCCACAAAAAGGAAGAAAAGAAAATGACAAAAATAAATAAATAAGTAAATAATAAATAAGCGTTAAAAAAAAGCAGCAGCAGCCAAGACAACTTCCAAGTTTAACAGAGCTCATGCTTTTAACTGAGAAATTAGTAATGTGGACTAATGACTTACAACGTTTTCATAAAGTTCTCTTTCTTTCTTTCGATGAAATCTCACTCTGTTCCCCAGGTTGGTCTTGAACTCCTGACCTCAAGTGATTCACCTGCCTTGGCCTCCCAAAATGCTGAGATTACAGGTATGAGCCCCCACGCCCGGCCCCACATAAAGTTTTCTTAACAGTCTGTAACTTCCTAACCCCTAGTTTAATTCTAGGAGTCTCCTGTTGCTGGTGTAAATTAAACAGCAGGGAAGAACAACTTCAGGTTTCAAGCTACCTTAAATCCTGGGAACAGAACTCTGTCTCTACTTTCTTGAAATTGATCTGATGTTCTGCACAAAAGCTCATGGCTGCCCTTCTGACTCAGATTGAAAATCAAAGTCCTAACAATGCCTCCTGGCCCCTGCCTCCTCCATGCCCTGTTCTCTGACCTCTCCTGCCTCCCTTCTGACTCCGGCCACACTGGCCTCTGGGCCTTTCTGGAAGCCCAGTGGAGCACTGGGTGCTGAAAGATTTGCCCTGCAGCACCTTCTTTGGGCTATTTTTCCCCAGAAGCCCACATGGCCCACTTCCTCCCTGCCTTTTTTTTTTTTTTTTAAAGACAGGGTCTTGCTCTGTGCCCAGGCAGGAGTGCAGTGGTGTGATCACACAGCTCACTGCAGCCTCAACCTTCCCAGGCTCAGGTGATCCTCACATCCCAGCCTCCAAGTAGCTGCCTCCCTGCCTTTACATCTTTGCTCCTAGTCACCTTCTTTAAAAAAAAAAAAAAAAAGTTTTTTAAGGTTATTTGTCGAATTAGCACAGTAGCATGATTTCCCAATTTACACATATTTACAATAAAAAAGTTGGGATAAATATTTCAGCCATGGAAGGCATTGCTTTTGAATATCTAGAATATTCTTCCTTCATTCTGGATAGCAGAAGCATATGAATTACATAATCTTCTTTGCTTAAATATTATTCACAATGGCACAATGATTTAGAACACAATTCCATCTCTAAAGAGCAGGTTTTGGCCGGGCGTGGTGGCTCAAGCCCGTAATCCCAGCACTTTGGGAGGCCGAGCAGGCGGATCATGAGGTCAGGAGATCGAGACCATCCTAGATAACGCAGTGAAACCCCATCTCTACTAAAAATACAAAAAATTAGCCGGGTGTGGTGGCGGGCGCCTCTAATCCCAGCTACTCAGGAGGCCGAGGTAGGAGAATGGTGTGAACCCGGGAGGCGGAGTCTCTCTCTGTCACCCAGGCTGGAGTGCAGTGGCCGGATCTCAGCTCACTGCAAGCTCCGCTGCCTTCCGGGTTCACGCCATTCTCTCGCCTCAGCCTCCCAAGTAGCTGGGACTACAGGCGCCCGCGACCTCACCCGGCTAGTTTTTTGTATTTTTTAGTAGAGACGGAGTTTCACCATGTTAGCCAGGATGGTCTCGATCTCCTGACCTTGTGATCCGCCCGTCTCGGCCTCCCAAAGTGCTGGGATTACAGGCTTGAGCCACCGCGCGCAGCCAACATTTTTTCACCTCGCAAAACAGTAATTCTGACCTCATTAAACCCTCATTCCCCATTCCCCCTCCCCCAGAGCCTGGCATCTACCATTCTACTTTCCCTGTCTATGAATTTGACTACTCTAGTGACCTCATATAAGTGGAATCATATAAAGCATATATGAGGTGACTCACATCAGTGGCATCTAGTATTTGTCCTTTGTCTTCCAGGCTTGTCTGTGTTGCAGCAGGTGTCAGAATTTCTGCCCTGTTAAGGTTGAATAATATTGGGTTGTATGTATGGACCACATTTTGTTAATCCATTCATCCATGATGGGTACTTGGGTTGGTTCTACCTTTTGGTTCTTGCGAATATGCCTGTAGTTCATTCTTACACTGTTAATAAAGATATACCCAAGACTGGGTAGTTTATAAAGAAAAAGAGGTTTAATGGACTCACAATTTCACATGCCTGGGGAAGTCTCACAATCACGGTGGAAGGCGAAGGAGGAGCAAAAGCACATCTTATATGGCAGCAGGCCAAGAGGGTATGTGCAGGGGAACACCCCTTTATTAAACCATCAAGTCTCATTTGAGGTCAGGAGTTCGAGACCAGCCTCACCAACATGGCAAAACCTCGTCTCTACTAAAAATACGAAAATTAGCTGGGTGGCTGGGCGCGGTGCCTCACACCTGTAATTCCAGCACTTTGGGAGGTCGAGGTGGGCAGATCATGAGGTCAGGAGATCCAGACCATCCTGACTAACACGGTGAAACCCTGTCTCTACTAAAAATACAAAAAATTAGCCAGGCGTGGTGGCAGGTGCCTGTAGTCCCAGCTACTCAGGAGGCTGAGGCAAGAGAATGGTGTGAACCCGGGAGGCGAAGCTTGCAGTGAGCCGAGATTGCGCCACTGCACTCCAGCCTGGGTGACAGAGCGAGACATCATCTCCAAAACAAACAAACAAACAAACAAAATTAGCTGGGCGTGGTGGCATGTGCCTGTAATCCCAGCTACTCAGGAGGCTGAGGCAGGAGAATCGCTTGAACCCAGAAGACGGAGGTTGCAGTGAGCCGAGATTGCGCCATCTCACTCCAGCCTGGGGGACAAGAGCAAGACTCTGTCTAACAAAGCAAAACAAAACAAAAACCAACATTTAGGGACATGGAAGTCATTGTAATGAAATACTTCACCTCACTTTATCCCAGCACACCCCCCAGATCCTCCCTGGAAAAAAAGGGTAAAGAATTTGATAATACTCAGGAGTGTTTGATGTATTTGGAAACAGAAAAGTAGGATGTTTACTTGGGAAACGTAAATATTTGGAGTCTACCCATCTAGGAAAAATCACACATGAACTCTTTCAGGCACTGAGAATTCCAGATATAAAGATTAAAAAGGATATATTTAATTGCAACATTTGCTTCTTAAAAATTTGGCAGCCAAGTTTGTTAGCTCACGCGTGTAATCCCAGAATTTTTGGAGGCTGAGATAGGAGGATCACTTGAGGTCAGAAATTCAAGACCAGGCTGGACAGCATAGCAAGACTTTGTCTCTACTTAAAAAAAAAAATTGGCCAGGCATGGTGGCTCATGCCTGTAATCCCAGCACTTTGAGAGACTGAGGTGGGTGGATCACCTGAAGTCGGGAGTTCGAGACCAGCCTGACCAAGATGGAGAAACCCCGTCTCTAGTAAAAATACAAAATTAACTGGGTGTGGTGGTGCATGCCTGTAATCTTGGCTACTCGAGAGGCTGAGGCAGGAGAATCTCTTGAACCCGGGAGGCAGAGATTGCTGTGAACCGAGATCTAGCCATTGCACTCCAGCCTGCGCAACAGGAACAAAACTCCATCTCAAAAAAAAAAAAGACCAGCTGCAGTGGCTCACGCCTGTAATACCAGCACTTTGGGAGGCCGAGGTGGGCGCATCACCTAAAGTCAGTTTGAGACCAGCCTGGCCAACATGGCAAAACCTTGGCTCTACCAAAAACACAAAAATTGGCCAGGCGTGGTGGAAGGCACCTGTAATTCCAGCTACTTACGAGGCTGAGGCAGGAGAATCACTTGAGCCCGGGAGCCAGAGGTTTCAGTGACCTGAGATTGAGCCACTGCACTCCAGCCTGGGCAACAGAGAGAGACTCTGTCTCAAAAAAAAAAAAAAAAAAAAAAAAAAAAGGAATAGCCAGGCAAGGTGGCATGTGCCTGTAGTCCCAGCTACTCAAGAGGCTGAGATGAGAGGATTGATTGTTTGAGCCCAGGAGGTCGAGGATGCAGTGAGCCGTGATCGTGCCACTGCACTCCAACCTGGGTGACAGAGTGAGACCCTGTCTCTAAAAAAAAATAATAAATAAAAATGTGGCGGGGCACTGTGGCTCATGCCTGTAATCCCAGCACTTTGGGACGCCAAGGTGGGTGGATCATCTGAGGTCAGGAGTTCAACACCAGCCTGGCCAACATGGTGAAACCCCGTCTCTACTAAAAATACAAAAATTATCTGGGTGTGGTGGCACATGCCTGTAATCCCAGCTACTCGGGAGGCTGAGGCAGGAGGATCACTTGAACCTGGGAGGTGGAGGTTGCAGTGAGCAGAGATCACGCCACTGCACTCTAGCCTGGGCAACAGAGCGAGACTCCATCTCAAAATAATAATAATAATTATTATTAAATGAAGTTTTAAAAAATAAATAAAGGTTGTTGCTCTTCAGAGGTTGTTTTTAACTGACCATTTGGAATATGAAACTCCAAGAGGAGCCCCTATAAATTGCATCTATTTCAGAAATTCAAATGGGAGAACTTGTTCTTTGTTACTTACATGATATGTGGCTAAGATCACTTTGCAAAATGTAGTAAAACTTCATATTAAACTGAACAAATAAAGAAAGCCTTTTCTAAGTGGGAAACTGGAAATAAATTCTTTTTTTTTTTTTTTTTTGAGACAGAATCTGGTTCTATTGCCCAGGCTGGAGTGCAGTGGTGCGATCTTGGCTCACTGCAAACTCTACCTCCCAGGTTCAAGCGATTCTCCTGCCTCAGTAACTCAGCGATTCTCTCCTGAGTAACTGGGATTACAGGCGCCTGCCACCATGCGTGGCTAATTTTTTTTTTTTTTTTTTTTTTTTTTTTGAGATGGAGTCTTGCTCTGTGGCCTAGGCTGGAGTGCAGTGGCGCTATCTCTGCTCACTGCAAGCTTCACTTCCCAGATTCACACCATTCTCCTGCCTCAGCCTCTCAAGTAGCTGGGACTACAGGCGCCCGCCACCGCGCCCGGCTAATTTTTTGTATTTTTAGTAGAGACGGCCTTTCACTGTGTTAGCCAGGATGATCTCGATCTCCTGACCTCGTGATCCACCCTCCTCGGCCTCTCAAAGTGCTGGGATTACAGGCGTGAGCCACCGCGCCAGCCTAATTTTTGTATTTTTAGTAGAGACGGGGTTTGTCCATGTTAGCCAGGCTGGTTTCAAACTCCTGACTTCAGGTGATCCGGCCGCCTTGGCCTCCCAAAGTTCTGGGATTACTGGCGTGAGTCACTGCGCCTGGCTGGAAATAACTTCTTAAATTGTCTTTTAACCATTAAATTTTGCCTCGAATGTGGCTCCTTGCCATTGTCACTTTTATTTATTTATTTTTATTTTTTTAGAGCTAAGTTCTCTTGAATAAAGCTGAAAATTCTTATGTTGAAAGGTACTTCCTTCTGTTATTTTATCACCTTCCTGGTTTTGTCTAATCTCACCCAGATTACAGTCATATTTCTTGTTCATTTTAAGGTACATTTAACAATTTCAAGCACAGAGTCTTTGTTCTGTGGTCTTGATGTTTTGTGTACTCCCGGACATATTTTGGAACTCTTTAAACAGAAGAATGTTTGCTTTAAATATCCTTAATGTCTTTAAACCTACTTTGTCATATTCAGCTTCTAAAATTTTCATGTGTGCTGATGAGGTCTTTTATTTAGAGTGTTTTGTTTTAATTAAGCCCATCTTAAGAGACGTTCAGTTTTTGCCAAGCGTCTGCTTTCTCCGTTACAAACCAGTTATATATATAACATTCCTAAACTAAATTATTAACAAAGGCGAAATTTTAGCTGCACCCTGTCTTTGTCTTCCAGATTCGAGGCGGAATTAAAGAGAGTCAGAGCAGGCTAAAACAAAACACGATGACAAATCAGGATGCTATAAACATGTATGAGCTTTATTTTAAATATTTTCTTAAATGCGGTTTTTCCTTTTTTTTTTTTTTTTGAGACGGGAGCTCACTCTGTTGCCCAGGTTGGAGTGCAGTGGCACAATCTTGGCTCACTGCAACCTCTGCCTCCTGGGTTCAAGCCATTCTCCTGCCTCAGCCTCCCAAATAGCTGGGACTACAGGCATGTGCCACCATGCCTGGCTAATATTTGTATTTTTAGTAGAGGCGGGGTTTTGCCATGTTGCCCAGACTGTAAATGCTGTTTTTAAAAAATTGTTTCAGAGAACAATTTCTCATCTCTGAAAAGATCACTAAGGGAGGTTGCTATATTTGAAAGCATTGTGTTTTAGTTTTCAATATGCATGCTTCAGCTAAGGCGAAGGGTTACAGCGGAAACTTCAATTCTTCCTTTGTTCAACTAGGCTGCATTTAAAAACTAAAGTTTATTTTTTAGACTACTATAATGTATGTCCACATAGCCAAATATATAGAAAGTTCAGGAAAATAGAGGCAGGAAAATTAAAGTCATTTTACCAAACGGTAACCAATGTTATTATTTCAATTGGTTTTGTTGGGAATGTTGTACATTTAATCCTTTTCTTTTTATTATTACTTGTATTATTATTATTATTATTTTCTGAGACAGGGTCTCACTCTGTCACTCAGGCTGGAGTGTGGTGGCACAATCATGGCTCACTGCACCCTCAATCTCCTGGGCTCAAGGGATCTTCTTGCTTCAGCTTCTTATGTAGCTGGGACCCCAGATGTGCACCACCATGCCTGGCTAACTTTTAAAATTTTTTGTAGAGACAGGGTCTCACTTCGTTGTCCAGGCTGGTCTTGAACTCCTGGGCTCAAGCTATCCTCCTGAGTTGGCCTCCCACAGTATTGGTCTTACACGCGTGAGCCATAGCATCTGGCCCATATATACTTTCTTTTATCCTCCTTTTTTTTCTTTTGTTTGGCTGTTGTTTTTTTTTTCCTCAGCCTCCCAAATAGCCGGGATTGCAGGAATGCACCACCATACCCTGCTAATTTTGCACTTTTAGTAGAGACAGGGTTTTCTTCCTCAGCCTTTCAAATAGCTGGGATTACAGGCATGCACCACCACGCCCTGCTAATTTTGTGTTTTCAGTAGATACGGGGTTTCGCCATGTTGGTCAGGCTGGTCTCAAACTCCTGACCTCAGGCGATTCACCCTTCTCAGCCTTCCAAAGTGATGGGATTACAGGTGTGAGCCACTGCGCCTGGCCTCTTTTTTTTTTTTTTTTTAAGACAGGGTCATTCTCTGTCGCCCAGGCTGGAGTGCAGTTATGTAATCATAGCTGACTTCAGCCTTGGCCTCCCAGACTCAAGTGATCCTCTCATCTCAGCCTTCCCAGTAGCTGAGACCACTGGCATATGCCACCATGCCTGGGTAGTTTTTGTTTTGTTTTGTTTTTGTTTTTGTTTTTTTTGAGAGGGAGTCTCACTCTGTCACCCAGGCTGGAGTGCAGTGGCACGATCTAGGCTCACTGTAAGCTCCGCCTCCTGGGTTCACGCCATTCTCCTGCCTCAGCCTC
>NW_012114433.1:3058680-3060539 GCF_000951035.1 Colobus angolensis palliatus
GGAGGCTGAAGCAGGAGAATGGCGTGAACCTGGGAGGCGGAGCTTGTAGTGAGCCGAGATCGTGCCACTGCACTCCAGCCTGGGCGATGAGCAAGACTCCATCTTAAAAAAAAAAAAAATTAGCTTAGCCACAGTCAGCTAATTAAAAAATTTTTTTTGTAGAGACAGGGTCTCACGATGTTACCCAGGCTAGTCTCGAACTCCTGGGCTCAAGTGATACTCCCACCTTAACCTCCCAAGTGCTGGGATTACAGGAGTGACTCGTCGGGCCCAGTTTTTAAAAATTTATTTTATTTTTTTGAGACGGAGTTTCACTCTGTCTCCCAGGCTGTAGTGCAATGGCGTGATCTCAGCTCACTGCAACCTCCACCTCCAGGGTTCAAGTGATTCCCCTGCCTCAGCCTCCCGAGTAGCTGGGATTACAAACGTGAGCCACCACGTCCAGCTAATTTTGTATTTTTAGTAGAGACGGATTTCTTCATGTTGGTCAGGCTGGTCTCGAACTCCTGACCTCAGGTGATCTGCTCGTGTTGGCCTCCTAAAGTGGTGGGATTACAGGCGTGAGCCACCGTGCCCAGCCTTTTTTTTTTTTAAGAGATAGAGCATGTTTACCTATGTAACAAACCTGCCACGTCCTGCTTATGTACCCCAGAACTTAAAATATAATAAAGTTAAAAAAAAAAAGAGAGAATCTCACTCTTAAAAACAAAAGCTGGGGTGCGGTGGTGTGATCAAACTGTAGTTTTGAACTCCTGAACTCAAGTGATTCTCTTACCTCAGCCTCCAAAGTAGCTGGGACTACAGGCGCGCACCACCATGCCCAGCTAATTTTTGTATTTTTGTAGAGATAGAGGTGAGGATATCAGTATGTTGCCCAGGGTGGTCTTGAACTCCTGGGCTCAAGCAATCCTCCTGCCTCAGCTCCTGCAACAGCTCCTGCAACGTGCTGGGATTTCAGGCGTGAACTGCAGTGCCCAGCCAGGAACCATAACTTGAAGATGGGTGGACCTTCTCTGATTCTCTGTCACGTGGTTTACTCATAATCAGTTTCGATAATCTCCACTGCTGTTTCCCTCTGCAATTCACATGATGGAATGTTGACCGAGGGCCAGCTTTTGGGATCTGATAATGGCCCTTACTTTTTTTTGTTTGTTTGTTTTCCCTAAGACAGGGTCTCTCTCTGTTACCCAGGCTGGAGTGTAGTGGCACGATCGTAGCTCACTTCAGCCTCAACGTCCCAGCATCAAGACATCCTCCCACCTCAGCCTCCCAAGTAACTGGGACTACAGGTGCGCACCACCACATATGGCTGATTGTTTTCATTTTTATTTTTAGTAGAGACAGGGTTTCACTATGTTGCCCGGGCTGGTCTCCAACTGCTGAGATTAAGTGATTCTCCCACCTCAGCCTTGCAAAGCACTGGGATTCAGGTGTAAGCCACCACGTCTGCCCCCTTTAATTCTTTTAACTTGACATTTCACACGATTGTATGAGCTGGGAGGGACTTTGGAGGAAATGTAGGTCGAACGTATCTTCTCTCTCACCTCCCTTTGAGTGTGTTCTGTGATGGGGTGTTCACATCAGTGTGGCAAGGACAGTTACATCATGAACCCTTCTCCCCTTTCTTTGGAACAGAAATCTATGCCTTTAGTCACACCCGTAATGCCAGCACTTTGGGAGGCTAAGGCCAGCAGATCAGGAGGTCAGGAGATCGGGACCATCCTGGCTAACACAGTGAAACCCTGTCTCTACTAAAAATACAAAAAATTAGCCAGGCGTGGTGGCGGGCGCCTGTAGTCCTAGCTACTGGGGAGGCTGAGGCAGGAGAACGGCATGAACCCGGGAGGGGGAGCCTGCAG
>NW_012114433.1:3060589-3061370 GCF_000951035.1 Colobus angolensis palliatus
GATGGTCTCGATCTCCTGACCTCGTGATCCGCCCGTCTTGGCCTCCCAAAGTGCTGGGATTACAGGCTTGAGCCACCGCGCCCGGCTTCCTTTTTTTTTTTTTTGAGATGGAGTTTGGATGTTTCGTTCAGACTGGAGTGCAATGGCGCAATCTCGACTCACTGCAACCTCTGTCCCCTGTCCCCCAAGTGATTCTCCTGTCTTAGCCTCTCGAGTAGCTGGGATTATAATTGGCTGGGCATAATTTTTCTTTTTGTAGACAAGGGGGTCTCCCTATGTTGCCCATGCTGGTCTCGAACTCTTAGCCTCATGCAATCCTCCCGTCTTGGCCTCCCAAAGTGTTGGGATTATAGGCATGAGTCATGGACCCTAGCCAGATTCCATTTTTGATAGTAGCGTAAGCCAAACATAAGTAAAAACATTTGCTCCTTTCCCTTTTACATGGATTCTCAAGGAGGCAGAAGTATATTCCTACCACCTGGACCACTGATTGTGTTGATTTGAAAATGGCATCATGGACACGGGCTCCGTATTGCAGTACTAAAATGTTCCTATCTGTGTTTCTTTGAGAAGTCACCATATAGAGACAGCTCTCTTCTATTTCTTCTTCTTTTTATTTGAGACAGGGTCTCACTGCTCTGCCACCCAAGCGTGTTACAATCACAGCTCACTGCAGCCTCGACTACCCAGGCTTAGGCAATTTCCTCCCTCCTGAGTCTCCCGTGTAGCTGGGACCACAGGCATGCACCACCATGCTGGGCTATTTTTTTTTTTTTTTTTT
>NW_012114433.1:3061905-3063094 GCF_000951035.1 Colobus angolensis palliatus
GGCATGAACCCGGGAGGGGGAGCCTGCAGTGAGCCAAGATTGTGCCACTGCACTCCAGCCTGGGCAACAGAGCGAGACTCTATCTCAAAAAAAAAAAAAAGTAGTGGTTCAGAGAGGGCTCCCCAGAGGAGGGGATGTGTTGAGTTGACCGGGGAAAGAAAACAGGAAGGTGTGTTTCTGGCAGAGGAAAAGTCACAAGCAACATTTTCTGTTTTTTTTTTTTGAGATGGAGTCTTGCTGTGTTGCCCAGGCTGGAGTGCAGTGGTGTGATCTCGGCTCACTGCAACCTCTGCCTCCTGAGTTCATGTGATTCTCCTGCCTCAGCCTCCTGAGTAGCTGGGACTACAGGTACATGCTACCATACCAGCTAATTACTTTTTGGAGAGACAGGGTCTCACTATGTTACCTAGGCTGTTCTTGAACTCCTGGGCTCAAGTGATCCTCCCACCTTGGCCTTCTAAAATGCTGGGATTACAGGCCTGAGCCACCATACCCAGCATGGCTAATATATGTTATTAGCCACTTAGCTAATATTAGCTGTTTTCATAATAGCTAACATGTGTGCCACACACATAATGTAAATGATCTATAATCCTAATAACAACTCTGCATGGCAGATATTATTGTCTTCATTAATAAACCAAAAGGCTGACATTCAGAGAGGTCAACCACCTTATCTCAGGTCACACAGCAGATGAGTTGGAGTAACCTTCTCTTCATTCTGAGAGCACTTAGATTGGGGACCATATACACATTTTAAGTTGAAGTGAAAATTCACATAAAATTGGCTGTTTTGGGCTGGGTACAGTAGCTCATACCTGTAATCTCACCACTTTGGAAGGCTGAGATGAGAGGATCTCTTGAACTTAGAAGTTTGAGACCAGCCTGGGCAACACAGTGAGACCCCTTCTCTACAAATAGTAAAAAAAAAATTAGCTGGGCATGGTGGCATGTGTTTGTGGTCTCAGCTACTTAGGAGGCTGAGGCAGGAGGATTGCCTGAGCCCAGGAAGTTGAGGCTGCAGTGAGCTGTGATCACACCACTGCACTCTAGCCTGTGTGACAGAGTAAGACCCTGTCTCAAAAATAAAATAAACCGGCTGGGCGCGGTGGCTCAAGCCTGTAATCCCAGCACTTTGGGAGGCCGAGACGGGCGGATCACGAGGTCAGGAGATCGAGACCATCCTGGC
>NW_012114433.1:3063144-3064260 GCF_000951035.1 Colobus angolensis palliatus
GGAGTGCAGTGGTGTGATCTCGGCTCACTGCAACCTCTGCCTCCTGAGTTCATGTGATTCTCCTGCCTCAGCCTCCTGAGTAGCTGAGATTACTGGTGCACACCACCACTCCTGTTAATTTTTGTATTTTTAGTGGAGACGGGGTTTCACCATGTTGGCCAGGCTGGTCTGGAACTCCTGACCTCAAGTGACGCACCTGCCTTGGCCTCCCAAAATACAGGGATTATAGGCGTGAGCCACTGTTCCTGGCCTATTTTGTTTGTTTACTATTGAGACAGGGTCTTGCCCTGTTGCCCAGGCTAGAGTGCAGTGGGGCCATCATAGCTCACTGCAGCCTCCAGCTTCCAGGCTCAAGCAATCCTCCTACCTCAGCCTCCTGAGTAACTGTGACTATAGGTGTGCACCACCACACCTGGCTAATTTTTGTATTTTTAGTAGAGATAGGGTTTCACCATGTTGACCAGGCTGGTCTTGAACTCCTGGCCTCAAGTGATCTGCCCAACTCAGCCTCCCAAAGTGCTGGGATTATAGGTGTGAGCCACCATGCCCAGCTCCCAGCTTTTTTTTTTTTTTTTTGAGACAGGGTCTCACTCTGTTGCCCAGGCTAGAGTGCAGTGGTGTGATTATAGATCATAGCTCACTGCAGCTTCCAACTCCTGGCCTCAAGTGATCCTCTCACCTTGACCTCCAGAATAGCTAGGACTACTGGCATGTGCCACCATATCAGGCTAGGTTTTTAAAAATATTATTATTGCAGAGATGGAGTCTTTCCATGTTGCCCAGGCTAGTCTTGAACTCCTGGACTCAAGTGATCCACTGCCTCAGCCTCCCAAAGTGCTGGGATTACAGGCATGAGCTACCATGCCCTACCCAAAGTTCAATTTGATTTCATGGCCAAGCCTCTTCCACCCCAGAGGTGGTGGCTCTGGAATTTCCCACCAGAAGGTGGGCTTGTGCTGTTTCTTTTTTTTTTTTTTGAGACGGAGTCTTGCTCTGTTGCCCGGGCTGGAGTGCAGTGGCCGGATCTCAGCTCACTGCAAGCTCCACCTCCGGGGTTTACGCCATTCTCCTGCCTCAGCCTCCCAAGTAGCTGGGACTACAGGCGCCCGCCACCTC
>NW_012114433.1:3065879-3066504 GCF_000951035.1 Colobus angolensis palliatus
CTCAAGTGATCTGCCCGCCTCGGCTTCCCAAAGTGCTGGGATTACAGGTACAAGCCACCGCACCTGGCCCTATTATGGATATTTTATATAAGTGGAACTGTATAATGTGTGGCTTTCTGCCTCTGGCTTCTTTCACTCAGCAGAATGTTTTCAAGCTTTATCTGCGTGGTTGCACGTGTCAGTACTTCTTTCCTTTCTATGGCTGAGAAATATTCTACGGTTCATATACCGCAATTTGTTTATCTATTTGTCCATATATGGGCATTTGCGAAGTTTCCACCTTTTGACCACTGTGAATAACGCTGCTTTAAACTTGTGTGTATGTGTGTTCATCTGAGCACCTGATCTCAGTTCTTTTGGGTACGTACCTAGGAGTGGAATTGCTGGGTCGTATGGTAATTCTATGTTTAACTTTTTGAGGAACTGCCAGACCGTGTTTCATAGCAACTGCCCCATTTTACAATCCCTTCATCAACATATGAGGTCTCCACATTGTCTCATAGGCATCATCTCTCTCTCTCTCTCTCCCTCTTTTTTTGAGACACAGTCTCACTGTTACCCAGGCTGGCATGACCTGGTACAATCAGGGCTCACTGTAGCCTTGACCTCCTAGGATCAAGCCATC
>NW_012114433.1:3069099-3072463 GCF_000951035.1 Colobus angolensis palliatus
AAAATAGCTTGAGCTCGGGAGCAGGAGGTTGCAGTGAGCTGAGATTGTGGCACTGCACTGCAGCCTGGGCGACAGAGTGAGAGTGTCAAAAAAAAAAAAAAAAACCCAAATGAAAAACAAAGTCCAGGTCCAAGTAGCAAGAGGACTTTCAGTGAAACCATCTTTCCTCCGTCTTCCATCTCTTTCCATAATCTGGCTACTAGAGATTAATTTTTCTTTTTTTTTTTGAGATGGAGTTTTTGCTCTGTCTCTGGCATGGAGTGTAGTGCCGTGATCTTGGCTCACTGTAACCTCAGCCTCCTGCGTTCAAGTGATTCTCCTGCCTCAGCCTCCCGAGTAGCTGGGACTACAGGGGCCCGCCACCATGCCTGGCTACTTTTTGTATTTTTAGTAGAGACGGGGTTTTGCCATGTCGGCCAGGATGGTCTCGATCTCTTGACCTTGTGATCTGCCCACCTTGGCCTCCCAAAGTGCTAGGATTACAGGTGTGAGCCACTGCAACTGGCCGTAATTTTTCCTTTTAATTCTCACTAATACTGTGGCTGTTTTCTGGAGCAAGCCAAAGCACATTTCACCTTTTTCCATTTTCTTTCGTTCTCATCACAAAAATCCCTCCAGGCTGAGGCTCCTTCTCAGAAACCTAGTAATGAGAAGAGGAAGCCTGTCTGCTCCTCACACTTCATTTGTAGTCCCATTATAAATAATTAACCTGAAGTTATGCTCAGAAAACAAATAGATGGGGTGCAATTGGCAGGGCTGCATAGGAGATTTTTCTCATGGGTTTTTACCCCGTTCACAAAATCCCGGAAGCGGATACAGCCCTTTCCATTAGCAGAAATGAGCTGTCTGCTCTTGAACACTTAGAGAGGAAACCACAGTGGAACCACTTTTCTTAAGCACTTAAACTTGAGATCTGCCCATGGAGCCGTTGTCTAAGGCCCTGGACAGCATTTCCTCCTACCAGGATCTCACAGGCCCCCTAAGGACAGGGCTTGGCTGCAGCTGCCACCGCACACACTGATTCTGATCCCCTGCCAAGTCAGTCTTGTCCCTGGGGATGACAGTGGTGGGTAGATTCAGAAGGGGTTGTGGTCACCTCACCTCAGATTCAGTGCTAAAACAGGGTAAAGATGAGGCTGACGTTGTTTTTTTTTTTTTTTTTTTGAGATGGAGTCTCGCTCTGTTGCTCAGGCTGGAGTGCAATGGCGCGATCCCAGCTCACTGCAACCTCCGCCTCCCAGGTTGGAGCAATTCTCCTGCCTCAGCCTCCCGACTAGCTCAGATTACAGGCACCCGCCACCATGCCTGGCTAATTTTTGTATTTTTTAGTAGAGATTTCACTAGGTTGGCCAGGCTGGTCTCAAACTCCTGACCTGAAATGATCTGCCTGCCTCGGCCTCCAAAAGTGCTGGGATTATGAAAATGTTTGAAATAGGGGTGAAATTCACATAACATGAAATTAATCATTGTAGGCCGGGCGCGGTGGCTCATGCCTGTAATCCCAGAGGCCAAGGTGGGTGAATCACCAGGTCGGGAGATCGAGACCATCCTGGCTAACATGGTGAAATATAAAAAATTAACCGGGTGTGGTGAGGGGTGCCTATAGTCCAGTCTCAAAAAAAAAAGAAATTAGCCATTGTATTAGTGTGCTTTCACGCTGCTGATAAAGACATACCCGAGACTGTGTAATTTATAAAGAAAAAGAAGTTTAGGCCAAGCGCGGTGGTTCAAATCTGTAATCCCAGCACTTTGGGAGGCTGAGGTGGGTGGATCACCTGAGGTCAGGAGTCTGAGACCAGCGTGGCCAACATGGTGAAACCCTGTCTCTACTAAAAATATAAAAACTAGCCAGGCGTGGTGCAGGCGCCTGTAATCCCGGCTACTCAGGGGGCTGAGGCAGGAGAATAGCTTGAACCTGGGAAGCGGAGGTTGCAGTGAACTGAGAATGCACCATCACACTCCAGCCTGGGACAAGAGGGGGACTTCTCAAAAAAAAAAAAGAGAGAGAGAGAAAGAGGTTTAACGGACTTACAGTTCCACGTGACTGGGGAGACCTCACAATCATGGTGGAAGGTGAGGGAAGACCAAAGGCACGTCTTACATGGCAGGAGGCAAAGAGAGAAAATAAGAGCCAAGTGAAAGGGGTTTCCCCTTCTAGAACCATCAGATCTCTTGAGACATACCATGAGGATGGTATGGCGGAAATCACTCCCATGATTCAGTTATCTCCCACTGTGTCTCTCACACAACACATGGGAATTATGGGAGCTACAATTGAAGATGAGATTTGGGGCCGAGTGTAGTGGCTCACAGCATTTTGGGAGGCTGAGACAGGCGGAGGTCAGGAGTTCGAGACCAACCTGGCTAACATGATGAAACCCCGTCTCCACTAAAAATACAAACATTAGCTGGCGTGGTGTCAGTCGCCTGTAATCCCAGCTACTCGTGGGCCTCCTGCTGAGGCAGGAGAATTGTTTGAACCTGGGAGGCGGAGGTTGCAGTGAGCCAAGATCACACCATTGCACTCCAGCCTGGGCAAGAGCGAGAATTCGTCTCAAAAAAAAAAAAAAAAAAGATGAGATTTGGCTGGGAACACAGCCAAACCATATCAACCATTTTAGTCACAAAAGGACTAATGCTGTATGATCCCAGTTATATGAGGTCCCTAGAGTAGTCAAATTCATAGAGATAGAAGGTATGGTGGTTGCCAGGGGCTGGGAGGAAGGAGAATGGGGAGTGTTTAACGGGTGCAGAGTTTCAGATTGGGAAGATGAGAAAGTTCTGGAGATGGATGGTGGTGATGGTTGTACAACACTGTGAATGCCACTCAACTGGTTGCTCAACTAGTTAGTGCCACTCAACTGGTTGCTGACGAGTGGTTAAAATGGTAAAATGCACACATATTTTATCACAATAAAATATATATGTTATATATTTTGTCACATAAAATATATATGTTATATATTTTGTCACATAAAATATATATGTTATATATTTTGTCACATAAAATATATGTTATATATTTTGTCACATAAAATATATATGTTATATATTTTGTCACATAAAATATATATGGCTGGGTGTGGTGAGTGGCTCATGCTTGTAATCCTAGAACTTTGGGAAGTTGAGGAGGGCAAATTAGTTGAACCTAGGAGTTCGAGACCAAATTGGGTAACATAGCAAAACCCTGTCTCTACAAAAAACACAAAAATTAGCCAGAGTGGTGGCATGTGCCTGCAGTCCCAGCTATTTGGGAGGCTTAAGTGGGAGGATAGCTTGAGCTTGGGAGGCAGAGTTTGCAGTGAGCCAAGACTGTGCCATTGCACTCCAGCCTGGGCGACAGAGCAAGACCCTGTCTCAAAAA
>NW_012114433.1:3078753-3080345 GCF_000951035.1 Colobus angolensis palliatus
TCTGTCACCCAGGCTGGAGTGCAGTGGCATGATCACAACTTGTGCCAACCTCAACCTTCTGGGCTCAAGTGATTCTCCCACCTCAGTTCCCTGAGTAGCTGGGACCACAGGTGCACAACACTATGCCTGCTAAATTTTATTTTATTTTTTATAAACAGCATATCGCTATGTTGTCCAGGCTGGTCTTGAACTCCTGGGCTCATGTGATTCTCCCACCTGGGCTCCCAAAGTGCTGGGATTACAGGCGTGAGACCCTTCACCCAGCCGCTTCTTTCCTTTTGATGGCTAAGTAGTATTCCATGGTGTAGATGTATTACCATTTGTTTCTCCATCTGTGGATGGACATATGGCCTATTCCCACCTTTTGGTTATTGTGAACAGTGTTGCTGCGAGTATTCAGATACAAGGATTTGTTTGGGTGCCTCTGCTTGGGCACATTTGGCTGCTTTTTGCTCTCAGTTTATTTCTGGCCTTGCCAAGAGGGCTCCCAGATTCCTTTCTTCACTTGTGGCCAGGTTGGTCCTGCTGGGGCATCCTGGAGCTTGTGGGACAAGTGGTGCTTCTTGGAGAACCTGCTGGGTGACATGTCTCAGAGGGTCACAGCACTCGGCGGCCACCCAGCAATTAGGAAGCTGCCTTGTCATGCTCTCTGGAGAGAGTACCTGAGTATGTGGCCAGGCAGTTCTGTCTGTTGGTTTTCTGGAAGCAACCAGGAGATGTCCCAGCCTCTGTGGGGCAGGTGCAGCAAGAATCCACCTCCCTGAGTCACTGCTTGGAAAGCCTTCAAGTCTGTGGACATCCTGTCTCATTTCAACCTTAGTGTTAACAGGATGTGTAAAACATGACACTGAAATGGGAGGGGAGGACAGTGAGACCTCTGCCCAGCAAGGCTTACCATGGGAGGCTCTGGGAATGGTTACTGAGGCCTGAACATAGCTGGTGGACACAGTGAGCTTCCAGCAAAGGACAATGGGCTTTTAGGCGTCAATGGCATTAGAAATAATCAGACATGGAATTTCTGTGCTGTGCCATTTCCATACCTTTTTAATTGATTGAGGTGAAATTCACATGAAATTATCCATTTTAGAGTGAGCAATTCAAGACTTGGCGTGGTGGCTCACACCTATAATCCCAACACTTTGGGAGGCTGAAGCAGGAGGTTCACTTAAGCCCAGGAGTTCAAGACCAACTTGGGCAACATAGTGAGATCCTGTCTCTCCAAAAAGTACATATATGAAAAAACATTAGCTGGGCATGGTGGTGTGCACATGTAGTCCCAGCTACTCAGGAAACTCAGGTGGGAGGATCGCTTGAGCCTAGGAGGTGAGGCTGCAGTGAGCTATCACACTGCTGCACTCCAGCCTAGGTGACAGAGCCAGACTCTATCTAAAAAAAAGGTAGTTACTTATAATATTGTTGTACTTATTAAATGATGAAGATTGTGATGGTGATGGTGATGGGGGTATTGATGGAAGTGCCAGGCAAAATCCAAGCCCCAGTAGCTGACTTATTTTATTTTATTTTATTTTTTTGAGACGGAGTCTCGCTCTGTTGCCCAGGCTGGAGTGCAGTGGCACGATCTCGGCTCACTG
>NW_012114433.1:3081460-3084896 GCF_000951035.1 Colobus angolensis palliatus
AAGGAAGGAAGGAAGGAAGGAAGGAAGGAAGGAAGGAAGGAAGGGCGGGCAAAAGGGAGGGAGAGAGGAAGGAAGGAAGGAAGGAGAGAGAGAGAGAGAGAGAGAAAGAAAGAAAGAAAGAAAGAAAGAAAGAAAGAAAGATAGAAAGAAAGAAAGAAAGAAAGAAAAGAAAGGAATGAAGGAAGCAAAAGAAAGAGGAAGGAAGGGAGGGAGGGAGGAAGAAAAAAAGAGAAGGAGGGAGGAAGGAAAGAAGGAAGGAAGGAGAGAGAGAAAGAAGGGAGGAAGGAGAGAAAAGGAAGGAAGGGAAGGAAAGAAAGAAGGAAGAGAAAGAGGAAGGGGAAGGAGGGAGGGAGAGAGGGAGGAAGGAAGGAAGGAAGGAAGGAAAAAAAGGAGATATTAGGCCGGGTATGGTGGTTCATGCCTGTCATCCCAGTACTTTGGGAGGTTGAAGTGGGCAGATCACTTGAGGTCAGGAGTTCGAGACCAGCCTGGTCAACATGGTGCAACTCCATCTCTACAAAAAATACAAAAATTAGCATGGAGCGGTGGCACACACCTGTAAACCCAGCTACTCAGGAGGCTGAGGTAGGAGAATCACTTGAACTCGGGAGGCAAAGATTGCAGTGAGCTAAAATTGTGCCACTGAACTCCAGCCTGAGCAACAGAGCGAGATTCTGTCGAAAGAAAGAGAGAGAGAGAGAGAGGGAGGGAGGGAGGGAGGGAGGAAGGAAGGAAGGAAGGAAGGAAGGAAGAAAGAAAGGAAGAAAGAAAGATAGATTAAAGCACTCTCCCTGTGACCCACCTGCTCAGGCAGGGTGTCTCCCTGCCAAGGTCCCAGAGGTCTCATTTCTTGCCTCCTTTGAACTTGGCAGTGTGGAGGGGTTAGAAGGGCCGTGACTAAGCTTTCAGCCAGCTGACTGGCCATCTTCTGATGAGCAGGCAGGCGCCGAGGGGAGACTGCCCTAGGCAGTGCATTTATGTGGCGGCGCCAGAATGGGATTTTTGTTTGCTTGTTTTCCAGCTCCTTTTTTACATGCAGCAAAATGTTGCATGCTTGAGGGTGTGTCTCCTGTTTCCTTTTGTAGAAGACAATCCTTCACCTCCCAGATGGAATCAATCTGGGATGCATTTTCTTTGTGAGCCAGCCACGTGCACAGCTCCGGGATGGTGGAGACTGCCTTCTCTGGGCGTCCTTAGCAAAAGACTCCACTTACCAGAGACCATCAAAGAGACAAAAATCAAACAGTATTAGGGTCCAGGCTGCTGTAACAATGACTGCAGACCGGGGTCTTCAAAGGAACAGAAGTTGTCCAGTCTTGGTGGCTCATGCCTGTAATCCCAGCACTATGGGAGGCTGAGGCAGGAGGATTGCTTGAGGCCAGGAGTTCGAGACCAGTCTGGGTAACATGGTGAAACCCCATCTCTACTAAAAATACAAAAATTAGCCAGACGTGGTGGTGCACACCTGTAATCCCAGCTACTCGGGAGGCTGAGGCAGGAGAATCACTTGAAGTCAGGAGGCGGTGGTTGCAGTGAGCCAAGACCATGCCATTGCACTCCAACCTGGGTGACAAGAGTGAAACTCCATCTCAAAAAACAAACAAACAGCAACAACAACAACAACAACAAACCCCCCAAATTATCAATATGTGGTGGCACCCACTTGTGGTCCCAGCTACTTGGGAGGCTGGAGGTGGGAGGATTGCTTGAGCTCAGTTGAAGGCCGCAGTGAGCTATGGTCGCACCAAAAAAAAAAAGTAGAGGATCCTTCCAGCCCTCTCCTCCAGCTTCTGGTGGCTCCCAGCAATCTTGAGTATTCCAGAGATGCAGCTGCAATCTCTGCCTCCATTGTTACATGCCCTTCTTGCTTGTGTGTGTCTTCTCTTCTTTTTTTTTGGAGACGAAGTCTCATTCTGTCACCCAGGCTGGAATACAATGGTGTGATCTTGGCTCACTGCAACCTCCACCTCCTGGGTTCAAGCAATTCTCCTGCCTCAGCCTCCCAAGTAGCTGGGACTACAGGCGCCCGCCACTACGCCTGGCTAATTTTTTGTATTTTTAGTAGAGTCGGGGTTTCACTGTGGTAGCCAGGATGGTCTCGATCTCCTGACCTTGTGATCTACCCACCTCGGCCTCCCAAACTCCTGGGATTACAGGTGTGAGCCACCGCACCCTGCCCCCAGTAGCTCACTTATCCTAAATCCAGGAAAGAAAATGATGCAGGATGGTGAATAACAAGAGAGAGACATCTGAAAGAGTCTGCCTCCATTCAGGAGAAGCTGAGAGAACTGAAAGCCTTTTTAGGAATTAGGACATTCAGCTGGGTGCGGTGGTGCACACCTGTAATCCCAGCACTTTGGGAGGCTGAGGCGGGAGAATTGCTTGAGCCCAGGAGTTGGAGACCAGCCTGGGCAATATAGTGAGACCCTATCTGTACAAAAAATAGGAAAAAAAAAATCCCAGCTACTCAGGAGGCTGAGGTGGGATGATCACTGGAGCCCAGGAGTTCAAGACCAGCCTGGACAACATAGTGAGATCCCCATCTCTACACAAGAATTTTTTTAGGCCGGGCGCGGTGGCTCATGCCTGTAATCCTAGCACTTTGGGAGGCCAAGGCGGGTGGATCACAAGGTCAAGAGATTGAGACCAAACTGGCCAAGATGGTGAAATCCCATCTCTAGTAAAATTACAAAAATTAGCTGGGCATGGTGGTGCGCACCTGTAGTCCCAGCACTTTGGGAGGCTGAGGCAGGAGAATCACTTGAACCCAGGAGTGGAGGTTGCAGTGAGCCAAGATCGTGACACTGCACTCCAGCCGGTGGCAGAGCAAGAAAAAAAACAAAAATTAATAGCCAAGTTTGGGGTCACATGCCTGTAGTCCCAGGTACTCAGGAGGCTGAGGTGGGAGGATTGCTTGAGCTCAGGAGTTGGAGGCTGCAGTGAGCTATGATTTTACCACTGCACTCCAACCTGGGCAACAGAATGAGACCCTGTCAAGGAAGGAAGGGAGGAAGGAAGGAAGGAAGGAAGGAAGGAAGGAAGGAAGGAAGGAAGGAAGGAAGGGCGGGCCTGAGAACAGCTGCATGGCCTAGGGTCGCTGAGAGTGGGACTGGAGGTCTGTGGTCTCAGAAACAAACTTCTGTTTTTTTTTTCATTATTATACTTTACATTCTAGGGTACATGTGCACAACGTGCAGGTTTGTTACATATGTATACATGTGCCATGTTGGTGTGCTGCACCCATTAACTTGTTATTTACATTACGTATATCTCCTAATGCTGTCCCTCCCCCCTCCCCCCACCCACAACAGGCCCCGGTGTGTGATGTTCCCTTTCCGGTGTCCAAGGGTTCTCATTGTTCAATTCCCACCTATGAGTGAGAACATGCGGTGTTTGGTTTTTTGTCCTTGCGATAGTTTGCTGAGAATGATGGTTT
>NW_012114433.1:3084946-3086799 GCF_000951035.1 Colobus angolensis palliatus
TCACTTGGGAGGCTGAGGTGGGAGGATTACTTGAGCCCAGGAGGTCGAGGCTGCAGTCAGCTATGATTGTGCCACTGCACTCCAGACTGGGCAACAGAGTGAGACCCTGTCTCCCACTCCCTGAAAAATGATGCAGATCTCATCTGCATCTGTTCCATGATCTGTTCCATGATCTCAAATGCCAGAGAGCCTCCTGCTTCCCCACTGCAGTCACCCCACTCTCCTCCCCCACAAATATACTAACCCCCTGTCAATCACTAATCTATTTTCCATCTTTATAATGTTGTCATTTTGAAAATGTTACATAAATGAATTCCTATAGTATGTGATCTTTTAAGATTTTTTTTTTTCATTCAACGTAATGCCCTTGAGATGCGTCCAAACTGATGCTTATATTGTTGGTTCGTATTTTTATTGTTGAGTAGTATTCCATGGTATAGATGTACCAGTTTAATTTTTTACTTATTATAGTACACTTTGGTTGTTTTCTGTTTTTGGCTATTACAAATAAATTGCTGTGAGTATTCATGTCTGCGGTTTTGCTGGGACATAACTTTTTCGATTGTTTGTTTTGAGACAATGAAATCACTCCATTGCCCAGGCTGGGGTACAGTGGCAGGACCACGGCTCACTGCAGCCTCGACCACCTGGGCTCAAGTGATCCTCCTACCTTAGCCTCCCGAGTAGCTGGAACTACAGGTGCATGCCACCACGCCCAGCTAATTTTTGTATTCCTTGTACAGATGGGATGGGGTCTTGCTACGTTACCAAGGCTGGTCTCAAACTCCTGGGCTCAAAGGATTCGCTCATCCCAGCCTCCCAAAGTGTTGGGACTACAGGCATGGCCCACCATGCCCAGGCGAACATAACTTGTGTTTTTTTTTTTTTTTTTTTGAGGTGGAATCTTGCTCTGTCTCCCAGCCTGGAGTGCAGTGGCGCAATCTTGAGGGCTTACTGCAATCTCCACCTCCCGGGTTCCAGATGTTCTCCTGCCTCAGCCTCCCAAGTAGCTGGGATCACAGGTGCCTTCCACCATGCGTGGCTAATGTTTTGTATTTTTAGTAGAGATGGGGTTTCACCATGTTGGTCAGGCTTGTCTCAAGCTCCCGACCTCAAGTGATCTGCCCGCCTCAGCCTCCCAAATTGCTGGAATTACAGGCACGAGCAACCACACCCAACCCTGGATTCTTTTTTTTCCTGCTAAGTTTTAGAGTTCTTTATACATGCTAGAAATGAATAATTTTTCAGATATGCAACCAATGTCTCGCTGCAAATATTGGAAATATTTTTGCAATTATTTTCTCCCTGTTTGTGGTTTGTTTTTTTATCCTTTTAATTGGGTCCTTCGCAGAGTTTAAGTTTTAAATTTTGATGAAGTTCAGTTTATTGATGTTTTTTCTTTTATGGATAGTGTATGTTTTTTTTTTTTTTGTTGTTGTTGAGACGGACTCTGGCTCTTTTTCCCAGGCTGGAGTGTAGCGGTGTGATCTTGACTCGCTGCCGCCTCTGCCTCCCAGGCTCAAGCCATCCTCCCACCTTAGCCTCTTGAGTAGCTGGAACTACAGGCATGTGCACCACCATGCCCGGCTAATTTTTGTGTTTTTGGCAGAGACAGGGTTTCTTCATGTTGCCCAGGCTGGTCTTAAACCCCTAAGCTCAAGCGATCTGCCTGCCTTGGCCTCCCAAACTGTTGGGATTACATGAGCCACCATGCCCAGCTGGATTGTGCTTTTGGAAGTGTCATGTCTAAAAACTTTTCACTAAGCTGTAAGTCCCAAAGATTTTCTCCTGTTGCCTTCTAAAAGCATGGTTTTCACACTTGGCATTTAAATCTGATTTTTTTTTTTTTTTTT
>NW_012114433.1:3087842-3089566 GCF_000951035.1 Colobus angolensis palliatus
GTTAGCCAGGATGGTCTCGATCTCCTGACCTCGTGATCCGCCCGTCTCAGCCTCCCAAAGTGTTGGGATTACAGGCTTGAGCCACCGCGCCTGGCCGTGTATCTGTCTTTCAACCAATACCACATGGTCTTCATTACTAGAGCTACATAGTAAGTCTTGAAATTGGGTACGGTGATTTCTCCTACTTTTTCTTTTTCCAAATTGTTTGAGCTATTTTATTTTATTTATTTATTTGTATCTGAGACGAAGTCTCGATCTGTCGCCCAGGCAGGAGTGCACTGGCGCAATCTCGGCTCACTGCAACCTCTGCCTCCCGGGTCAAGCGATTCTCCTGCCTCAGCCTCCAGAGTAGCTGGGACTATAGGCATGTGCTACCACACCCAGCTAATTTTTGTGTTTTTAGTAGAGACAGGGTTTCACCATGTTGGCCAGGCTAATCTTGAACTCCTGACCTCAAGTGATCCACCCACCTTGGCCTCCCAAAGTGCTGGAATTACAGGCATGAACCACTGCGCCCAGCCTGTTTGAGCTATTTTAGTTCCTTTGTCTTCCTATATAAGTTTTAGAATAATCTTGGCTATATTTACTAAACATCTTGCTGGAATTTTGATAGGAATTGCTTTAAACGTGTATCTCAATTTGAGGATAATTGGTATCTTGTTGGATAATTAGTATACTATGTTGAGTATTCTAATCCATGAACACAACATGCCCCCTTGTTTATTTGGATAGAGTCTGAGTTCTTCTATTTCAGTGCTTTGTCATTTTGAACATACAAATCCTGTACATGTTTTGTTAAATTTACACTTGTGTTTTTTTGTTTTGTTTTGTTTTTGAGATGGAGTTTCGCTCTTGTTGCCCAGGCTGGAGAGCAATGGTGCGATCTCAGCTCACTGCAACCTCCGCCTCCTGGGTTCAAGTGATTCTCCTGCCTCAGCATCCCGAGTAGCTGGGACTACAGGCATGTGCCACCACGCCCGGCTAATTTTGTATTTTTAATAGGGTTTCTTCATGTTGGTCAGGCTGGTCTTGAACTCCTAACCTCAGGTGATCCGCCTACTTTGGCCTCCCATAGTGCTGGGATTACAGGCGTGAGTCACTGGGCTCAGTCCTCACCTGTTTGTTTGTTTGTTTTAAGAAATTGTACGTTGCATTTTGTTTCAAATTTTAGATTCCACGTGTTCGTTGCTAGTACAAACTAATAGAAATATGATTGATTTATATATATTAGTCTCATATTCTATAACCTTGCTGAATTCACTTATGAGTTCTAGGTTTTTATAGATTCTTTGGAATTTTCTTTTTTCTTTTCTTTTTTTTTTTTTTGAGACAGTCTCACTCTGTTGCCCAGGCTAGAGAGTAGTGGCATGATCTTGGCTCACTGTAACCTCTGCCTCTTGGGTTCAAGCAATTCTCCTGCCTCAGCCTCTCCAGTAACTGGGATTACAGGTGCCCACCACGACGCCCGGTTAATTTTTGTATTTTTAGTAGAGACAGGGTTTTTTTGTTTGTTTGTTTGTTTGTTTTTTTGAGATGGAGTCTCGCTCTGTCCCCCAGGCTGGAGTGCAGTGGCACGATCTCAGCTCACTGCAAGCTCTGCTTCCTGGGATCATGCCATTCTCCTGCCTCAGACTCCTGAGTAGCTGGGACTACAGGCGCCTGCCACCGCGCCTGGCTAATTTTTTTTGTATTTTTAGTAGAGACGAGGTTTCACCGTGGTCTTG
>NW_012114433.1:3090714-3094359 GCF_000951035.1 Colobus angolensis palliatus
TGCACTCCAGCCTGGGCGACAGAGCGAGACTCCGTCTCAAAAAAAAAAATAAATAAATAAAATAAAATAAAATAAATAAATAAAAATTAAAAAGTCATTGCTGTCTTCTGTTGAATCCCCAGGTCTATGTGGTGGAGAGGCTAAGAAACAGGTTTGGTTTTGTTTGTAGCAACAAGGTCTCACTCTGTTACCCGGGCTGACCTTGACCTCCTAGCCTCAAGCCATCCTCAACCTCCCGAAGTGCTGGGATTACAGACATGCACCACCATGCCTGTCCAGAAGCAGGTTGCTGAATCAAGAAACTAACAAAAAGAGGAGGCTTGGAGTCTCCAGATTCCCTTATGAAAACGCACACGTGTGTCTGTGGCGCTAAGAACCTAGTTATTTGGCAGACTGATGAGGTATGCAGTGGAGACACATAAGCAGGGACCACGGACCATGGCAGGGGTGAGTTCCAAAAGGCAGACTTGGAGGGAGAGACAGCAACGAGAAGGTGGCGGTGGAAGGAGGGAGCCCTCACCGAAACTCAGCTTTGCCTCCCAGCTTGGCAGACAGATTCCCTACGGCTTGTGAATCAAGTGGGGAAAACTCCCTACTTCTGTGGATAACAATGACGAGTGTTTATTGAGTGCTTATTGTGTGCTACACACTGTATACAACAGCATCTAGTTCTCACAGTAACTGTATGGGCCGGGGTTGTCGTTGGTTCCATTTCACAAAAATTTCACAGGAACTAGGGCACAGAGAGGTGAAGCAACTTGCCCAAGGTCACACAGCCAAGAAACAAAAGTGCCTGGGCCATCTGATTTTAGAGCCTAGGTGGTACCTTGTGATATATCATGGCTGTGACCCAGTGACAATTACAGGTCATTACTTGGTGTAACAACCAGAACTCATGGATGGCTTTTGCTGTCCTGTAAGCCAAATTACAGTATCACATTGGCTTGGGTGCCGTTAGGCCCTCCAGCTCACAATGCCCTATGACTGGTGTTCGGATGCTTGATTGCTGGCTAGGAGCACTTTCTTTTTTGAGGCGGAGTCTCGCTCTGTCTCCCAGGCTGGAATCAGTGGCGCAACCTCAGCTCACTCTAACCGCCGCCTCTTGGGTTCAAGCGATTCTCCCACCTCAGCTTCCTGAGTAGCTGGGATTACAGGCGTGCGTCACTACGCCCAGCTAATTTTTGTATTTTTTAGTAGAGATGGGGTTTCTCCATGTTGGTCAAGCTCATCTGGAACTCCTGACCCCGTGATCTGCCTGCTTCGGCCTCCCAAAGTGCTGGGATTACGGGCATTGAGCCACCGCGCCCGGCCTTGGAGCACATTTTCTATTCCAAGAACCATGATCGCAGACACAGATGTGCTACATCTTGCTGGTTGTCATTTTCACCCTTTTTCTTTTTAATTGCCTGTCCAGTAGTACACTCTGCACCCCAGGATGGATTCTCTTGATGATTTTAAGCTGCATGCTGCAGACTCTGACCAACTTAATTTTTTAAATTAATTTTTTTTGTTGATTTTAGTAGGTCAGGGACATACTATAAAAATGAAGAACCAGGCCAGGCGCAGTGGCTCACACCTGCAATCCCAGCACTTTGCGAGGCTGAGGCAGGAGGACTGCTTGAGCCCAGGAATTCGGGACCAACCTGGGCAACGCAGTGAGAATCTACAAAAATAAAAATAAAATAAAAAATTAGCTGGGTGTGGTGGTGCTTGCCTCTGGTCCCAGTTTCCCGGGAGGCTGAGATGGGAGGGTTGTTTGAGGCCAGGAGTTTGAGGCTGCAATGAGCTGTGATCACACCACTGCACTCCAGCCTGGGCAACAGAGCGAGACCCTCTCTCAAAAAAAATAATAAGTAGATAAGAATAACCGTTTTTAGTACTATAGAAAACACCTTGTATATAATAACTCTTAGTACTGAGGCTGCTTTGAGTGGATATAATGTTTTTCTTCCAATGACAAACAGTTCACACTGTGGTCAAATTATTTGTTCCAAGTTTACCACAGAGAAATCTGACTACCTTTGTTCTTACAAAAATGCAAGTCACTAATCAATCTAAAAGGAATTAAGCTGCCCTTGGTAATGTGAGGCCAGGGAACTGATGTCAATTGTGTGGATTATTCTGGGGATAGAAGAATAAGGCCAAGGTGGACGGCACTGAATGGCTGGAAAGAGATACAGAGTATTGTGAATGTTGGAATGTCTGGGCTTTTGAAAATTTAATAAGGATGTGACTTGACTCTTGGACCCCTGTCATTTGCCTGAGCAGAACGGAGCATGTCAATTTGCACGAGATCATCTCCATTCCAATGAGATGTTTTCTTTCCTAAGTGAAATTAGGTTGCAGAAAACATTCCTTTCCTTTCCTACCTGTAAGGTGACAGTGAGCTAGCCACAGTGCGTGTCTTCTCCGGACTGCGACAGTTCCCTGATGTAACAGATTACTTGAGTCCCTATCGGCTGATAGTCACATTTGTGCCTGCATTTCTTAATCATTAGCAGGGGAGATGAGAGCTGCTCCAGGCAGGGTCTGGAGTAGCTCTAGCCTGGGTAGCTCGGGAAGCCTCTTTATGGCCAAGCATCAAGAAACTTGACAGGGTTTTGGCTCTTGTGACCCTCAGCGCTGGGAGAGGACACTTCTGTCTGATTTCACAGACTTTCACTTGGAGGATGGATGAATGTTCAAAGAAGAAGTCCTCTGACCTTTCCGGAATGTTCACATTCTTGATTTCTTAAACTATTCCTGCAGCGGTCAAAATGCTGATAAATGGATTTCAACATGTTTTCAAAATGTTTCCCATTTTTGATGGCCCTCTTCATCCAGCAGTGGTAACAAATACTGTTGTTGTCCCTTTTTTGACATGGCCTTCCCCTGTAGCAGACAGCAGAGACAGAATAAGTACAGACTACAGTCTGTGTCCTGAAGGAGTTTTTTGTTTTGTTTTGTTTTGAGATAGGGTCTCACTCTGTTGCCCAGGTTGAAGTGCAGTGTTGGGATTATGGCTCACTGTAGCCTCAACCTCTGGGCTTAGCCTCCTGAGTAGCTGGGACTACAAGTGTGCACCACCTCACCTGGCTAATACATTTTTTTTTTTTTTTTCTGAGACAGGGTCTGGCTCTGTAACCCAGGGTGGAGTGCAGTGGTGCGATCTTGACTCACTGCAACCTCTGCATTCCAGGCTCAAGCGATCCTCCTACCTCAGCCTCCCAAGTAGCTGGGACTACAGGCTTGTGTCACCATGCTCAGCTAATTAGATTTTGTATTTTTTGTAGAGATGGGGTTTTGCCATGTTGCCCAGGCTGATCTCGAACTCCTGAGCTCAAAGGATCCACCTGCTTCGTCCTCCCAAAGTGCTGGGATTACACGTGTGATTTATGTTTTACTTTATTTTTTTGTAGAGATATGGTTTGCTATGTTGCCCAGGATGGTCCTGAACTCCTGGGCTCAAGTGATCCCCCTGCCTTGGCCTCTGAAAGTGCTGGGATTACAGGCATGAGTCACTATGCCCAGCCCTGAAGCAGTTTTAAGTCTGCAAAGCCAATTCACATGAAATAGCAAATACTATGAGAAAGTCTACAGAGTCAGATGTCAAAATTACAATTTTTTTTTTTTTTTTTTTTTTTTTAGACGGAGTCTCGCTCTGTC
>NW_012114433.1:3094633-3098005 GCF_000951035.1 Colobus angolensis palliatus
CGGCCAATTTTTTTTTTTGAGATGGAGTCTTGCTCTTGTCGCCACGCTGGAGTGCAGTGGTGCGATCTCGGCTCACTGCAACCTCCCCTCCCTGGGTTCAAGTGATTCTCCTGCCTCAGTTTCCTGAGTAGCTGGGGTTACAGGCGTCTGCCACCACGCCTGGCTAATTTTTGCGGTTTTAGTAGAGACGGGGTTTCACCATGTTGGCAAGGCTGGTCTCGAATTCCTGACTTCAAGTGGTCTGCCCAGCTCAGCCTCCAAAATGCTGGGATTACAGGCATGAGCCACCGTGCCTGGCCATGCCCAGCTAGTTTTTTATATTTTTGGTAGAGATGGGGTTTGATCATGTTGGCCAGGCTAGTCTCAAACTCTTGACCTTGTGGTCTGCCGGCCTCAGCCTCCCAAAGTGCTGGGATTACAGGCATGAGCCACCACGCCCAGCCCCTAAAGCAGTTTTAAGGCTGCAAAGCCAATTCACGTGAAACAGCAAATACTATGAGAAAGTCTACAGAGTCAGACGTCAAAATTACAATTCAATAATTATTTGCTTAATGGCTGTATTCCTTCTAGGCCATCCGTTCCATAAACCTGGGGACTGGGCCGGACATGGTGGCTCACGCCTGTAATCCCAGCACTTTGGGAGGCCAAGGAGGGTGGATCATGAGGTTAGGAGACCGAGACCATCCTGGTTAACACAGTGAAACCCCATCTCTACTAAACATACAAAAAATTAGCCGGGTGTGGTGGCAGGCGCCTGTAGTCCCAGCTATTCAGGAGGCTGAGGCAGGAGAATGGCCAGAACATGGGAGGCAGAGCTTGCAGTGAGCCAAGATTGCGCCACTGCACTCCAGCCTGGATGACAGAATGACACTCTGTGTCAAAAAAAAAAAAATCCTGGGGACTGAATTTATCTTTTTCATCATTTTCCCAGCACCTAGGACAGTGTCTGGAATACAGGAGGTGCCTAAATATTTATCATCTGACCAAATGATTGCAATGATTTAATAATTGGGTTTAATACTTGTTATTCTGCAGTGTGGCCTGCTGCATGAATTATTTTCCTTACAAATTCACTTATAAAACTTTCAACATCTGAGCAAACCACTCATAAACTATGCATAAAGTGAGTGCCTATCTTAGTGGATAACTAAAATAGTTAAAGTTCCCGTATGTAGAGATAATATGTGTGTAAGCAGATTAGATCATTGCTATCTTGGTGGGATTTGAGAGATGCTGGAAAACACTTCTTTTTGCAAATATCTAATTTTTCCATTAGATATTAATTCCTTCGAGTTGTGAAGATTTTGAAGTCTTCCAATTTCCCCATTAAAGTGCACAGATGACAACCAAAGCCTTTATCCCCCAACGTTTTTGCAGAATTTGTTGAAATGCAAGCCCAGGCTAAACCATGGGGATAATATAATATCCTGCTTATGTAACTGGGCTGTGCTTTAGTCTGATTAAAATTAGATTAGATGGAGATCAGAGAAGCCACTTTCAGATTAAAACCCTGAGAAAAGCACCTGTGGATCACATTCTAAGACACCTAAAGAATTAAGAATTGACATGAAAAAGCATTTATAATTGATAGTATCTTTGAGTTCAAAGCTCCACATATCTCATTATCAAGTTCAAAGTAATACTGTCATTTTTTCTCAGTAACTAAGCTCTTATCTCCAAGATAACAAAGCTGACGGGAACACGATCAGGAAGCCGAGTCTGGGGGTTGGGAGTTGAACCCTACATCTCCTGACTCCCAGACCCCTTTTCTGGTGCCTCTTTGTCGCTCAAGCCATCAAACACCTTTGCACACACAAGTGTCACTTGGCTGGGTGCGGTGGCTCATGCCTGTAATCCCAGCACTTCGGGAGGCCAAGGTGGGAGGATTGCTTGAGGCCAGAAGTTTGAGACAAGCCTGGGCAACATGGCAAGATCTCGTTTCTACAAAAGAACACAAAAATTAGCCGATGCTAATTGGCGTGTACCTATGGTCCCAGCTATTTGGGAGGCTGAAGTGTGAGGATCACTCGATACATTGCACTCCAGACTGGGCTAAAGAGCGAGACCTGGTCTCGGGAAAAAAAAAAAAAGCGTCCCTCGTGGCTTTGGTTGCATGAGAATGCTTGGTGTTTAATTCTTGAGGTTATTAGGAGATTGAACTTTGAAATCATCCTGCAACCTTGAACCAAAAGGTGAAAGTTGTCCACTTTGATAGATGACAACGGAAGGATCCTTTGGTTCAATGGACAGCTTGTAAATATAAAACAGTTGCTGGAAAATTATATTAGAGATGAGCTATCTCCTCCATTACAATGTTTGCTTTTCTTTAATGCAATTGAGTTCCAGCAGAAAGGCTTGGGAGGGGCCACAAGCAATGCTTCAGGAGTTACTGGAAGCCAGATATGGGGAGTGAGAGAGGAGATCCATCGATGTGGAGCAGGGGCCAGGGGAGGCCTTCTGCCCAGGAGGCCTGCGCTGAGGACCCTGGCTGTGCCCAAGGGAAATTGAATTCAGAGCTCCTTCTGCATCATAAATCCAGGACAGCTGGCAGCTCTCCAAGGGAGACTGGCGCTAAACTCCAAGGGCATCAGCCTCCAGATTGGCCAACGCCTACAATGCCCTTTGAGAGCTGAGCCCCAGGTGTGCTGGCTTGGGATTCCGTTTAACCTCGCGACCACGTTCATTTACAAGCCCTGCATTTTGTTAATTTAAAAATGCACTCACCAGGAGGGAAGGAGGAGAGCCTCCAACAGATATAAGACAGCTGAAAGACTGGAATTATTCTGACATGCATGTCTTAGGAAGGAGAAGGCCTGATCTTTTTCTATTTTTTTGAGACAGGGTCTCACTCTGTCACCCAGACTGGAGTGCTGTGGTGCAATGATAACTCACTGCAGCCTCTGCCTCCTGGGCTCAACTGACGTGACCTCGTACCTCAGCCTCCCCAGTAGCTGGAACTACAGGCACAGGCCACCATGCCCGGGTAATTAAAAAAATTTTCTGTAGAGACGGGGTCTCGCTATGTTACCGGGGCTGGTCTCCAACTTCTGGTCTCCAGCCATCCTCCCATCTCGGCCTCTCAAAGTATTGGAATACAGGTGTGAGACGCCGAGCCTAGCCAGGCCTGACTTCTGAATGCGTTCGTTTCTTGATCTTCTACCCCGAGTGCACGTGTATGTTGCACCCCTGGCCACTGGGTTTTGCAGAGTGTGGCGTTCCAGTGTCCGGGGCCCCACGCCCGTCCGCAGGCTACTGGAATGCTGAGGGCGAGGGGGCTTCGTTTCACTCGAACCACGTCGGCCTCCACCCCAGGGGCCGGGTCTACCGCCTCCCCCAGCGAAGACGCCACGGGGCCCGGCCGGTCCCCGAGGG
>NW_012114433.1:3098455-3107129 GCF_000951035.1 Colobus angolensis palliatus
TGGGTACCAGGCCAGGGCTGCCGCGGGCCAGGGTCGCCCCGGAGTCTCGGGCCGGGGTTCGGGGGCCGCCCCTCTGGGGCGGGGGACCTTGCGGGGCGACCTTCCCCGCATCTTGTCGCCAAGGGCGTCCACGCCCTCCAGAGTCCGGCGTTTCGGACGCCCCCTTTCAGCTCAGGTGGGCGGAAGCGGCTGAGCCGGTGGGAAACCGGGAGGGGAAAGTTTTGCACTGGAGGCTCCTCGGGGGTACAGGAGGGGAGGGCAGGGGAACGGTTGGAAAGCGTCACAGTCTGCTTGGCTTTGGGTCAGAAACTGTCGCTGGATTTGCTCGAACGGGGAGGGGGCCAGCTGGAGTCCAGGTCAGGGTAGACGTTTTAGGAAACGGCAGACGCGACAGAGTGAACAAAAAACTCCGTGGAGTCGAGGGTGGGGGTCACGAGCTGCACCCAGCACCGAGGCGAGACCGGAGAGCCAGGTGTGCCCGGAGCCAGGTGTGCTCCCGAGTGGGTCGAATCGGTGCCCGGCGTGGCCCAGGTGGTCTTGTGTCTGACGTTCGGTTTCCTCTTGCTGGAGGGATCGTGTTTGTTGGAAATTATTTCGTGGAATACAAATGACTGCTAGGTCATGCTGGGAATTAGATTTTAAAAACAGAAGAACGTGCCTCTGTATGGAGTGGGTGTTCGCTTTGGAAAGCAAAGGGTTAATGCCCGTGTTTTTACAGGAACAGCCGAAGTTGAGGTTCTCTAGACTTTTTTTTTTTCTAAAGAGCTCCTTTGAGCTGACAGAGAAATCAGAATCATCAGAACCCCATGTAATAAGGGAGCAGTTTAGAGAAATCTTAATTACAGGCTGCCGGAGCAGCTGCCTGTAAGAATCAACAGGATTGAATGCTTCAGGATGAAGTGGTTCATCATCAAGGTGCCTTCTAGAATTCAAGTGCTGCTCAGAGGGTGATTTTTTTTTTTTTTTTTTGCTGAAAGACGCGATGCAGCCAGGATGGTGGGAAGTTGGCACCCGTCATGGCATTTGGCGAGTTCAGTTCGCATAGTTGAAGCTAGAGGTAGCAGTGTGGCACCGAGTGGGTGTGTTGATGAAAAGGGAGCGCTGTGGAACGAAGGAGCCGAGTTGCGAACCCTCCTACAGTCAGGCTGTCCGTCTGGAGCCATGAGATCCTAAGGAATGGATTCCCGGTGGATGTCGTGTTTCCTGCCTGTCACAATTTGGGCATAGCAGTTTTCCCTTGTTAGAAAAGAAAGACAACTGTAATACGCAAACGTTGGACATTAGCGTCAAGGCAGCTAGCTGGCTTGGCAGTTTTGTTTGTAAGGTGCTTTGGGCTTTGTGAGTAAAGAAATGTAGACTTGAAGATAAAAGCAGGAATAAAGAGGAAAAAAGGCGACTTTAATGTGCTCCAGCAATTTGCAGATCTTGAGTACTTGAGTAACAAAGAGTGATATTAAATATCAAAAGTCTTAAAACTGTCCTTGGGTTGTTAATATCTCTTCTGGGAATATATCACAGGGTAGCAACCTTAAACCCCTCACATATAAAGATGTGTATTATGCTGTTTATAATAGCAAAAAATTGGAAACAACAATGCCAAGAGTAGGGGCATGGTGAGGTAAATTATGGGAAGTTTACTGAAGTATTTTACAACCATTAAAATAAGCCGTTTTATATGTCATGGTCTAAACAACATAAAAATTGGTGACATGGATTATTTTCTTTTTATATTTTCCAAGTTTCTGAAATAAGTGTGTATTTCAGATTTGAAAAAAACCTCATCAAAGATGTGAATGTTTTAAGTGTATCATTTAATTCATCTCACTGGAACATTCAGCAATGAGGATTTATTTATTGATTGCCCATCAAAATGCCAGCCAGCATGTTAGGTGCTGGAAAATAACTTTTAACCTTTATTGATTTAGTTTATTAGTAGCTTTCTCCCTTGCTGTGTGACACTTAAAAATATTTTTGGCAATATTAGGATATTTATTTTTGAAACAGGTGAAAACGTTTTGAAATATGAGTGATATTGTAATTGTATAAACTTTATGTGCTTATATGTAACTCTTGGCGGTTGGGAGTTTTGAAGTTAACATACCTCTTTACAGTTAATACCATTTAGATTTTTAAAAAATGCTTTACAATTTATGTTTAAAAAAATAAAGTTCAGCTCTTTGAAAGAAAACCGTTTCAGTTGCCAGCAGATTATAAAGCATAACATTTTTTGGTATATTTTTAGAGTGTGGTACATAATGTTGAACAGTATCTGGGGGAGTCAGTTTCAGCTTGTTTAAGAGATAGGGTAAATCTATTCAAACAGTAGTTATCGTAGAGGCCAAAGATAATTGAAAAGGTCTTTTTTTTGTTAATGGTCAGGTTAAAAGACTTGAAAAATGGATTCCTACTTGCTGTTTTTATAAGTTAATTTAGCTTTTTGTCCACTGTATTGTTCTTTCAATGCAAGATAAGGAGAGAGAGGATGGTGGCGTGAATGGCTGGAAGGCAGTTACAAGAGGAGCGAGTAGGGGGTTACAAGATTACAAGAACACATTGTTCCTTACAGTGTGTGCAGAGTGTAGTTAAGGCACTTTTAATTCCTTTGGGACCTTGTTGCCTTTCAGTTTTTCGAGAACAGTTCTTGAGCTAAGTCTCTACTTGGAGGGTGGCTGACTAGTTTGGCCCCTTGAGATTGTTTTCATGCTCTCTTTGGGCATCTGTCTGATGTATGGTCCTGAATGGATCATCCCTGGCAGATGAGGTGAATTAACTCTAATTGGCATTCCTCTCTCTGCCCCCTTCACTCCCTGATCAGTGTAGGTGTCTGTGCTTCAGGTGAAGAGATGCTGAGCCTTGTTCATAATAAAATACATGCAAATTAAGACTAGACCGAGCTCCCACCTTTCACCTTCAGACAGGCGATAACCCCCAAGTGTGAAAAGTCTGTTTCAAGTTTGAAACGTTCGATTCAAACATTGATGGGTAGGAGTGTAAATTAGTCACAGGCAGGGCCAACCCATGTCCTGTTGGCTCAGGTCCATTTCTTGCCCTTTCTCTGCAGAGACTCACCCCTGCAGGCAACATTTCCCAGGCCCTTCGTCAGCTGGCTTCCGGCTGGGATTGGCCACTGGGAGCCACTGGCAGGAGGAATGGCAGGAGGAAGGACCAAAACAGGTTATTTCCCCTAGGTCTGCCTCAGGCAGAGTCTCTGGCAGGTGCCTTATCTCCTTTTGGCTCCAGCTTCTGCCCCTTGGTCCTAGCCTTTGAGCCTTGGAAATACCTCCTCCCTTTTACCCTCTATTTGAGAAGTGGTAACAGCAGCTTGCTCTTGCTAATCTCTGGGTTATCATTTCCTGTTTGGCTTTTCAGTTTTTCCAACATGCCTGTCACTAATTCCTTATATTAAATTCCCTCTATATCAGATTCTTAAAGGGATGGTTGCTCTGGATGTCTCTGTTTCTCTGGGTGGACCCTGATAGATACAAGTGCTTTAGGCAGTAGCTTTAAAAATTACAGGCCTGTAAATCCTTTGACCCAGCAATCCAGTTCTAGGAATTTAACCTGCAGATACATTTGTACACGTGTGAGATAACATAGGTACGAGATTATTTATTGCCTTGAGTGTCCATCAGCACGCAGGGGACTTATCAGATAAATCCATACCCAGATGGTTAATGAGGTTGTAAAGTTGTAGAAAGGAACGAGGAAGCTCTTTTCTTAGTTGACGTGGAGAGATCTCCAAAATATCTTGTTAAGTTACAGGAGCAGGCCGGGTGCGGTGGCTCACACCTATAATCCCAGCACTTTGGGAGGCCGAGGCGGGTGGGTCATTTGAGGTCAGGAGTCCGAGACCAGCCTGGCCAACATGGTGAAACTCTGTCTCTACTAAAAAAAAATACAAAAATTAGCCAGGCCTGGTGGTGTGCGCCTGTAATCTCAGCTACTCAGGAGGCTGAGGCAGGAGAATTGCTTGAGCCTGGGAGGCGGAGGTTGCAGTGAGCTGAGATTACGCCACTGCACTCCAGTCTGGGCAACAGAGTGAGACCCTGTCTCAAAAAAAAAAAAAAAATACAAGAGCAAAGTATAGGAAAATATGCATTGCATGCTCCCATTCTTATTTTTTGAAAGAGGAAGTGATGGTTGATACATGCAGATTCCCTGGAAGGTGAAACGAGGACCCAGTAACAGTGGTTACTTGTTTGGAGAGGATGATGGGAACTGAGTGGATGGGGAATATTTGTGGGGAGGAAACTTTTCACTGTGTGCCTTTTTAGTTTTTGAAATTCAAAAAAGTTTGAATAATCTATCTTTACTTTTTCTAAAATTGGAAAGCAGTTTCATAGAAAAATAGTGTGCTGGTAAGAAAACACCCATTTTACACCTTTTTTGAGAGAATTTTTATAGATTAAAAAATATGGCCAGGCGCAGTAGCTCATGCCTGTAATCCCAGCACTTTGGGAGGCTGGGGTGGGTAGATCATGAGGTCAGGAGTTTGAGACCAGCCTGGCCAATATGGTGAAACCCCGTCTCTACTAAAAAATACAAAAATTAGCTGGGCATAGTGGCGGGCGCCTGTAGTCCCAGCTTCTTGGGAGGCTGAGGCAGGAGAATTGCTTGAACCCGGGAGGCAGAGGTTGCAGTAAGTGGACATAGTGCCACTGCCTGGCGACGGAGTGAGACTTGGTCTCAAAACAAAATATTCTGGGAAGACAGCAACAGAAAGATAACGTGATATCCAATGTAAGGTTATAAAATGTCTGTTTTTCAGTCTGTAGTAAGTTAACTACTGTACTTTGGAGAGTTTAAAAAGTGGATGCTTTTAGATTATGCTTAG
The DNA here is from genome assembly GCF_000951035.1 of Colobus angolensis palliatus. Classification (NCBI taxonomy): domain Eukaryota; kingdom Metazoa; phylum Chordata; class Mammalia; order Primates; family Cercopithecidae; genus Colobus; species Colobus angolensis. Next base: position 3,103,290 of record NW_012114433.1, read on the forward strand.
AGCATATTCTTCTGTAGTCATTTACTCAAATGATAATAGTGTTTCTACCAACTACCAGGTTCTTCTGTGCATGACACAAGAGCTATTAGTGCCTGTGTTATGCCGTTTTTGCATTGCTCTAAAGAAATACCTGAGCCTGGGTTGTATATAAAGAAACGAGGTTTATGGCCGGGCGCGGTGGCTCAAGCCTGTAATCCCAGCACTTTGGGAGGCCGAGACGGGCGGATCACGAGGTCAGGAGATCGAGACCATCCTGGCTAACGCAGTGAAACCCCGTCTCTACTAAAAAATACAAAAAAACTAGCCGGGCGAGGTGGTAGGCGCCTGTAGTCCCAGCTACCCGGGAGGCTGAGGCAGGAGAATGGCGTGAACCTGGGAGGCGCAGCTTGCAGTGAGCTGAGATCAGGCCACTGCACTCCAGCCCGGGCGACAGAGCGAGACTCCGTCTCAAAAAAAAAAAAAAAAAAAAAAGAAACGAGGTTTCACGGACTCATGGTTCTGCAGGCTGCACAGGCATGGTGCCAGGATCTGCTCGGCTTCTGGGGGGGCCTCAGGGAGCTTTTTACTCATAGTGGAAGGTGAAGCAGGATCAGGCACATCACATGGCCAGCGCAGGAGCAAGAGGGAAGAAATGCCACACCCTTAAACGACCAGCTCTCAGGAGTCCTCACTCACTGTTGCAAGGGCAGCACTGAGCCATGAGGGATCTGCCTCCATGATCCAGTCGCCTCCCCTCCAACACTGGGGATTACAGTTCAACATGAGATTTGGGCGGGGCATGTATCAAAACTATATCAGTGCCTAATGGTGGTGAATACAGCAGATAAATTTCCCATGTTCATGAAGCTCACGTTTAGATGGAGAGACAGACAAAAGAGGTAAACAGCTATCTGTAAAATAATAACATATTATGCTAGGTGTGTTAAAGGAAATCAACAAGAGGTTGAGGAAGAGAAAGTGTAGGATGAGAGAAGTGTAGGGAAAGCCTGTGGCCAGGGAAGGCTTCTGAGGAAATGCCCTTCGAGTGTAACCTGTAGGGATAGTGGACCAGTCAGAAGGAAAGGCATGGAGCTGGCAAGAGCTGAGTATTCTAGAGAATTAAAAGCAGCTTTGTGTGGCTTGAACAGACAGTGAAGCGGGAGAGATAGGCTAGGGCCATGTTGGGCATTCAGTAGCTAAGGAATGCAGATTTTATTCTAAGTACATGAAGCTGCTGAAAGATTTTTAAACAGGAATATCTCCTTTGATTTACATTTCAATAATTTTAGCTAATATTTGCTTGATGCTGTATGTTCTGCGTACTTTCTATGTCTTAGTTTATTAACTCTTCATAATATTACTATTTACAGATTGGAAAATGGAGGCATAGGGAAGCTAAGTAATTTGTCTCAAATTTCACAGCTAGCAAGTGGTGGGGCTGCGATTCGAACCCAGGCCTTCTGTTTCAGAATCCGTACTCTCAACCACTGCCCCCCTCCTTTTTAAAGAAGCGTATTCTTGACTCCTGAGTGGAGAATGGATTGGAGGAGGAGAAGGGAGGACTTGGGAGAAGGGAGTTGTTGCAGTGGTTCAGGTGAGAGTTACAGGGGCTTGGTGGGTTAGGGTGGTAGTGGAAAATATGGAGGGAAGGATACATATAAAACACATTTGCATAAAATATACAGAAAAATACAAAGAATAATGAAACCAGCACTCTTGTTCCCACTACTCAGAATTGACATAATAGCTGTCAATGTTCTGTTGCATTTTTTAGGTCTATTTTTAAAAAAATAAAGCATTACTGGTAAGTCTCTCCATCTCAGTATATTGTGGTGGTGTTCTTCCAGTTGCTCAGACCAAAATTTTGGTGCCATCTTTCACTTTTTTTGCCTTAAGCCTTCTGACGGTTCTCCCATTGTCATCCTTGTTCACACTGCAGCCAGGGCGATTCCCTTTGACACTTAGGTCATGTCACTCCGCGCTTAAAGTTTGCTCTTTGCTCGGTTTCTTCAGAATCCTATTGTCAGACCTTACCGTGGCCCACACGCTATAGTTTAGGAGGCTGCAAGCTCTTCTTTATTCTTTTTTGAAATGGAGTCTTGCTCTGTCACCTAGGCCGGAGTGCAGTGGAGTGATCTCGGCTCACTGCAACGTCCGCCTCCTGGGTTCAAGCGATTCTCCTACCTCAGCCTCCTGAGTAGCTGGGATTACAGGCGTGTGCCACCACTCCTGGCTCATTTTTTGTCACTTTTTTTTCCTAGTAGAGACAGGGTTTCACCATATTGGCCAGGCTGGTCTTGAACTCCTGACCTTGTGATCTGCCCGCCTCGGCCTCCCAAAGTGCTGGGAATACAGGCGTGAGCCACCGCGCCCGGCCAAGCTTTTTTTTTTTTTTTTACAAAAGGGCCAGATAGTAAACCTTGTAGGCTTTGTGGGTCACATACGGTCTCTGTCACAAGTCTTTTTTTTTTTTTTTTCATAACCTTTTCAATATATAAAAAAAATTCTGACCTTGGGGACTGCCCTTGACCACTACGCTAGTCCCGTGCTATCTCTGACGTTTCCCGTCACTCCTCTCCTGTTTCCTCCCTGACTCTGGTTTGTCTCATTGGTCTCCTTGCCAAGCATACTCCTGCCTCAGTGCCTTTGCACTTGCTGCCCCTGTAGTGGTTTCCTCTCAGATACCTGTGTGTGGTGTATTCTTGCCTCTTTCAAGTTTCTGCTCAAATGTTTCCTTATCACAGAAGTCTTTCTTGACCACCTGTCTAAAATCACATTCATTGTTCCTCCCAGCTTTATTTTTCTTCCTTAGCACGTGTCACCCCTTACCTATTATCTATGTGTTTCTTTTCTCTTAGAATGTGAGTTCTATGAAAGTAAGAGTGTTTTCTGCTTTTATCCACAGTTGTATCTCCAAGATCTAGGACAGTGCTTGGGACATAGTAGCCTTTCAGTAAATATTTGTTAATAAATATTGAATAAAGTTGAAGTCACTTTTTGTCTAGCAATCGCTGGTCCTTTTGCTCTTTGCTTTCATGTTTCCTAGGGGCAACCATTATGAATATGATATGGGGCCCTCTGGTGTATGGTGCTTTTGTTTGGTTTTTGAGATGGAGTCTCACTCTGTCACCCAGGCTGGAGTGCAGTGGTGTGATCTCAGCTCACTGCAACCTCCATCTCCTAGGTTCAAGCGATTCTTCTGCCTCAGCCTCCTGAGTAGCTGGGATTACAGGTGGGTGCCACTACACCCAGCTAATTTTTGTATTTTTAGTAGAGACAGTATCTCACCATGTTGGCCAGGCTGGTCTCGAACTCCTGACCACAAATGATCCACCCGCTTTGGCCTCCCAAAGTGCTTGGATTACAGGCATGAGCCACCGTGCCTGGCCTGGTATATGTTTCATACTTTAACAGATGTGCGTGTGCCTCCATAAGTAATGTACAGGTCTCTTTTTTTTTTTTTCTCTCTTTTGATACGGAGTTTCGCTGTTGTTGCCCAGGCTGGAGTGCAATGGTGCGATGTTGGTTCACTGCAACCTCCGCCTCCCCGATTCAAGCGATTCTCCTGCCTCAGCCTCTCGAGTAGCTGGAATTACAGGTGCCCGCCACCATGCCCAGCTAATTTTTTGCATTTTTAGTAAAGATGGGGTTTCACCATGTTGGCCAGGCTGGTCTTGAACTTCTGACCTCAGATGATCCGCCCACCTCGGCCTTCCAAAGTGCTGGGATTACAGGTGTGAGCAACCGTACCCAGCCCTAATTTGTTTTAAAAAGTTTATAAGGCCGGGTGCGGTGACTCAAGCCTGTAATCCCAGCACTTTGGGAGGCCGAGACGGGCGGATCACGAGGTCAGGAGATCGA
>NW_012114433.1:3107361-3111135 GCF_000951035.1 Colobus angolensis palliatus
GACAGAGCTAGACTCCGTCTCCAAAAAAAAAAAAAAAAAGTTTGTAAAGCCGATATCACACAGTATGTAATCTTCTGCAGCTTGCATTAGAGATTATCCTCGTTTTGTCTATCTTGTCCTGTGTTGAACTTTTTTTTTTTTTTTTTTTGAAGACAGTGTCCTCACTGTGTTGCCCAGGCTGGAGCGCAGTGATGCAATCTTGGCTCACTGCAACCTCCGCCTCCCGGGTTCAAGCCATTCTTCTGCCTTAACCACTTGAGTAGCTGGGATTACAGGCTTGCAACACCATGCCCTGCTAAATATTTTGTATTTTTAATAGAGACAGGTTTTTGCTATGTTGGCCAGGCTGGTCTCGAACTCCTGACTTCAAGTGATCCGCCTGCCTTGGCCTCCCAAAGTGCTGGGATTACAGGTGTGAGCCACCGGGCCTAGCCCTCTGTTGAACTTGTTAATGTCAGTGTTACACTGGTGGTGGTACAAACGGTACTGAGGTGAGCTCCTTAGTCTTCTCTCCCCTCACAGTTTATCTAAAGTATATTTCTGGAATTGCAGTTGTGAGTTATAGTCATGCTTCAGTTTTAATAGATAACAGATTGCTTTCTCATTAGGGGCTTGTGAATAGTGTGATTTCCCAGCATTGTAATGAGTACACGTTTGCCTTACTTTTAAATGTTTGCCTATCTCATGAGTAAGAAATGATGTATTGTTTTAATTTGTGTTGCTTTATAGTGATGAAATATATTTTTTAAAACTTTTATATTAGGTTCAGGGGTACATGTGAAGGTTTGTTATAAGTGAGCTCTTGTTACAGGATAGAATGTATTTTTGAGAATCAGATGGACATACTGTCAGCTTGGTGAAGGTTAGAGGTACAGGAACTGCAGGAATCAAATATGACTAGGTTTCTGGCTTGGTAGTGGTGTTGCTTAATGAACGGGAAAAAACTATTTTGAGAGTTCATTTCTTTGTTTTTTGGGTCAAAAATATCTTTACTTTGCCTCCACTTAAAATTTTTTTATTACAGAGTCGCACTCTGTTGCCCAGGCTGGAGAGCAGTGATGCCATCATAGCTCACTGCAGCGGTGAACTCCTGGGCTCAAGCAGTCCTCCTGCCTCAGCCTCCTGAGTAACTAGGACTACAGGCATGTGCCACTGTGCTAAGCTTGCCTCTGTTTTTGAAGGATAGTTTCATCAGGATTATAGTTGTAGGCTTTCAAGTTAATTTCTTGCAATTTTTAATTTTTTGGTAAAGATGGGAGGTCTCACTATGTTGCTCAGGCTGGTGTTGAACTACTGGCCTCAAGTGATCCAAAGTGTTGGGATTACAGGCATCAGCCACTGAACCTGGCCTTCCTGCAGCGTTTCGAAGGGGTAATTTGATTGCCTTCTGGCTTCCATTGATTCTGTGGAGAAGTCACCTGCATCAATCTTACTGTCACTCTTTTCCACTTAGTGTTTTTTCTTCCCTTTAGGCTGCTTTTAAGACGTTCTCTTTGGGTTTGGTTTTCAGCTGTTATGTAGTGTGTCCAGATGTGGTTTTCCTCAAATGTATCCTGCTTGGGATTAGTTGTTCTTTTTCTTTTTGGCAGTGCTGTGACAAAGCTTGATCTTAAATTAGATTTACAGAATTCTTGTTCATTATCTCTTCACTGATTGCTTCTGCTGCATTTCCTATCTCATCTCCTTCCAGGACTGATTACCTGTGCATTAAACATGTCCTCTGTGTCGCGTCCCGGATGTCTTAGATTCTTTTCTGTGTTCTTTATGTCTTTGCCTCTCTGTGGTTCATTCTTGATCTTCTTCTGACTTATATTCCATTGTACTAATCCTTTCTTCAACTGTAATTGCTGTTAAACTCATTTATTGAGTTCTTAATTTCCATTATTGTCTTTTCCAGTTTTCTTGATTTTTTTTTAAGATTCCAATTTTCTGCTGGCATTTTTTATCTTGTCAACTGCTTTATTAAACAAATCACAGTTAAAGTCTGTGTCTGATAACTCTGATATTTGGATGCCTTGTGAGTGAGCGTGTTCTGTTGTCTGTTTTCGCTTTTGTTTTTGTAGAGCAAGGGTCTCAATATGTTTCCCAGACTGGTCTTGAACACCTGCCTCAAATGATCTGCCTGCCTCAGCCTCCAAAGGTGCTGGGATTACAGGCCTGAGCCACCTCACCTGGCCGGAACATCACCTTAAAATTATGAGGCTTGGTCTATTCTGGTTTACCCTTCTCCTAGGTTATAGCCTTCAGTAGTTCCCACTGAAAGCTTGGGATGCTTCCCAGGGCCTCTTCTACTTGGCAAGCCCCTGAACTCTAATTTTTGTCCCCTCAGTCCCCTAAGACTGGTGGCTATTCTGCTGACCTTCTTGGATTCTCAGTCACTTGATTCTATTTGGTGTTTTGGCTTCCCAGCTTCTGCTGTGAATTGGCAAATCCCTCAAGGAGGAAAGTGGCCCCGGTGATTGGACTCACTTCTCTGCACTCCCCTTTTCTCTCTGGAATCCTGGCCTCCAGAGTCCTCCCTGCATGGGTAGCTCTCTGATGCCTTCAAACAGTTGTTTCTAATAATTTGTTCAGCTTTTTAAGTTGTTCTTGGCAGAAAGGTTGGTCTACAATGAGCTAGTCAGCTTTTTACTGGAAGCAGACTCTCAGGAATTCAATTTTGCTATTTAAAATGGACTTGTCAGTGAGATATCCTAGTGGAGATGGTAGGTAGGCAGTTGGCTGTGTCAGTCTGCTGCTCAGAAGACTAATTTGGGTAGGAGATAAACATTGGGGAGATTTTAATTCATATAAGTGGATGAGCTCACATAGGGAAGAGAGTTGAGAGAGGAGAAAAATCCTAGGACTGAGGACAATGCAGCAAAGCTGACTAGGAGGGTAACCAGTGAGGCCCAGGAAGCCTTGAAGATTGTGTGGCATTGCAGAAGAGGGAAGGAGTGATCAGCTGTGTTGAATGCACTTAGAGATGGCCTAAAATGGGATGGAGACATGTCTACTGGACTTGGTGATGTTAAAGAAAAACAGTTTGGGGAGAGGCAGGGAGCTAGCTAGATTGGAATGGGCTAAGGAGCTAGTGGGGGAAGGTGTGTCTTTGCTGAAGGAAAGGCACGTGCCATGGGCCTTAATTGGAAATGTGGCATGTTATGAGAATAGAGGGGAAGCCCGCGTGGCTGGAGCTAAGTGAGGGAAGGGTATGTCTGTTTTGCAGTGAAATATTTCTCGGGAAGTTTTCACAAGAGACCAGTAATAATTTATATCAGGCACATTAGAATAATAATGCTGTTTGCATTCTCACACTCTTAGTATAAGTAACTTTGGGAGAGGTAGATTAGTTTTAAGAAATTATTGGCAGATCCTTTAGAAAGTGGGCTTGTCAGCCTGTAATGTGGAACTATTGAAACTTTTGAAATGAAATGAAATTAAAAAAATAGGTTTTGTCAAACTATCCTAAAAGCTACTTAAGATATGTTAAATATTGGCTGGGCATGGTGGTTCACGCTTATAATCCCAGCACTTTGGGAGGCTGAGCAGGGTGGATCACCTGAGATTGGGAGTTCGACACCAGCTTGACCACATGGAGAAACCCTGTCTCTACTAAAAATACAAAATGAGCCGGGTATGGTGGTGCATGCCTGTAATCCTAGCTACTCAGGAGGCTGAGGCAGGAGAATCGCTTGAACCTGGGAGGCGGAGGTTGCAGTGAGCTGAGATTACGCCACTGCACTCCAGTCTGGGCAACAGAGTGAGACCCTGTCTCAAAAAAAAAAAAAAAAT
>NW_012114433.1:3111185-3125375 GCF_000951035.1 Colobus angolensis palliatus
TATATGTAAAATATTTTGAGTTTGTGGGGAAAATAGTAAATCATTTAAATGAGAGTAGAAAATACATGACTCTCCGTCCTGATTTTTGAAGTTAACCGAACAAACTTTTTATAGTTAATGTCAAGTACCCAGTTAACGTAGAATAGATATGAGATTCTGTAGTGCTTTATAATTTGGCTGGAGCCAATACAGCAAGCATTTATTTCAGATAAATATCTTTTCAGTATTATGTAAATATTAGAAGAGACTCACCTGAGTCAATTTCAGTTAGCCAAGAAGACTTTTTGATTTACTTTCCTAGAGCAAATTTACTCTTTTAGCTGACTTGGTTTTTAGTAAGTCACCAGGAACACTGTTCAAATAGGAGAGAATAAAAGTTCCTGCTTTAAACTCTCAACAGGGCTATTGTTAATTACTGTAGTCTTCTTTTGAAAAACTTACGTCTGTAATTAATAAAATCAGCAATTTGCTATAAAACAAAACATTTGGATGATGATCAGAAAGTATTTCCCAATATCTAGGTAATTCGTGACTTTTTTTCCCCCAAGTTTTCATCCAGATGTTTGGCAATGTGTAGACACAGCCTTACTGCAACTTTCTAATTCACTTTCATGGGAACATATAATATTCTCCGTTTATTTTGGACAGCAGAGTTTCCTTTTTCTCTGGACAGATACATATGAAACACATGCTCTTTGAGTGGAGTTTGTGGCCCTCTGAGAATTCTCTGAAGGAGGAAATGGGTTGACCTATTCGGTTACTATGAAGTAAAAACAATCTTGTTTTCATTTTTTAGTGAACATCTGGGTTGCATTTATTTCACATTCTGGAGGTTCTGTAAAACCACAATTTGATGATATGAGGGTTCATTAAAGCAGTAATTACTGAGCTATTTTTATAGTTGATTCAAGAATTAGGGTGGCTGATAGACTTTAAACAATATTTTTTTCCTTTCTGTAAAATGTAAGTTAAATAACAACTCTTGATTTGAAACCATAAAATGGGACGTAGATATTTTGCAGGGCAGAAGAAGCATTGATCAACCAGTTTATTTCTCTGTTGCCCGTTGCTGTGTATCTTGTGGTCATTGTTATAGCCGTATTTGACTCTGTGTAGAAGACATTGTTGATGCCCTATTGCAAATCCACCCTTCTTTGCTTCCTTGCCCACAGAACCATGAATTGTTTAGATATTTATCCATCAGGGAAGAGGACTTTATCACCACAAAGAGCTATATCTTAAAAGTCTAAGCAGCTGGGATAATCCCTCTTTCTTTATCCGTGAGTGGAGGAGAGGGGGAAGTGTCACCCAAGTCTGGCCAACGTGCAGGGCAGTTTGCAGGGAGATTTCTCCAAGAAGTTTCTTCCTTCAAATAAATATATGAGGAGTTGTGTTTCTTTTCTTTTTTTTGAGACTGGATCTTGCTCTGTCTCCTATGCCAGAGTGCAGTGGCATGATCATGGCTCTTTGCAGCCTCAGCCTCCTTGGCTCAAGTGATCCCCACTTCAGCTTCTCAGCTAGCTAGGCCCTCACCACCATGCTCAGCTAATTTAAAAATATTTTTTGAAAAAGAAATATTTTTTGTAGAGACAAGATCTTGCTACGTTGCCCAGGCTGGTCCTAAACTCCTGGCCTCAAGTGATCCACCCAGGAGTGAGCAACCGTGCCCAGCCCTGTTAAATTTCTTATGCTAGACTTCACTGGGCCTGGATGAGTAGCCAGCTTGCATTCACAATGGCTCTTAATTAAGCCTGTCCATTTTCAAGCCCACACCCTGAGGATGACCAGTGGAATTCTAGATGGTGCTGTTGCTGAATTTCACCCACCCAGGACCCTCCCTGCCTCCACATTTCCCATCATGTGGGGCAGTAAATACCCCTTGTTTAAATGATTGAGTAGCAGTGTACTGTAACTTGGAGCTCAAGGCATCTGGCGTGATACCGGCTGTAGCAGCAGGTAGGTTTCGTTCTTTCATTCATTCAGTAAGGATCTCCTCGCCATAGAGTGCAAAGAGAAAAACACCTTTTCTCTTCCATAAATATTCATTAAGCATATAAATATTACTTTAAGAACTTAGCTAGGTTATATTTTCGTTTTGAGATTAACACTTTCTCCCCTTTTAATAAAACAAAATATATTTTCATATTCTTAGAAATACATTAATAATTTCATTTGGCAAATCTTTAACATGTCCATTTAGAAAAATGCAGTAATCAAAGGTGGCATACATTGGCAATTTAATACTCTGTTAGAAGACAGGACTTCCTTTTAGTTCTTCACAGAGAGGAAATAAGAATGTCCTTTTCCAAGTTTCAGTAATTAGATTAAAATTTTTTTGAGTTGAGAAAGGATCAGACAAATGAATTCAGTTTTGTTTGTGTTAGAGTATGGGAAAATTGAAGAATTTTAGTGTCTTTTGAATGTTTGGCCTGTTCACATGATGAGGCTGTATTTCCCAGGCGTGGGAGGATGAGCGATTGTAGACTTTGATTCAGTATATGACCACACTTCTGAGAGCATGACACATTTCGAGAATAAGTGATGCCTTTCATTGCCTTATGTAAAAAGAATCTTCATGTTGGATAAGTCTTCTTCTAAAGTGTTGCCATTTTCTCGGGAATCACAGGGTGTCTGTTACGGACTGTGTTCCTGAAATTTAGTTTGAAGTAGTGGTTAAGCTGTATACTAGTCAGATGGTTACTAGGATGTTTCAGTTTTCACAAAAGAAAGTCAAATGCCTTCTTTCCTTCCTTTTTGTGGTCAGACTGGTCTTGAAGTCTGCTAGCTGTTACTCCCCACACATTGTCCTGCTAGCACTCACTCTTGATGACAGCTCACGGAGGGAGCAGAGTCCAAATGGACGCACTGTGTCCTGCCCTCCCTTGGCTCCCCTATTAGTTGCTCTGCCTCACAAGTGCCCAGTAATTTGGCTGGACAGCAGAACATGACTTCAATTTTTTTAATCTGGAAAGAACATAAGCTATTTCCCCTAGGTTCTGCTGCTATTAGTACTTAGACATTTGTTTTAGGATTTAAGTCTATATTACCTTCCCACTGCTTCCACCCCTCCCCACTTTTCCCTTCTCAGTAGAAGAGTCTGGGGGCTTCTCTCTTTTCGTGTCTTCCTGTCAAGTATTACCTATTATCCTGGTAAGACCTGACTGTCTTGCATCTACAGGTAATGAAGACCATTTATTTCAGAAGTCTGTTAAGTTCTGCACTAAAACTTTTATCTCCCATTTCTGTTTTACCTGTAAAGGGTAGCAAAGAATTTGTGTCTTCAGAGAGAAGTCCACTATCCTAGTCCTTCCACCCACCTTGAGGTTTGGTGCAGGCCTGCCTAAGAGTTCCACAAATGGGAGTGTGCTCTAGGGCCCCCTGCCTGAACCAGTGGTCAGCGACTCCCTTTGGAGAGAATATCCCAGCAGAAGTTCTCGAGTGTCAGGACTTGGTGTAGGCGGTTTTATCTTGGTTTCAGCCATCAAGAAATGTAGTTGATTGGATCAGTGACTGGGAATTTCAGGAACAGATTTTACAGGAGTGCTGTTTCCTTAGAGTTGTAAAGTTATTGACAGGGCCATTTCAACTTTGGTTAAAGAGATTAAAGGTCGGCCGGGGCGGTGGCTCACGCCTGTAATCCCAACACTTTGACAGGCTGAGGCGGGCGGATCATGAGGTCCGGAGATCGAGACCATCTTGGCTAACACAGTGAAACCCTGTCTCTACTAAAAATACAAAAAATCAGCTGGGTGTGGTGGCGGGTGCCTGTAGTCCCCGCTACTCGGGAGGCTGAGGCAGGAGAATCCCTTTAACCTGGGAGGCGGAGCTTGTAGCGAGCCGAGATCGTGCCACTGCACTCCAGCCTGGGCAATAGAGCGAGACTCCGTCTCAAAAAAAAAAAAAAAAAAAAGATTAAAGGTCAAGTTTGGGTAGTCACACAGACCTGAGCGTCTCCCCCGCATTCTAAAGAGGGGAGTCTGTAAGTCCTTAATTTCATGAGACTTGAAGCTGTTTTTTCCTGATGTCCTTAACATATCCCTCCCTCCCTGTCCTGATTAGGTGCTGGACCCCCAGGGCTACTGCAGTGCTGTGGGGGGAGCCTTTCTGGTCCTTAGCCCAGCTTCCTCATGGCCGACTCTGTTGGAATGCATCATGCTGGAGATAACTATGTAGCCATTCCTTCCTAAATAGTCTTAGTCCTGTGGGATTGGAGAGGTTTTCCCTTGGGGTCTCTGGGAATTAGGATATCAGAACTTTTGCCTGTTTGCTGTATCAGGTCAGCCATTGAGGATATTTCAGGTAATTCCCCTTGTTCAAGGCAGAATATTGTCAACTATAATGTTAATAGTTCTGAGAATTTGTATTCATACTTTCTGTATGCTTACATAAGTTTGTTTAAACATTTGAGCTTGATCGTTTGGTGTTGACAAATATTTGGTGTTGACATATTTTTAAGTAATATCTGCAGTGCTGTCATTTCTAGCCTTGTGCTTTTGCGTAAATTACTTTATCTCCTTAAGCTTCAGTTTTCTCATATGCAAGATGGGTGTTAAAAAACCCAAGTGAAATTATTTATATGAAGAATTTATCAAAAATCTCAATGATTATAATAATAGGCATTCAAAACTGTTAGTCATCAAAGTGTTAAGCCTCTGGCCTGCCTGTGTTTACATACTGAGCAGAATGAGTTGGAAGAATGGTTGCCTTGGGGCTTAGGAATAACCGATGATTGGCGATATGATTATAGTATCTTTTCTTCCCAACTTTGTATTTTGAAAATGAACTGTTCAAATCTACAGAAAAGTTGAAGGAATGGCACAATGAATCCTATGTGTCTTTCACCTGAATTCACCAGCTGCTAACATTTGCCCACATTTGCTTGTCCTTAGCCCATTACAATTTGTGTGTGTGTGTGTGTGTATAACTGAACCCATTTGAAAGCAAGATACAAACATGGCCGGGCGCGGTGGCTCATGCCTGTTATCCCAGCACTTTGGGAGGCCGAGGTGCACAGATTATTTGAGGTCAGGAGTTTAAGACCAGCCTGGCCAACATGGTGAAAACCTGTCTCTACTAAAAATACAAAAAATTAGCCGAGCATTGTGGTGCGTGCCTGTAATCCCAGCTTCTCAGGAGGCTGAGGCATGAGAATTACTTGAACCTGGGAGGCGGAGGTTGCAGTGAGCTGAGATCACGCCACTGCACTCCAGCCTGGACGACAGAAAGATACTCCGTCTCAAAAAGTTACAAACATCATAACACTTCACAGAAATACTTCAGCACTCATCTCCTAAGGACATGCTCCTACATAGCTACAGCCATTATCATTCTTAAGATAACTGACAGTCATTCCATAATATTGTTCCAAAATAGTACATATTCTACTTTCCCCAGTTGTTACCAAAATGTTTATATAGCTTTTTTTTTTTTTTTTAACCTACCTAGGCTCTAATTAAGATTTACACCTCCTATTTAGTTATCTCTCTTCAGTCTTTTTTTTTTTTTTGAAACAGAGTCTCGCTCTGTCTCCCAGGCTGGAGTGCAGTGGTGCGATCTCGGCTCACTGCAAGCTCCGCCTCCCAGGTTCACGCTATCCTCCTGCCTCAGCCTCCCAAGTAGCTGGGACCACAGGCACACGCTGCCACACCCGGCTAATTTTTTGTGTTTTTAGTAGAGATAGGGTTTCACCGTGTTAGCCAGGATGGTCTTGATCTCCTGACCTTGTGATCTGCCCACCTCAGCCTCCCAAAGTGCTGGGATTACAGGCATGAGCCACCACACCTGGCTCTCTTCAGTCTTATTTATTTTTTTTGTTGTTTGTTTTTGAGGTGGAGTCTTGCTCTGTGGCCAGGGCTGGAGTGCAGTGGTGTAATCTCGGCTCACTGCAACCTCTGTCTACTTTCCCCAGTTGTTACCAGTAGTTGGGATTACAGGTGCCTGCCACTGCACCTGGCCTCTTGTATTTATTTTTAATTTTTATTTATTTATTTTTATTTTTGAGACAGTCTCACTGAGTGTCACCCAGGCTGGAGTGCAGTGGCATGATCTCGGCTCACTGCAACCTCTGCCTCCCGGGTTCAAGTGATTCTCCTGCCTCAGCCTCCCCAGTAGCTGGGACTACAGGTGCCGGCTACCATGCTTGGCTAATTTTTGTATTTTTAGTAGAGACGAGGTTTCACCAAATTGACCAGGCTGGTCTGGAATTCCTGACCTTGTGATCTGCCCGCCTTGGCTTCCCAAAGTGTTGGGATTACAAGGTGTGAACCACCATGCCAGGCTGTTTTTTATTTTAAAATGTGTTTTGGTGGCTGGGCGCGATGGCTCATGCCGGTAATTTCAGCACTTTGGGAGGCCGAGGCAGGCGGATCACCTGAGGCCAGGAGTTCAAGACCAGCCTGGCCAACATGGTGAAACCCCATCTCTACTAAAAATAAAAAAAAAAATTAACCAGGCATGGTGGTGCATGCCTGAAATCCCAGGCTGAGGCACGAGAATTGCTTGAACCCAGGAGGCAGAAGTTGCAGTGAGCCAAGATTCTGCCAGTGTACTCCAGCCTGGGTGACAGTATGACTCTGTCTCAAAAAAAAAAAAAAAAAAATTGTTTTGGTGACATATTTTTGAAGAGTCTAGGCTCATTGCCTCATATCATTATTTGCATCCTATAGACTAGATTGCATGTGTAAGCAGAAGAGGTAAGTGCTTCGGTTTCTTTAATTTTTTTTATTGTAAATATGTTAACAATCATTTTGATTCAAGGTAAAAGTGACATTCATTTTTCTTGTTCTTTGGTAAGTGGATTAAGTTGGTAACCAGAAGGAGTTACTAAATGGTTCAGATGTCAATGGAATATGTGTGTGGGTGACTTTGGAACAAGCATACACAGTGGTTTCTAGACTCACACCCATCTGGAGGTAGTTATCTGGCTTAACATAGTAAGGATTTTATTTTAATATTTGGCCATGGTTTTATAAAGAAATGAACTTAAGAATTGGAAAATTTAGTAAGACAAACTATATTTACATAATATTCAAAAGACATACTTTTGCTGTCAGATCCTTGGATGAAGACTAAACCTTAAATCTCTCAGGAATGCATCTTTTTCTTCTTCCCTCCCTCAACACTTTCCTACTGATTTAAAAAAAGAACTTTAGCTGCAGCTGAGACTAATACAGGATCCAGCTGTAGCTTTTTTGTTGTTGTTCATGTATCCGGTGATGGGCACAGCAAACTCATTGTATGAAAAGTCAATAAAGGAAAGGGCAGGGTGGGAAAATAAAATGACACTCCTCTAAAAGTATTCAAGAAATAGCAACAGGATCTAGGAGTCTCCCTTTCAGATGACTGATTTAAATTCCATTCTGAAGTATTAATTTTGTTCGTGACTAGTCTAGAAGGCATTTTAATTTTCCCTTTTAATTATGTACACACCACGTAACCAGAGAATATATGTGAGGCCGACACATTATTTTCCTTGGGGGCAGAAAATAGTAAAACGTGAGAACCCAGAGAACTAAACCCTCCTTTTGTAAAATAGGGCAAATATTCTTCAAAATACCATTCATGTTCACGCTGGTATAGAGATAGCAAGGATTCGTGAAAGAAAGCCAGGTTTTCTTAAATTTGTTCAGTAGTACTGAAATTTATGCATTTACCATACAGCAAATAAATTCAGAATCAGCAGTTCAATCAAATTAAATTCCAAATTTGCCTGTTTCAGTGTAATTTCTATAGAAGATTTGCATCTTCTGCTCTGTCTTATCAGGACCAAGTCCATATCACCACCCTGTAGCTGAAGATGAATTATATGTTTTAAAATGTTTTTATGATCAATGTAGTGATCATAAGACTAGTGATTTTCACATACTTGGGTGTCTCAAGCATTTAGTTTTTCTTTTTTTCATGTTAAGGGGGTCAGATTTCTCATATTTCTTGTAATTGTAGCCAGACGTCCTGTTTGGGGACTATTAAATGCCAATGGTGCCTGTGAAGAACTCAATGTGATTCTGTGGTAACCATCTGAGCTATTCTTTGTAGATTTGATTTTATGGACAGGCTTCCTTGAAGTCTTATAGTCTATTTTTAGATGCTCTTTTTTACGTTTCCGTGGTTCAGGGCATCAGTCATAAACATATTTATTATTCAGCACAAAAATGTTGTTCAGTGTCTTAAGGCTGTTTAAACTTTATGGAAATAATACACCAGTGGCACTTCAGTGGGTATAATATACGAGCACTACTTAGCAAATTTAAGGATGGAGAACTTTGCGGTCCTTCACAGATTGCTGCTCTGTCTATGCCGGCCTGAACGGTGTTTTGAAGAATCTTTTCCTATTTTACACTAAGAGGGTTCCGTCTCCATGCTTCTCACACGTTTCTGTTTTCTGCCTCCCACTGAAAGAAATGCTTTTGTAGCCCTTCAAGAAACTTCCTACATGTCTCCCCTCCTTCTCTCCTGCCTTGTTATTACTCCTTAAAAAAAAAAGAAAAAAAAAAGAATAGTTTGGTAGCTTTCTTCTCAGATTTATTATTTTATTTTATTTTATTTTATTTGTTTTTTTTGAGATGGAGTTTCACTCTTGTTGCCTAGGCTAGAGTGCAGTGGCGCGATCTCAGCTCATTGCAACCTCCGCCTCCTGGATTCATGCGATTCTCCTGCTTCAGCTTCTGAAGTAGTTGCGATTACAGGCGCCTGCCACCACTCTCAGCTAATTTTTGTATTTTTCTTAGAGATGGGGTTTGACTGTGTTGTCCAGGCTGGTCTTGAACTCCTGACCTCAGTTAATCCACCCACTTCGGCCTCCCAAAGTGCTGGGATTACAGGTATGAGCCACTGAGTCCGGCTCTTCTCAGGTTTATATATGATTGGTTTGCTGCTTTGTGTTGTAGCAGAGATCCTGTGCTCTGAAGTAATTTCTGATCCAGTGAAGTATTACAGGAGCGAGGGACTGTACACCTTCAGTCTATTTGTTAATAAAGCACTTATTCTCTTTTTAGAAATCACTGTAATCCACATACCATTATAGTCATCCTTTTAAATTACACAATTGAATGGCTTTTAGCGTATTCATAAAGTTGTGCAGTCATCACCACAATCTAATTTTAGAACATTTTTATCACCTCAAAAAGAACCTGGTCCCCATTAGCCGTCATTCCCTCCTCTCCAACCCCTCGCAGTCATTCACTGACTTTTTATTTCCATGGACATGTCACGTAAATGGAATCGTAGAATATGTGGTCTTCTGTGTTTGGCATTTTTCACTCAGCAGGTTCATCCATGTTGTGACATGAGTCACTTTCCCAGGTTCATCCGTGTTGCAGCTCGATTCAGTGTCAGTGTCTGTGCTTCTCCTGTGGGTGGAACTGAGACTTGGATTGGTTTTAGTGTTGGGAGTGGTCAGAGAGGTTTTGCTCACCTCTGTCACATGGTTGAATCTGTGGCTATGTGCTGTCTTGAAGGTTTTTAGGTTTGCTTGTGTTTTCTTCCTGTTGAAATGGTTGAAGTTTATTTTAACCCTTATTATTTGAAGGACCACATCAAATCCTTGCTGTTGCAGTCCTTTAGTTGATAATCTCATGAACAGTTGCATCTGGAGCAGAATCATGTTGTCTGTAGAAAGTTTTTACTCTCTCTGAAGACCAGTAGTGGGTTCAAGAAACAGAATTCCCCAAGAGAGCCATACTGAAATCTGTTAATAGAAGCGTAAAGAGTCTACTTCTCAGGGATTCCAGTGTGATCCCAGTGGTGGACATAGGACACCAAATTTTCATCCCCTGTTCACCCCAAATTCTCAGCAAATGACAGGGAAGAGACTGGGATGGGGGGCAAATGGGGAGAAGTTGGTCAAAGCGTACAGACTTGCATTTATAAGATGAATAAATTCTGGAGACCTCATGTACAGCCCTGTGACTACAGTTAGAGATAAGGTATTGTATACTTGAAATTTGCAGAGTGATTTTAAGTATTCTCACCACACATGCACAAGGTAGCTATGTGAGGCGACGGGTATGTTAATCTTGACTGTGGTCGTCATTTCACAATGTCTCCTTTAAGACATCCAGATGTACACCTTGAATACATCCAGTTTTTAGCTGTCAATTGTACCTCAGTGTAGGTGGGAAAAAAGAGCCTGGAAGGGACCTTTAGCAAAGGATAGAGTGTAACACACTTTTGGAAAGAAACTAGAAATGGGAAACCTATAAGCAGATAAAACAGAAGGAGGATTTAGAGTAAGCAGGAGCAGCTTCTGGGGAGCCCCTCGCGGGGCTCTGCTCAGACTAGTTAGTGTTCGGGTTTGGGTTCTGTTGGTAATCATAGAAATCGTACTGCAAACAAGGAGAATTCAAAGGCCCTCCGAAGCCACTGTGCTGGGAGTGCTCTCTACACTCTTCTCTGTCCTCCTCTCCTGTTCCTCTTGTTTTGAGCAGTCTACAGCGTTTTACCCACAAGCAAATTTTCTTTACAGAGATTAGATTCCTTGCCTGGGGAGAACTGGAACTCAGTGGGTGTGTACCAACACCCCAAGTAAAGCTTTTTAACATTTTTGTTTGTTTGTTCTTTTCATGCGACTTCTCCAATAAAGGGCCCTATCTTTTCATCCCCAAGGGAAGCCCTCCAGTGGACAAGCTTGCTCACAAACACAGAACATAATGAACCTTCCCATTTGAGAAGGAAATCTAGTGAAAAAAGTTTACCTACACGCAACACCAAAGGAAGACACACAGCTAGCTTCATCTCTCTTTTTTTTTTGAGACGGAGGCTCGCTTTTTTCCCCAGGCTGGAGTGCAGTGGTGTGATCTTGGCTCACTGCAAGCTCCGCCTCCTGGGTTCACGCCATTCTCCTGCCTCAGCCTCCCGAGTAGCTGGGACTGCAACCATCCACCACCACGCCCGGCTAATTTTTTGTATTTTTAGTAGAGATGGTATTTCACTGTATGGTCTTGATCTCCTGACCTCGTGATCCACCTGCCTTGGCCTCCCAAAGTGCTGGGATTACAGGCCTGAGCCACCGCGCCCAGCGCTTCATCTCATTTTTAAATGCGTACAAACAGCAAGGACCTCCAGATGGATGAAAAAACCTAACCGGGTAAAACAGAAAATTTAAAATAAAATTTCTGCAGAAACAGAGAAAGCTGACATCAAAAAAATTTAGAAGATAGAAGAACACTAGAAAATGGTCATTGGCATTTTCCATGAAGATGTGACTTAGGCACTAGTGTTTGTCTGACTTTTTACCTCCCCTCCCTTGAATCACCAGATCCCGATGGAAGTGATTGAGAAAAAGAGAGATGAAAAGCTGAATCATAATGGATAGTGGGATCAGGGTGAAGAAATACCAGGGCCTGACTCATCACTCTGTTTCCTGAGAACTCAGTGCAGAGTTGTGAGGAACGTACGGCGATGTGGTGTTGGCTGTGCTAACTTGGGAAAGCAGAGAGCGAGGGAAGCCTGACGATCCTGAATGTCCATGGGCAGCCGGGGTGGGCTTGTGCAGCAGCAATGTTGACGAGCAGCTGAACTGGGAGGCCAGAGGACGCACGCGGCTTCAACACGCTCGAAACTACTAGAGCTTCTCCTGGGTGCCGCAATTCTCCTTCCTGGTGCATTGGGTGGCTTCCCACCCATCTGGAGTGGAAGCTAGGTCCAGAGTTAGATGCAGAAACTAGAATACAAAAGCGACATGATAGGCTCAGAGAAGGAGGCTCCCAGAGCTGACATTCCCTGGAAGATGGACCACATCTCTGAATAGGCAGTGCAGTTTATATATGCATCCTCCAGCCTATAAACTTAGAGTTGGAAAACAACAACAACAAAAACCCACCAACATTTAGCAGCATTCTAAGGAGGAGGTCCAGCTATTCTTTTTTTTTTTGTCAGTGGGGAGTGGGGGCAGGATGGGTCTAAATACTATTGTTCAAAAATAAAGAATAAAGCAACATGTTTCCAAAAGAAAATAGGAGGGGGATATAGTTTTTGACGCAGAGGAAGAGTATAATTTAGAAAATAGTAATTACAGAAATGAGAAGTAAATTTCAGGTTGAATCTACTTTGTGCTGTTCTTAATAAAATTCAAGAAACACACATAAGTGGTTGAAAGATGAGATAAAGCAACAGGCCAAGCTGAAAACTAGGGCAGAGAGAATTATAAAATGAGGCTGGGCATGCAAGCTTACGCCTGTATTCCTGGCACTTTGGGAGGCTAAGGTGGGGGGATCATTGCAGCCCAGGAGTTTAAGACCAGGAGTTCGAGACCAGCCTGGGCAACATGGTGAGACCCCCTTCTCCATAAAACACAAGGAAAAATTAGCCAGGTGTGGTGGTACATACTGCACCTGTGGTCCCAACTACTCAGAGGCTAAGGTGGGAGGATCGCTTGAGCCCAGAAGTTGGCAAGGCTGCAGTGAGCTCTGATTGTGGCACTGCGCTCCAGGCTGGGTGACAGACCCTGTCTCAGAAATAAGGAAATAAAAATTACAAAGTGAAATGAAAGAGCTGAAAGAAACTGTAATGATAGTAAAAGCATTTGCAGAATTTTAAACTCCCTTAGGATTCATGAAGAGCAGAAGTTTACAATGTAGAAAGTTAAATTATTGCTGTGATCTGAGTAAGTGTCGTTCCTGAAGAAGATACCAAAACAAATAGAACAAAGAAACAATAATCAGATTCAATGGGAAAAAGTATCTTTGAGCTGAAAAAAACACCAGCTGTTTCTGTATATTCAAAGAGCTCATTCTGCCTTAGATGAAATTAGTGGGAAGAGCAAGAAAGAGCAAGAGAGGACCCTGCAAACAGCCAGTCGGAACCTGGGGAGAGGGTTACTTATAAAGAAATTGGGATGGTTTTAGACTTCTCTATAACATTGCCAGAAAATAGTGTCGTGGAGCTGAAGCTAAATTTTAAGGGAAAAAAGGTTGTAACTAAGAATTAAATGGTCACACTAATTGTTGTTAATTTGTGAAGGCAGCAGAAAGATGTTCTCTGAAGGTACAGAAGTTGGAGCTAGCACACTGCGTTCAGTGGGAGCTCACCCTGCCTTTGGACTTGGAAACTATGTGAGCCAGTACCTTTCCTTACTGTTTAAGGCCATCAGCTTTTTTTCTACTACCTGTACCTGAAATTTTTCTGTATGCTATCTGTAAATTTTTCTTAAACAAAACTTGTTCATAGGTATATTCTAACCAACTAAAAGATAGATTGAATAACTCAAGAATGGGAAACTTGTGGTTTAAAAAAAACTGACATTGAATTGAAATCACTTAAACATAAATTTAAGTCTAAATTATAAACTTGGTTACAGATGTTACAAATGAAAATTCAAATGTTGTAAATAATTATTGAAAGAGAAGATATGTAATGGAAAGAGAAAAATCCCAGTTATTCAGTAACAATGCCAACAATAATAAATCTGGGTCAGATTCACTAGTAGAAACTGAGAAGTAGGTGGGGGTGGGGCAGGGACTGTTAGGAGAAAGTAAAAGCCCAGCCTTTATTTTTTACTGTTTTATTTTTGTTGTTGATAATTAGAAAAATATAGGTAGTGGTGTGGTTTTAAAAAAATTTAAAGATAATCGCTAGAAAATTCAAAGTAGAATATTCACATTCCACATCACACATCTACATGTGTGAGGATATATGCATTCCTCTCTAGAGGAAGAAAAACAAAAGATAAATTTGATCACAGGATAAGGCCATGTCAGGCAAAAATTCTATGATTTTTGGTTTTGTCAATTGGCTTTTAAAACTTATTTAGAATTTTGGTCTGGCATGGTAGCTCATGGCTATAATCCCAGGGCTTTGGGAGTTGAGGCGGGAGGAACACTTGAGGCAGGAGTTCGAGACCAGCCTGGGAAACAAAGTGAGACCCCCGTCTCTTTAAAAAAAAAAAAAAGGTGGTGTGGCATGCGTTGAGGCAGGGCGATTACTTGAGCCCAAGAGTTTGAGGCTGCCGTGAGCTATGATCATTTCTCTGCGCTCCAGCCTGGGTGACAGAGCAAGACTATCTCGAAAAAGTTTAAAAAAAAATATTAAAAATTATTTAGAAGATAATTACCTATTTTGCCCTGTGTTTTAGAAAATCTTTAGGAAGCAAATACCTTTTTTTGGGGAGAGGGTTAATGGGAGATAATCCATTTTGTGAAATGTATTTGTTTAGAAATTATCATTTGTGATTCCTCTGCAAACTCTTTTTTTTTT
>NW_012114433.1:3126535-3132135 GCF_000951035.1 Colobus angolensis palliatus
AGACGGAGTCTTGCTCTGTCGCCCAGGCTGGAGTGCTGTGGCCGGATCTCAGCTCACTGCAAGCTCCGCCTCCCGAGTTTATGCCATTCTCCTGCCTCAGCCTCCCGAGTAGCTGGGACTACAGGCACCCACCACCTCGCCTGGCTAGTTTTTCTTTTTTTGTATTTTTTAGTAGAGAGAGGGTTTCACCATGTTAGCCAGGATGGTCTCGATCTCCTGACCTTGTGATCCGCCTGTCTCGGCCTCCCAAAGTGCTGGGATTACAGGCTTGAGCCACTGTGCCCGGCTGGAGTTTATTCTGATGTATGGCGTGAAGTATAGATACAGCTTTAACTTTCTTTCCCCAAAAGGCGGCGTTGTCCCAACACCAGTTATTAACAAGTTCATCTTTACCCTGCCACTTTTATCATATACTAAATTACCATCTGACTCTTTCTGGATTTACTATTCTGTTCCATTCTGTCTATTCATATGCCAATATGACATGAGTTTACTTATTGAGACCGTGGTATTTTAGTATCAGGGTTAATCTCCTCCCCTCCCCACCTCATTTTTCTTTATTTCCAGAGTTTTCCTGGTTATTCTTGCTTACTTGTTTTTCCTCGTGATCTTTAGAATCTGCTCATCAACAGAAAAGAAACAGCTTCTGATCTCTTTATTTATTTATTTATTTTTGAGATGACATCTCATTCTATCTCCCAGGCTGGAGTGCAGTGGCATGATCTCAGCTCACTGCAACCTCTGCATCCCAGGCTCAAGCGATTCTCCTGCCTCAGCCTTCAGAGTAGCTGGATTTACAGGTGCCTGCCTCCACGCCTGGCTAATTTTTGTATTTTTAGTAGAAAAGGGGTTTCACTATGTTGGCCAGGCTAGTCTTGAACTCCTGACCTCAGGTGATCCACCTGCCTTGGCCTCCCAAAGTACTGGGATTATAGGCATGAGCCACCGCGCCCAGCCTCTGATTTCATTCTGATTGCATTAAATATATAAATTAACTTAGACAACGTATCTTTATGATGTTGCAGTTTCTGATAACATTAAATTTATAAATTAGAAAGTATATCTTTATGACATTGCAATTTTCTTTCCAAGAACATGATATGCCTTCTTATTTGTTCAAGTCTGTTATCATTCAAGTGTGTTAGTTTTCCTTCTACTTATCTATGTTTTATACATTTATTATTAAATTTATTTGTGGGTATTTGGTATTTTATTGCTATCATAAATGAAGTATTCTTTTCCACTTTATTGTCTAACTAGTTATTTGAATTTATGAAAGGTATTGATTTCTGTATATTAATTTTATATCTCATTTGCTTAGCAAATTATCTTACTGTTTTTAGAAACGTAGTTTTTCATTTGGTTCTCTTGGATTTTTCCACTTATACAGTCATTTCTTTGGCAAGTGATAGTTTTATCTCCTCTTTTCTAATTTTTCTTCTGATTTTAGTCTCGTCCGATTGCATTGGCCAATGCATTCTGTTTTGAAAATGTTCACTTGAACCCTCCATATGGAGATGTAGTTTTCAAGCTTAGGAGAGATTATAGGGCTAGACATCAACTTTGGAAGTCATTAACTTAAAGATGGTGGTTGAAACACTGGGAACTTACATGGTGGCTAAAGGGGAGAGGTCAGAGCTGGGGATGGAAACAGGGCAGTGGTGGGCAGAGACTGGGAAGGAAGGGCTGCCTGTGTCTCACTTCTCTTTCTGTTTCTTCCCTTCCCCTCTTCTCTCCCCTCCCCTCCCTTCTCGACAAGTATAAAGGTTGTCTTGATAAAGTAGAAAAGTTGCCTTGTTGCCCAGGCTGGAGTACAGTGGTGCAATCTTAGCTCACTGCAGCCCTCAACTCCTGGCTCAAGTGATCTTCCCACCTCAGCCTCCCGAGTAACTGGGACTACAGGCATGTACCACCATGCCTGGCTAACTTTTGTATTTTTTGTAGAGATGGGGTTTTGCCATGTTGGCCAGGCTGGTCTTGAACTCCTGCCCTCAAGCAATCAGCACGTCTTGGCCTCCCAAAGTGCTGGAATTACAGGTGCTAACCACTGTGCTTGGCTTTTTTTTTTTTTTTTTTGACCTGGAGTTCTGATTTCCAATCTTTTCCTCTTTCAAATAGACTTTATTTTTGGAGCAGATTTAGGTTCACAGCAAGATTGAGCAGAAAATAAAGAGCTCCCATATACTCCCTGCCCCCCCCCCCCACACAGCCTTCCCCAGCTATTGACTCCCTTCACTACAGTGGTCCATTTGTTACAGTCGATGAGCCTACGTTGACATGTCGTTGTCACTTGGAGTTTCCATCAGGGTTCACTTTTGGTTAGGGTACATTCTATAGGTTTGGGCAAATGGATAATGATGTAATGATGTGTAGCCACCATTATAGTATAATCCAGAACAGTTTCGCTGAAGGGCTTTCTTTTTAAATTTACTTTTGCTTACTCGATATGCCTACGCATTTGTATAGGTTATTGACATTATCTGTAATGTATTTACTAAGCATAGTACTTTCATTAGTCTTGAACTTCATCTTGTTTGTTAGCCATCATTTCTTTAATCTTTCAATACTTATTTCTCTGTCCTTTTGTTCTTTTTAAAGGAGGAGTAAACCATTTCCTTTAGTAGAAATTGTTTAAGCCTGTAGGGAGGAATTGTCTTTCAAGGTTGTTTCTTTTGATTATAAGTGAATGAATTAAGTAGATACTAAGATTCACAATTTAAAAAAATGTATTGAAGTGAATTTAAAAAGCAATTCAAATGAACACATCTGACTCTTAAAATATTAATAGTTCATTCTTATTCTGGTTGGAGTAAGTTCTGTGGTCATTTTCCTGGATTTCAATAATAACCTCTAAGGGACTTGATGAAGTATAAAAATTGTCTAGGATATTTAAAATGTATTTTCTTGTATAAATTAGAATGTTACAATGAGTGGAGACCCTGGTATCTTTACCTATAGCTGACTCTATACTCATTGCATAACATCTCAGCCAAATTGATTTGCAGGCCAGATTCTAGCATTATAGGGTGATACTTGCACAGGTGTTCTTTAGCCTTGGGTTTGCCACTCCTGCTGTCCTTGGAAGTTGTCTTTTGAGACTTATAGCAAGAGAGTAAAGGTACGTTTATAAGTAGTAGACAAGTTCCTGTGTATTGCTTGGACATATACGTGGAACCTTCTAATTGGCAATAATACTTCTGGAAATAAACATCGCATGTGTGGTTTTTTTTTTGTTGTTATTTTTTAGACAGAGTCTTGCTCTGTCGCCCAGGCTGGAGTGCAGTGGTGTGGTCTTGGCTCACTGCAACCTTCCGCCTCCCGGGTTCAAGTGATTCTCCTGCCGTAGCCTCCTGAGTAGCTGGGATAACAAGCGTGTGCTACCATGCCTGGCTAATTTTTGTATTTTTAGTAGAGATGGGGTTTCACCATGTTGGTCAAGCTGGTCTCAAACTCCTGACCCCGAGATGCGCCTGCTTTGGCCTCCCAAAGGGCTGGGATTACAGGTGTGAGCCACCGTGCTCAGCCGCATGTGTGTTTTTTAATAGAAATCAGAGAGTAGGATGGGAAAAGGTGGATGCTTCCTTCTTTGTAACTAATTTCGTCAATGTAGTAGATTTATTTTCTCAGCCTTTTATCAGTGGGATGTGAGCTGTCCTCTGAAAACTAACATAGCTCAGACTGTTCCCCAGGCAACTGTTCCCTGCGGCAGTGTTGTTGCACTTGTACCTCCAGTGCCTATCAGATCAACAGTTCTAGTCTAAAAGTGGATTGAGAAGACAGTTTGTGTAGAACTAGCTCTGGGAGAGCTGAAGCAATGCCTGCTGAGGTGTTGATGGTGGGAGCTGCTCTGGTTCTAAGTGATGTCTCCTTTGATCAGGACTTCTCTGAACTGCTTCTCCAACAAGTACACCTCTGCTTTGACATGAGCCTTCTGTGAGCCGTTGTGAAAAGAAATGCATTTCACCAAAACTCAGAAGCTGATCTAGGCCTATTGACCATGAGAGCCTTTGTAGAACATTAATTGGGAAATTTGTAAATTTTGAAAATCTCTTTGAAACACTACTTCATATGTAACAGGTACACTATCATAAAAATGGAGACTTGGCCAGGCTCAGTGGCTCACGCCTGTAATCCCAGCACTTTGGGAGACTGAGGTGGGCGGATCATGAGGTCAGGAGATCGAGATCATCCTGGCTAACACAGTGAAACCCTGTCTCTACTAAAAATACAGAAAAGTCAGGCGTGGTGGCAGGCGCCTATAGTCCCAGCTACTCAGGAGGCTGAGACAGGAGAATGGCGTGAACCTGGGAGGTGGAGCTTGCAGTGAGCCGAGATGGCGCCACTGCACTCCACCCTGGGTGAAAGAGCCAGACTCCGTCTCAAAAAAAATAACAAATAAAAATAAAAATGAAACCTCTGCCCCGTTGCCTTCCTTTGTGTAAAGGTATGTTCATTGTGTTACAGTGGTATATGCAGGCATGAATGAGCCTATTCTGTCCCCTGTCCTACTGCTTGGAAATAATTACTAGTTTCTTCTTTATCCTTACAATATTTATTTATGCAATTATAATAAAAATGTAAATTCTTATCACTGCCTTCTGTTACACCTCGCCTTTTTCATGTATTATCTGGAGATCCATTTCATTTCGCTACACAGAGCCCTTTCGCACCTTATTTTTTTTAAACTAATAGCTGTCATAATTGAGCTTCTGCACTCTAGGCCTTCTTCTAGCCCTTTCCCTCCCTCCCCACTGCAACCCCACCACTTTTTTTAAACCGCTCTGTAGTGTTCCATTGTGTTAATGGATCGGTTTATCCAGTACCTTATTGATGGGCACTTGGATTGTTTCTAATCTTTCGCTATTATGTTGTAGAAAATGTGAATATGCCATTTTTTACACATTTATCTGAGAAATTTTCAGAAGTGGGATTCTTACGCTGAAAGGAAAATGTGTTTAAAATGTTGGTAGACGTTATCAGACTTCCCTCCACACTCACTGAGTGTTTTTTACACCCGTCAACAATGTATGAGATTGCCTGGTTCCCCACAGTTTTGTCAACAGAGTAGTCCGTCAAACTTTTGGATTTTTGCCAGTCTGATGGGTCAGAAATGGTATTTCTGTTTAGTTTGCTTTTGCTCTTACCTGGTTAGATGCCCATTTATCTGTTGGGTTGTTAGGCTTTTTCAGATTCTCGAAGGTCTTTGCATAGTAGGGGATTAGTTCCCATGGGTTGCAAATGTCATCTCCCAGTTTACCATTTCTCTTTTGACTCCTTTGGTTTGGTTGGGTTTGGGTTTTGTTTTTGTCATACAGAAGATCGTGTGTGTGTTTAATGCAACCACATGTATTTATTTTTTTATTTTTCACACCTAAATTGCGAGTCATACTTAGAATGGAAGGCCATTCCAAGATTATAAAGAAGTTTGTCTGTGTTACCTGTTTTCTTCCTGTACTTCTGTGGTTTTATGTTCTACATTTAAAGCTTTGCATTGTTTGGAGTTTATTTTATTTATTTATTTATTTTGAGACGGAGTCTTGCTCTGTCGCCCAGGCTGGAGTGCTGTGGCCGGATCTCAGCTCACTGCAAGCTCCGCCTCC
>NW_012114433.1:3135880-3147329 GCF_000951035.1 Colobus angolensis palliatus
CCGTCTCTACTAAAAATACAAAACATTAGCTGGGCGTGGTGGCATGTACCTGTAATCCCAGTTACTCAGGAGGCTGAGGCAGGAGGAGAATTGCTTGAACCCAGAAGGTGGAGGTTTCAGTGAGCTGAGATCATGCCACTATACTCCAGCCTGGGCAACAGAGCCAGACTTTGCCTCAAAAACAAAGCAGCAACAAAAAAAGAGGGATGGGGGACTTAATCATAAGAAATAGTTCTTTGCAGTCCAGGCGCGATGGCTCCTACCTGTAATCCCAGTGCTTTTAGAGGCCAAGGTGGGAGGATTCCTTGAGCCCAGGAGTTCAAGACCAGCCTGGGCAACATAGCAAGACCCTGTCTGTAAAAAAAAATTAAAAAAAAAAGTTAGGCATAGTGTGTGCCTGTAGTCCCAGCTACTCAAGAAGCTAAGGTGGGAGGATTGTTTGAGCCCAGAAGATCAAAGCTGCAGTGAACTGAGATTATGCCACTGTACTCCAGCCTGGGTGACAAGACTCTGTCTCCAAAAAAAAAAAAAAAAAAAAGGGTTATTTGCTGTTAATATATCCTATATATTAACATTTCTAAAACCCTTGTCTGTGTCTACATGATACAGTTTAAGATTGCGCAGCTGTCTTCACACATCAGGATGTAATCCTAGAGTAGTTAGTTAAGTATCAGGTAATCAGGTTTGCTGAAGCTCTTAGTGTTGGAGGGGATATATATGTGTGACTTCCTGAATTGGCTAGACTGGTTTGATTTTTAAGCAATAGCCAATCCTAGATGAGGAAATGTAAATATAAACATTTCAAAATAATTACAGCAATAGATTGGAGCTATTGACCTGTACTGATTCACCTTACTCGTTGTTTTGTTCTGTTTTATAGCGGGAGACTTTTCTTCTTTTGATAGTATAGAGTTGTGGAGAAGAGAATAGAAAACTCTACATTTGAATGGGGTTTCTATCTCTAATGGATTTATAATTTACTTGATTTCCAGACTAGAAAAAACTGTAAATGAGCAGCAAGATACTACCAGCTGTTGTATTGCTTTACTCACATTAGGTATCACATGTGGCATTTTGTATTTTTTATTTCAGTATAGTACCTAACAACTCCCATGTATAAGAAAGAACCCATGGTAGGTTTCTGAGTATGGAGTTAGGCAAGACCTAATGGCTGCTCTTGGGAAGCTTCATGAGGACGCTGTGGAAATAACTGGCTGAGATGTGGTGCATGATCTAGCAAGCACTAAGCAGTTTTTTTTTTTTTTTTTTGAGGTAGAGTCCCCCAGGTTGGAGTGCAGTGGCGCAATCTTGGCTGACTGCAACCTTTGCCAGGTTCAAGTGATTCTCTTGCCTCAGCTTCCTGAGTAGCTGGGATTACAGGCGTGTGCCACCACACCCAGCTAATTTTTGTATTTTTGGTAGAGACAGCAGTTTCACCACATTGGCCAGGCTGGTCTTGAACTCCTGACCTCAAATGATGCACTCGCCTTGGCCTCCCAAAGTGCTGGGATTACAGGCATGAGCCACCACACCTGGCCTACTAAGCAGTTCTGACTGCCTGGATCAGGGCAGGTGCTGGGAAAGGTGGTCATCGAGCCTTAAAGGTTAAGTGACAGGCATTCTGTGAGGAAATACACATGTGCGTGGCAGAAGAGCACGATGTTCCTATGAGTGGAACATCTCATAGGAATGAGTGGTGGGTGTGACTACGGGTTTGGTGAGACACGAGATTGGGAACATCATTTAAGACCAGATGCAAGGCACTTAAGTGAGGGATAAGAGGCTCTCATTCTTTTACTGAGTAGCTGGGGAAGAACCATTGACAACTGAATGACTTTCTTTACCAGCTTGGGCCACGTCTCATTCTTACTATTACTTTCAACAAATTGCTCAAGCTCTCTTATTACCGATTAGCAGGAAGTCCAATGTCTCCTTCAGGGTGACTTTCCTTGACCAAGATTTGTCCTGTAGAACTCCAAGGATTCATCATGTTCAAAGGGGTTAGTCCTGCCATGTGGTGGGAGAGCTGGAGGGCCCTAGAGCTACAGCTCTTTGAGTTTGCACTTGTGCACCCAGTTCTTATTCTCTAAGTACAGCTGCTCGACAGGTCCCCGGGTCCCCGGGGGCTTCCAGTCATAGGTGTGGGAAGACCAGCCCTCTTCATGAGCATCCAGGCCTTGGTGTTGAACCTGAGTCATCCTCCCATGGTGACTTCCTCTGTGGGGCTTTTGATGTCCTTGCATGCAGCAGACCTCAGTTGGGGACATCAGTAAATCATGTTCCTTTTGAACTTCTAATGGGAAGGAATGAGGGTCTCTCCTTTTCCTCCAATAGTCTCTGTGGCTCAGATGCAGAATTGGCCAGTGAGTTTTGAATTCTCAGGAAGGCAGTCCTTGGTCAGAACCCAGAAGATACATCTCTTCTTTTTCCAGGGCAGTGGGTGCCTCCTTCCCTGATCTTTGGATAATTAAGAGAGGACCACCCCAGAACTCTCCCTTGATAACAGGGATCTCCAGCGGCCTCTAACACGTGGGAAGGTCCCCTCAAGGCTCCTGCTGCACTTGATAAAGTTTACCAGGTAGTTGATCAGCTGTGCGACTGAGAAAGATAATGATACGATGTTGTAACGGACTGAATGTTAGTGTACCCCAAAAACTCCTGTTAAAATCCTAGCCCTGAGGGATGGTACTAGGAGGTGGGCCCTTTGTAGGTGATTAGCTCGTGAATGAGATCGTTATACAAGAGGCCCCAGACAGCTACCTTGTCCCTTCCACCAAGTGAGGACACAGAGAAAAGGCAGCTGTGCAAGAACCAGAGAGCAGCCCTTGCCACACACTGAATCTGCCGGCACCTTGATCTTGGACTCCCCATCTTCCAGAACTGTGAGAAATAGGTGTCTGTTTACAAGCCACCCAGTCTTCCACATTTTGTTACAGCAGCCTAAACTGACCAAAACAGTTACGAAGATGGGACTCGCGATAAGGTCCTGAAACAGGGTAGGCGCTGGGACTGAGATGAAGATTACGTTTACTATTTTTTTTTTTTTTTTTTTTGAGATGGAGTCTCGCTCTGTTGCCCAGACTAGAGTGCAGTGGTGCAATTTCGGCTCACTGCAACCTCCGCCTCCTGGGTTCAAGCAATTCTCTTGCCTCAGCCTCCTGAGCAGCTGGGACTACAGGCGCCTGCCACCACGGCCAGCTAATTTTTTGTAGTTTTAATAGAGACAGGGTTTCACCATGTTAGCCAGGATGGTCTTGATCTCCTGACCTCGTGATCCGCCCACCTTGGCCCTCCAAAGTCATTTACTGTTTTAAACAAAACAGAAACTTGTTACAAAGGTAGAATTGGCAGGATTTGGTGACCTCTTAGATATGGGTCAAAGCTAAAGCTTGTCTAACTTGATAGTAAAGACTTGAAGGCATGGAGTAGGAGAAACAGTGTGTAGAGGATGAGGTAATTAATTTCTTTTTGGACACACTGATATATCTGCTGTCCTGTTGGAGATGTCTCGCTGGCATTGAGTATACTGGTGTGCCGAAAACCTGGGTGATCGTTGAGGTTGCAAAAGCAACTTCAGAGAACCTTTGAATGAGGAAGGTAGACAACTGGAATGAAGCCTGGGGAGCTGCAGGATTTAAGGAGCCTGGGAAGAAAGAGGAATCCTGGGATACCAGGAGGCTGAGAGAGAATGGACTGTAGAAGTAAGAGAGTGGAAGTGGTAGAGTGGTTTCAACTGAGCCAAGGGGCAGAGGGCTGCAGGGAGGTAGGAGGTGGGGGTCAGGAGTGCCAAATACGATGGCTAAGAGGCTGGCACCCAAAGTGGATGTACAGTCAGGGCTCCTAGTTGCAAATCACAGAAAATGACTCTGGCTAATTTAAGTGTATAAGGAAATCATTGGAAGGGTGTGGGGGAAGTTACCGAACCTACAGGAAGTATAGAGAGCCACGCCTAGAAAACTGACCATAGACGAGGTAAGCGGGACAGTCAGAACCACAGCTGCAGCCGAGACCACACAGTCTGGTTGAGGTTGCCCAGTGGCTGCTGCTGCAGCCACCACTGCTACAGTCCTGGTTGTTGCTGGCACTGGCAAAATAATTTCCAAATTGTCGGTTTCTTGTCACATTCTTTTTGGTCTGAGCCCTGGGCAGAAGCTTGGGCTTCTGTGATTGGCCAGGTTCACAGCAGGAGGCCGCGGGGGAGAACCAGGGCCTGGCTCTTTTGCTTCTGTGATGGCAAGTGTTCCATCAGTACAGGCCATGTGGTCCACCTGTCATGTTAGCCTTAGAAGGAGCAGGGGAATAGCAGTTGGGAGAAGAATAAATGGAGAATAGGAAGTGGGAGTGCCAGGTAGAGCATCCCCAAGGCCAGCAGTCAGACCCAGAGCTTGCTTAATCTAAGAGTGTGTCTCTGGGTGCTTCTTGTAGTCGCAACTCCTAAGGCCTCCTTGAGTCTGGCTGTGGTACTCCCAAGATTGGAGAACCAATTAGCCTGCTGGTTTGTTTCAATAACCAGAATTGTGCATATGTCTGGAATGAGGTTAAGGGTGGTTATGTTTATCAAGGATTGGGGATTGGCAGTGGATCTGGTGGAAGGGTAAAAGGTAAGAAAGCCATTGGAAAAAGGTGTATCTTGGTGCTGAACTGGGAGGGAAGCAAAGTCTTGAGGGTGCAAAGAGATCAGGAATAGAGGCAAGTTTAAAACTCAGATGCAGATGGGGGCAAGAAAGCAGAACAGGTAGATTGTTGCGGGTTATGGCCAGAGAAGAATTTTAGGATTAGAGAATTTGGAAGAGCGTCTCCTCAGCTTTTCAGGTCTGTGATGAGATACCCTCAAAGACTTTATGTATGAGGGGAAACTGATTCTATTCTTATGGTTACAGATAGTAAAATCCATTACAGATAGTAAAAACTCACTAATTACCAATAAAAATGTCTAACAAAATTAGATATTTTTCCCACCAGAGGAATAGAGGAAAAGAATATAAGATTAAGTGGAAGGAAGAAATCTATTTTTTAAAACCAGAACAGGCCAGGCGGGTGGCTCATGCCTGTAATCCCAGCACTTCGGGAGACCGAGGTGGGCAGATCATGAGGTCAGGAGATCGAGACCATCCTGGCTAACACAGTGAAACCCCGTCTCTACTAAAAATGCAAAAAATTAGCTGGACGTGGTGGTGGGCGGGCGCCTGTAGTCCTAGTCCCAGCTGCTTGGGAGGCTGGCTGAAGCAGGAGAATGGTGTGAACCCGGGAGGCAGAGGTTGCAGTGAGCCGAGGTCAAACCACTGCACTCCAGCCTGGGTGACAGTGCGAGACTCCGTCTCAAAAAGAAAAAGAAGAAGAAGAAGAAAAACAAAACCAGTACAATCTCTCCTTCTTGGAAGAAAATGGATGACTGCCTGTGCAGTAAGTCAGAGACAAGAAAAGAGTGTGCCATCCTGGTTGATGTCTGCTGAAAGAAAGGGTTGGCTCAGGCGAGACAGAGCTGTAGCACGGCCTCAGGAGGTCAGGCTCGTTGGAGAGCCTGTTCTGACAGTGAAGATTCAGGTGGTGGTAGCAGGGTGCCTGAGGCCCAGGTCCCCAGGCCTTTAAACCATTATTTGAGCTCCTGCCCTTTGGTTTGATCATATGTCCACATGACAATTTTTCAATTATAAATGGGATCCCCACTTAGGAGATCATAATCATGTTAATTTCTAGGATTCTCTTACCTGTGATAAGTTTATATTTGTTTCTGTGAATTGATCAATTGAGAGAATGCAGTAAACTCTGTGGCCAAAGACTTGTCCTTGTTGGGTAGTTGTTATTTCTTATTGTTAATTTATACATGGGCACACTGATTGGATACATACATTTCTCCAGAGTGCTAAATGTGTGTGTGTACCTGAGAGGTGGATCTGTTCCTGGCATGTAAACCAGTCCTGGAGATGAGCACCACTGGGTGAGGCTCCCTGGGAGACACCCTGGCCTCACCACCCTGCGAAGACTGAGACCCTCTTGACATCACCTGAGCTGTGCGCAGATTCTGCCCTCCTGCAGAGCTCTTTGGAGTCTTTGTGCTCACTCTGTTTCCTTTGCCCAGGAAGCTCTTCTCCCAGTCCCCACCCTTGGTCTGGCCAACTCTTCCTCCTCCTCCAGGTCCCTTTTCTCTTTTCTCTTGTAGAGTTTATCAGTGTTTTGAAATAATACGTTTGAGTGTTAAGTGCTGCGTTCCCTACTAACTAAACAGAAAGCATGAGGAGGACAGAAGCCCTCTGCCCGTCCCCACTCATGCATCATCCAACTGCAGACAGTTGTCTGGAGAGAGCGGCAGGCAGTAGTGTTTGAGGAAGTCTAAGGCGTGGGTTGGTACAGGTGAGAGGGGGAAAGGCCTGGGTAACTCAGGGAGCCCGTGTGGCTGGGGTGACTGTGGGGAAAGTGAAGAGTGGGAAGTCTGTGAGAACAGCTCTGTATGGAGCCACAAAATCACTGATTTCAAGATGAAAGTGGCCTTATTGACTTTTTTCCTGAGGTTGTAAAAGTACAGGCTCCTAAAAAAATTACAGAAAATTTCAAAGAAGAAAATAAACATTACCTATAATTCTACCATTATCAACCTTTCGGTTTGTATAACTTTTTTCAAAATACGGAATTTTATGTACTTAGCATGTTGTACCCATTTTTTTCATTTACTAGTATGTTGTAGACTTCATGTAGTAAAGGTTTACATTGTCATTAAATGGCTGCATTGTATCCGTTGCATGAAACTTGCTGTGTCTAGTATTGTGGACGCTTAGGTCTCTTCTGTTTTTTCACCATGTAAACCCCACT
The DNA here is from genome assembly GCF_000951035.1 of Colobus angolensis palliatus. NCBI lineage: Eukaryota > Metazoa > Chordata > Mammalia > Primates > Cercopithecidae > Colobus > Colobus angolensis. The sequence goes on from NW_012114433.1 coordinate 3,142,688, forward strand.
GTGATGATTATTCTTGTTGTAATTTCAGTCCCCTAAGACACAGAATTTTAAGTCTGGCGGATAATAGAATAAGTAGAATGAGAATTAGGATTCCAAGTTTTAATTTTTGACTAGTTTTGTCTCTTTGGGATTTGCATTAGTTATTCTGTACAGCTCAAGTTCCCTTATTATTATTTTTTTAATTTTATTTTTTAATTTTATTTTATTTTTTGAGACGGAGTCTCGCTCTGTCACCCAAGCCGGAGTGCAGTGGCGTGATCTCGGCTCACTGCAAGCTCCGCCTCCTGGGTTCACGCCATTCTCCTGCCTCAGCCTCCCGAGTAGCTGGGACCACATGCTCCCACCACCACGCCTGGCTAATTTTTTGTATTTTTAGTAGAGATGGGATTTCACCGTGTTAGCCGGGATGGTCTTGATCTCCTGATCTTGTGATCCGCCCACCTCGGCCTCCCAAAGTGCTGGGATTACAGGCGTGAGCCACCGTGCCCGGCCTGTTTTTATTTATTTTTGATATGGAGTCTTACTCTGTCGCCCAGGCTGGAGTGCAGTGGCACAATCTCTGGCTCAGTGCAACCTCTGCCTCCTGGGATCACGCGATTCTCCTACTCAGCCTCCTGAGTAGCTGGGATTACAGTTGTTTACCACCATACGCGGCTGACTTTGTATTTTTAGGAGTGACAGGGTTTCACCATGTTGGCTAGGCTGGTCTTAAACTCCTGACCTCAAGCGATCACTCACCTTGGCTTCCCAAAGTGTTGGGATTATAGGCAGGAGCCACCCAGCCCAGCCTGAGATAGACAATTCCTTTTTTTTTTCTTTTGAGACAGATTCTCTTTCTGTTGCCCAGGCTGGAGTATAGTGGTGTGATCTCAGCTCACGGCAAACTCCGTCTCCCAGGTTCAAGTGACTCTCCTGCTTCAGCTTCCTGAGTAGCTGGGATGACAGGCACCTGCCACCATGCCTGGCTAATTTTTTTTTTTTTTTTTTTTTTTTTTAGTAGAGACAGGGTTTCACCATGTTGGCCAGGCTGGTCTTGAACTCCTGACCTCAGGTGATCCACCTATCTCGGCCTCCCAAAGTGCTGGGATTACAGGTGTGAACCACTGTGCCTGGCCGTGAGATGTGTTCTATGAGCCCTACTCACCAGCTGGGAAAACTGAGGCTTAAGCAGATCAGATAACTTGCACAGGCTTGTACGGATGCAGTTGAGCGGTGGACCACGTTGCTTGTTCCTGGAGTCTGCCGCAGCTAGCACGCTTGCTTCATTCCATGTGTCTTGTAGGAAAATGAGCACACCTGAGGGTAGTGAGGTATAATTTCTTTGTAAGTTTAAAGGATTATTTTAAAACTAGAAACAAATGTTTTGTCATTATTTAGACATATGTAAAATTAGGTGTAATTGCTTTTCTTTCTTTGGCTGTAGAGGAGTAGCAGATGAAGAGAAGCAAGCAAGTAAGGGGACGCTGGCATTCTGGCCAACTTTGATAACGACATAGTTCCTCTTTAGGTCCTCTACACTTTATTTGGCTAATTCAGGTTTTACTTCTGTTCCACTATTTTACTCTGTTGCTAGACAGCTGTTAAACATCTGTTCCCTCTGCTCAGAGGGCGTGTGGTTATTCTCATATGTCTACACAGTGGCTCTCTGTATCCTGTTTGTATGTGCCCTAGGAGCCTTCCGAATGGAGGGGCTTGGACAGCAATTGCACAGTGCCTTATGTTTTCCTTGTCGCGGCATCCTTAATAACTCACTAATTACCAATAAAAATGTCTAACAAAATTAGATATTTTTCCCACCAGAGGAATAAAGGAAAAGAAGATAAGATTAAGTGGAAGGAAGAAATCTATTTTTAAAAGGGCGGATTTTACATTCTTAAAAACACAGCCATGTTCTTGAGTGTGAGGGAATCCTTTTGTGGATCTGGTCTGTGGGAGGGGTTGATAGAAAGTGTGGGAGGACCCGGCTCAGAGCGGGAGGCAGCCCGGATTTCCAGAAACGAAATGTTAAAGTTGAGCATGGTTTGGATGCAGATAAGAAGTTCTTTTGCTTCCTCTACTTGCGTTAAAACTGTTCATTTTTTATTTTTAAGGTCATTTGGGGGGAGTTTCTTTGCTTCCAGCCTGGATCTCTCAGTGTGGCCTGACCCCTGAATCCTACCCTCCCACACAACTTGAGAACTTGATTCTTTTCTCACAAAGACTTCTTTCCAACCCCTCTCTCCCCCTGGAAGACTCCATATTTGGAGCTGAGTATTTTGAACAGGGCCCTGGCCAGAGGGCATATTACATATGTTGTTCTGTCCCATGTACATGGAAAAATATAAGCTTTAAAGCAAATGTATATAAAAAGTGGAAAATGCCCCTCTAAGCCAGGGACACACGATTTTCTTTTATGAATGTGCTGTACTTATATGACTCATTCTCTTTTTTTTTTTTTTTTTTTTTTTGAGACGGAGTCTCGCTCTGTCTCCCAGGCTGGAGTACAGGGGCCGGATCTCAGCTCACTGTAAGCTCCACCTCCGAGGTTTACGCCATTCTCCTGCCTCAGCCTCCCAAGTAGCTGGGACTACAGGCGCCCGCCGCCTCGCCTGGCTAGTTTTTTGTATTTTTTAGTAGAGACGGGGTTTCACTGTGTTAGCCAGGATGGTCTCCATCTCCTGACCTCGTGATCCGCCCGTCTCGGCCTCCCAAAGTGCTGGGATTACAGGCTTGAGCCACCGCGCCCGGCATGACTCATTCTCTTTAACTTACTTCTTTGAAACTGGAAAAAAGGTGACCAGAAATGGCTGGAGGTAATGAAAGGGAATAGAGAATCAAGAAAATAATTTCTTTGACCATTCTTTTTTGAGCCTTGGGTTAGCAGAGTTAAATACTTAAATAAGAACACAAAGTAAGGGAAAGCTTCACGTTTCCACATTCCTTATTAAATACTTTTAAAATAGAAGAATCTGAGTTAGAATGAACCCCAGCAATTATCTGGTTGTTGTTGAAATCTAGCCTACCTACCACATTTTCATAATTAAACACAGGCCTGAGGCAAACCATCGGATTCTCATTCTCCAGAAAGTGAGCACTTGTATACCCTGGTTCAGCCAAGGTCCAGTAAGGTTACTTGTTCACATTCACTGTGGAATTCTCTGCTTGGGAAACCATCATGGTCAGGAACATTTTCAATAAAGTTTATGAGATACTGTATTGGCTTGGAACATGCACAAAGAATTTGACAACCCGTTTGGGTGGAGGAATATAAACTTGCTAATTATTGAAAACATAGTTGTTGTAAATGCTTCCCTTTGGTTTGCTAACTTGAGCCCCAACCAGAGGTTTTCCAGCCTTGGCAAAACTGCCTAAAGCCTTTTGTGTTGAGTAAGGGCCCTGAGAGTGGCATCCTCGTTTTGATCCTGTCTGTAGTGGGAATGCTTCCAAGTCTGATGCTTGTTGTAGGTTTCTGCCAGAGGTCCTTCACTTAGGTTAAGACATCTTCTATTCTTGGTTTAATGATTTTTTATTTTTTAATCAGGAAGGGCTGTTGAATTTCATCAAATGCTATTTTTCCATCTATTGAGATGAACATATGTTTTTCATTATGAGCCTTTCAGTACTATTTGACTTTTTTTTTTTTTTTAAAGAAACCATTTGCTCATATTGTATCCACTGACTTGAGGCTTAAAATTCCTTCAAAATGCTAACTTTATAACCATCTTCTGCATGTGTTTTTCTTTGAATTCAATTTTTCCATCAATCTGTTCCTATCTGCTTTCTTTTTTTGTAGCAATTTCAGCATCTCTGTGCTGTTGGTGATTTTTTATTCTTTAAAAAGCCTCTTCTGTCATTTCATGGGTTTGTCAAGAGAGCGGGCACACCTTGTGCCAGCCCTTTCCTCTTAAACCAGTCTCTGGGACTTTAAAAATGCCATCCTTCCTTGCTCAGGTTGCTACATAGGAACCTTCAAGTTCTTACAACCTTCGAGATGTTGTGTTGCTTTACTTTGAGATGCTGACTGAGAATCAGAGTTGGGAATACAGATCCTCACACCATGGGTTGAAATGTTGGGAAGTAACTTAACTAAAAAGTTAATCAGGGCATTAGCCGCGGAGTGGCTGGAAGAATCCTCACTGGAGCTTCAGCCAAGACTGCCAGCTTTACCTTCTTTCCTGGACTGTGAGATAAAAAGCAGATGGATTCTACTCCAGCTTGCCTGCCGTGCCCTGAAATAGCGCTCTTCCACCTCTCCATCTTCATCTAAACATTAAATTCCTCAAGTGTTCCACCTTTTAGATGTTCGTGAATGGGAAGTGGAATACCAGATGTTCTACAGCTGTATCCAGTCTGTGGAAGACAGAGATGTGGTTCAGGCTTCCCAGCAAGGAATGAGGAAGTATCTCTAGTGCTTTCTAATCAAAGCATTGCAGGGAATATTGTTTCTGGGTGTGGATGTGTGTGTACAGGAGGATGTCTGGATCTTTAGGGAGACCTCTCAGAGCCCTTCAGTTTTAAAAGGAAGCCAATCGGCTGGGCGCGGTGGCTTAAGCCTGTAATCCCAGCACTTTGGGAGTCTGAGACGGGCGGATCACGAGGTCAGGAGATGGAGACCATCCTGGCTAACATGGTGAAACCCCGTCTCTACTAAAAAAAAAAATAC
>NW_012114433.1:3147990-3166140 GCF_000951035.1 Colobus angolensis palliatus
GAGCCGAGATTGTGCCATTGCACTCCAGCCTGGGCAACAAGAGTGAAACTCCGTCTCAAAAAAAAAAAAAAAAAATTGTTTTTCCTTCATCATAACATAGACTCTGTCTTAACAGTTTATCCCATACCTTGAGCTTTGTATCCAGAACAGTTTCTATGCACAATTCACTGGATATGTGATAGTGAATATGTACATGTCTTTGGACAGTATGACATATATAATATTGTATTAATTTCAGGCTTTATTAATAATAGATATTTTATTCAATAATAATAGATTAATAATTTGTTTGTAATTTGTTTTGGAATTACAGCCATCACCTGATCTAATTTTAGAATATTTCATCACTCCTAATAGATCCCTCACTCCCGTTTGCAGTCAGTCCTTACCCCACCCTGAGCCACTGGCTAATCTGGTTTCTGTCTCTATAGATTTGTCCTTTCTGATATTTAACATAAATGGAATCATGCAGTATGTGGTCTTTTGCATCTGACTTCCTTTACTTGACATAATGTTTTCAAGTTTCATGTATGTTGTAACATACTCATAGTTTATTCTTCTTCCCTGAATATCCCAGTGTCTGGAAATACTACAGGTTGTTAACCATTCATCCATCGATGGACATCTGGTTTGTTTCCACCTTTTGGCTATTGCAAGTCATGCTGCTGTGAACATTCATGTACACATATTTGTTTGAATACCTGTTTTCAGCTCTTTGGATATATACGTAGAAGTAGAATTACTAGTGGTTCTATGTTTAATTTTCTGGGGAGCCACTAAATTGTATTCCACAGTGACAAAATGGAACCATTTTCCATTCATGCCAGCGATGTATGAGGGTTCAAATTTCTCTACTTCCTTGCCAGCATTTGTTAGTATGTTTTTAAAAGTATAGCCATCCTAGTTTTAGCTCTTATGCTAGGTCATTCACTCATTTTGAGTTAATTTTTGTATATTGCAAGAAGGTAGGGGTCTAGACCCTCATTCTTTTGCATGTGGATGTCCAATTGTCCCAGCACCATTTGTTGAAGAGACTCGTTTTAAATACTTTTAATATATGGTTTTATTTTTAGGCTTTATAGTCTGTTCCATTGATCTTTTTTTTTTTTTTAACCTATTTTTGCAGCAGTGTCACACTTCATTAACAGCGCTTCAGGGAATGTATACGTATTCCGTGTATACCTACTGACTCAAGCCTCTTAATAGCATTCAAGTCATCTTTGTCTTTGTTTAAGAAGCAGAATTAGGCAGGCATGGTGTTGGATGCCTGTAGTCCCAGCTACTCAGGAGGCTGAGGCAGGAGGATCACTTGAGTCCAGGAGTTTGAGTCCAGCTTCTTATTTACTTTTTCTCTATGAGCACGTGTTTTTGCTTTTTGTGCAATGGAAAAATATGTGAATAGGATACAGTTGTGAATCAGTGAGGATTATATATGTGGAAGTAGAAAAGACAGTGTTTGTATCATTCATAGGGTTTGATGATTTGACTGCTGTAGTTAGGTACATGATTTTTCTTGCAATTCTGTAGAATTAATCTGGGCATAAGTTCCGCATCTGCATTTAAGAAGAGAAGTGAAACATCCTTACTCATTTTTGTTTGCTTCAAATAATGAGGGAAAAAATTACCTGTCAGTAAAGGCTGCCAGCAAGTGTTTAGTTAGTTCACTTTACATTTATTAATTATTGATTGATTGACTATTATGAGCAGGCCAACTGGAGTGTTGTTTGAAACTGTCTTTTAAAATGTTCTTTTGTCATATTAGCTGTTTTGTCAAATAAGAGTTAACCGTCACCCAAAAATGTAGAACACTTTATTATAATGAATTATAATAATGGTTATGTAAAATTGGTTCAGTAAGACTCAGCACTTCAGAGTAACATTTGTCTGGGATTCTTCTCTGTATGTTAAAAATGTTAATGACTCCTCCCTTCAGCAGGTGTCATCACTGTGACAGGGATACGGGGGGAAATGCATGAAACGCGAGGCGCTTGCCTTGAGAACAGAGACAGAGTTAGGCATTCTGGACAGGTGCTCGTCTGGTATCACATTTTAAATGACTAAGCCCTAATCTTCCTTCAGTGATGTCCCTTGACATCTCTGCCTTTGGAAGTCCGGCTGCTGATTCATTAGCACCTTCATCACATCCCACTCAGAGGCTGTGAAGGGCACCCTGGCAGGAGGACCAAAACTCTTTGCCACATACTCTGCTCTGTCCTGCTGCTTTTCCCTGGGGTGGCTCCCAGGACCTGTATGACTGGAGGTCAGACGTGCAAGTCCTTCTGTCTGGTCACAAGGGTATAGGAAACATCTGGTTTTTCCTTGCCTTATGCAATATAAAGATCATTTTTAAGTTTTTTTTTTCTTTTCTTTTTTGACAGCGTCTTGCTCTGTTACCCATGCTGGGATACAGTCGTACCATCATAGCTCACTGCAGCCTCAGATTCTAGGCTTCAAATGAGCCTCCCACTTCAGCCTTCCCAGTAGCTGGGACCACAGACATGCCTCACTATGTCTGGCTAATTTCTTTTTATTTTTTGTAGAGCTATCCTCCCACCTCACTCTCCGAGTGTTGAGGTTACAGGCGTGTGAGCCACGATGCCTCGCCTAATTTTTTTTTTAACTTCATTTTGAACTAATTCGTAGATCCACAGAAAGTTGCAAAGGTAACAGTACATAAAGGTTCCACTTGCCCTTCACTCATTTCCTCACACTGGTTACATCTTATGTTACATCTTATGTAACCAATACAGTATCAAAATCAGGAAGCTGACATTGGTATGAGGTGTGTGTATAGTTTTGTGTCATGCGTAGATTGATGTAGTCACCACTGCAATCAAGATACGGAACTGTTCCATCACCACAAAGGCCTCAGGCTCCCTGATACTACCCTAGTTGTCCTCTCTTCAACCACCCTAAACCCCCAACAATGACTAATCCATTTTCCACCTCTGTGATGTTATCATTTTGAAATGTTACATATGTCAATTATATAATACGTAACCTTTTGAGACTGGGGTGGTTTTTGGGTTTTTTAAAATTCAGCTTAATGCCCTTACAATCCAACCAGGCTGTTGTGTGTATCAATAGTTCATTCATTTTTATTGCTAGATAATATTCCATGGTATGGATGTGTCACAGTTTATTTCTCCATCCACCTATTGTAGCACTTTGGTTGTTTCCAGGCTTAGGATATTACAAGTAAAGTTGCTGTGAACATTCATGTTCAGGTTTTTGAGTGGGCATACATTTTAATTTCTCTGGGATAAATGCCCACGTGATATTGCCGGATCACATAGTAAGTGTATGTTTAGTTTGTTTTTGTTTTTGTTTTGTTTTGTTTTTTTGAGACGTAGTCTCACTCTGTTGCCCAGGCTGGAGTGCAGTGGCACGATTGTGACTCACTGCAACCTCCGCCTTCCGGGTTCAAGCAATTCTCCTGCCTCAGCCTCCCGAGTAGCTGGGACTACAGGCGCCTGCCACCATGCCCGGCTAATTTTTTGTATTTTAGTAGAGATGGGGTTTCACTGTGTTGCCCAGGCTGGTCTCGAACTCCTGAACTCAGGCAGTCCACCTGCCTCGGTCTCCCAAAGTACTGGAATTATAGGCGTGAGCCACTGCACCTGGCCGTGTATGTTTAGTTTTATAAGAAACTGCCAAATTATTTTCCAGAGGGCTCTAACATTTTATGTTCCCACCAGCAATGTATGAGAGATGCAGATTGTCCACATCTTTGCCAGCCTTTGGTATTGTTTGGTTTGTTTGTTTGTTTTTGAGACAGGATCTTTCGAGACTTTCTCCCAGTCTGTAGCTTCTCTTTTCATCCTTTATAATGCTTTGCAGAGCAAAAGTTTTTAATTTTGATGTCCAATGTATTGATTTTTTTCTTTTATGGATTCTCAGTCATGTCTGTGGATTCTCAGTCATTACCAATACTTAGCTCTCAAAGATTTTTGTCTTATGTTTTCTTCTAGAAGTTTCATAGTTTTACATTTAAACTTACGGTCTACTTTGAGTTAATTTTGTATAAAATGTGAGGTTTAGGTCAAGGTTCATTCTTTTGCATATGAATAGCCAATTACTACAGCAACATTTATTCGAAAGAATATCTTTTCTCCATTGGACCGCTTTTTTTTTTTTTTGAGACGGAGTCTCGCTTTGTCGCCCAGGCTGGAGTGCTGTGGCCGGATCTCAGCTCACTGCAAGCTCTGCTTCCCGGGTTCACGCCATTCTCCTGCCTCAGCCTCCCGGGTAGCTGGGACTACAGGCGCCGCCACCTCGCCAGGCTAGTTTTTTGTACTTTTTAGTAGAGACAGGGTTTCACCGTGTTAGCCAGGATGGTCTCGATCTCCTGACCTCGTGATCCGCCCGTCTCGGCCTCCCAAAGTGCTGGGATTACAGACTTGAGCCACTGCGCCCGGCCTGGACCGCTTTTACACCTTTGTCAAAAACCACTTGGCTAGGCCGGGCATGGTGGCTCACACCTCAGCACTTTGGGAGGCCAAGGCAGGCAGATCACTTGAGGTCAGGAGTTTACCAGCCCGACCAGCATGGTGAAATCCCGTCTTTACCAAAAAAATACAAAAATTAGCTGGGTGTGGTGGTGCATGCCTGCAGTCCCAGTCACTTGGCTCTGTGAGTGTGGGCTCTTCTGAGTTCTCTCTTCTGTTCCGTGGATCTATGTGTCTATCCCTCTGCCAACACCACAGTCTTGAATAATGCAGTTATGTAAGCCTTGAAATTGAGGAGAATAATTCCTCCAATCAGTCTTTTTTCAAAATTGTTTTAGCTATTCTGATTCCTTGGACTTGCCATTATGAATTTGAGAATGGGCTTTGCTATCTCTTAAAAAAAAAACTTACCGGAAATTTGATAGGAATGAGTCTTTTTCATTCCAAGCTAGTGGAGTTTCTACTTTTATAACATCCTCAAAAACCTTGTGCGTCTCCTCTGTATTTCACAGGGATTTCACGGTGGACAAGAGGGCCCTCCATAGATCTTACCTGTGCAGTTCTGTTTCTATTCTTGGCTTCTGCTGAGTGGGTTGAGGGGATTCATGAGCGACAGGCTTAAATCTCTTCAAAGAGCTTTCTGTGTGAATGAATACTCTGATCTTTTAATTCTTCCAACATTCTAGCAAAACATTGGCCAGCCACACCTTTGTCTTTGCTTAGAGCACTTTTTCCTGCCAGTGAATCTCCGAATTTTATTGTCTTTTGCCATCCATACAGGCTCAGAATTTCCCAAATTAAGTCCTGGTTCCTTTTTGCATAATACTTTTTCTTAATTTCTCTCTTTTGCATTTTACTATAAGCAACAAGGAGAAACCAGGTTGCACCTTTAACACTCTGCTTGGAAATTGCCTCAATTAAATATCCAAGTTCATCACTTACACGTTCTGCTTTTCACACAGTTGTAGGAGATAATTCAGCTATGTTTTCTGCTAGTATATAATAGTTTCCAAAAAGAGGTAGCTCATTTCTTTGAATCCTAACAGTAGTACCTTTATAATGTCCATTTTTCTACCAATAGTGTGCTTATGAAGATGGAGGTATTCTCTAAGATGATACAGACTTTCTCTACTCTGCTCCTCACTTCTCCTGAGTCCTCAGTGGCAGTCTTTTTTTTGAGACGGAGTCTCACCCTGTTGCCGGCTTGGAGTGCAGTAGCATAGTCTCAGCTCACTGCAACCTCCACCTCCCAGATTCAAGCAATTCTCCTGCTTCAGCCTCCCGAGTAGCTGGGACTACAGGCGCACACCACCATGCCCAGCTAATTTTTGTATTTTAGTAGAGACGGAGTTTCACCATGTTGGCTAGGATGGTCTCGATCTCCCGACCTTGTGACCTGCCTGCCTCGGCCTCCCATAGTGCTGGGATTACAGGCATGAGGGATTACTGTGCCTGGCCAGTGGCAGAGTTTTTAACATCCACATTTCTATAATCTGTTTGAGGCAATCTAGGCTTTCTGTATCGTCGTGTTCAAAATTCTTCCAGCCTCTGTCCCGTACAATTTGAAAGCTGGTTCCACATTTTTAGGTATTTGTTATAGCTGCACCCTAGTTCTGTATTCGTTTCCCGAGGCTGTTGTAACAAGTTACCACACATTTTGTGGCTTAAAATAACACACATTTATTCTTGTTCTGTTCTAGAAGTAAGAAGTCTAAAATCAGCTTCACTGGGCCAAAATAAAGGTGTCCAACGGGCCGTGCTCCGTCTGGAGGAGAGAATGCATTTTCTTCCCTTTCCCAGCATCTAGAGCTGCATTTCTTTGCCCATGACCCCTCCCTCCATCTTCAAACCCAGCAGTCTAGCGTTCTGCTTCAGTCATCACATCGCCTTCTTCTGTGTCACATCTCCCCTGCTTTCTTCTTATATGGACATGTTTTATTGCATTTAGATCCTCTGGATAATCCAGGATAATCATCTCCATCTAAAATGCTTTTTCTTTTCTTTTTGAGACAGGGTCTGGCTCTGTTGCCCAGACTGGAGTGCAGTGGTGTGATCTCAGCTCACTGCAACCTCCCACCTCCCCAGCTCAAACCTCCCACCTCAGCCTCCTGAATAGCTAGAACTACAGGTGCACGTCACCATACCTGGCTAATTTTTGTATTTTTCATAGAGATGGGGTTTTGTCATGTTGCCCAGGCTGGACTTGAACTCCAGAGCTCAAGCCATCTGCCCACCTCAGCCTTCCAAAGTGTTGGAATTACAGGCATGAGCCACCGTGCCTCCCTGTCTATTTTTTTTTTTAATCTAAAATTCCTAATTCTATTTGCAGAGTTCCTTTTGTCATATAGGTTAACATTCACAAGTTCTAGGGATTAGGACCTGGATATCTTTGGGGGTCAGTGATTCAGCCTACTACAATTTTCTGTGGGGTCTTGAAAAACATGAGTATTACGCTGTTGGAGGGAGTGTTCTGTAATCTTTCTTAGACCTTGTTGGTTGATGGTGGCAGTGAGTTCTTCTCTATACTTGCTGATTTTTTGGTTTGTTAATTATTAACAAGGGAGAAAGACATTGAGTTCTCTGACTGTTAATTGTTATTTTTCTCTGTCTCAGCTCTGTTGTTGCTGGAATCACGTATTTTGCAGCTTTGGTGCATATACATTTAGAATTGCTATGTCTTTTTGATGAATTGACCCTTTAATCGTTGTATGATATCTGTCTCTGGTAATTTTCTTTGCTCTGAAGTTTACTGTAGCTCTTTTATCAATATAGCCACACCTGCTTTCTTTTTATCAATGTTTGCATGATATATCTTTTTCATCCTTTTACCTTCAGCCAATATGTTCAAATATCACGAACATGTATTTGAAGTGAGTTTTTTGTAGACAGCATCTAGGTGGGTCATGTATAATTTTTAAATTCTACTCTGCCAATCTTTTAATATTTAACATTTATATTTAGACCTTTTACATTTAAGATGATTATCGGCCAGGCACAGTGGTTCACGCCTGTAATCACAGCACTTTGGGAGGCCGAGGCTGGTGGGATCACCTGAGATGAGGAGTTCAAGACCAGCTTGGCCAACATGGTGAAACCCCGTCTCTACTAAAAATACAAAAATTAGCTGGGCGTGGTGGTGCATGCCTGTAATCCCAGCTACTCGGGAGGCTGAGGCAGGAGAATCACTTGAACCTGGGAGGCAGAGGTTGCAGTGAGCAGAGATAATGCCACTGCACTCCAGCCTAGGTGATAGGGTGAGACTCAGCAGTCACACCAAAAAAAAAAAAAAAAAAAGTTGCAGTGAGCAGAGATAATGCCACTGCACTCCAGCCTAGGTGATAGGGTGAGACTCAGCAGTCACACCAAAAAAAAAAAAAAAAAAAGTCATTATTGATTATAATAGGGCTTAGGTCTGACATTTCCTTTTTTTTTTTTTCTTTTCAGTTTGGCTTTTTGTTTTCTTTTTCCTATGATTTACTTGAACATGTTTTAGAATTCCAGTTTGACATATGTGTGTGTATGTATGTGTGTGTGTATATATACATACACACACATAGTTTTTTGAGATGGGGTCTCACCCTGTCACCCACGTTGGAGTGCAGTAGTGTGATCTTGGCTGACTGCAACCTCTGCCTCCCAAGCTCAAGTAATCCTCCCATCTCAGCTTCCTGAGTAGCTTGGGACCACAGGAATGCGTCACCACACCTGGCTAATTTTTTGATTTTTTTTTGTAGAGATGGGGTCTTGCGGTGTTGCCAAGGCTGTTCTCAAACTCCTGAGCTCACCACCCACCTCAACCTCCCAAAGTGCTAGCATTACAGGTGTGAGCCACTGCACCTGGCCTCTATGTTTTTGATTGCATGTATCTCTTTGTATAGCTTTTTAAATGGTTGCTCTAGGTGTATGTTTGCATATATGTATATATGTATGTATAATAAGTAATATATGTATTTACATAATTACCATCTACTGGTGGTGTCACTTTACCAGTTCAAATGAAATGTAGGGCCGGGCGCGGTGGCTCAAGCCTGTAATCCCAGCACTTTGGGAGGCCGAGGCTGGTGGGATCACCTGAGATGAGGAGTTCAAGACCAGCTTGGCCAACATGGTGAAACCCCGTCTCTACTAAAAATACAAAAATTAGCTGGGCGTGGTGGTGCATGCCTGTAATCCCAGCTACTCGGGAGGCTGAGGCAGGAGAATGGCGTAAACCCGGGAGGCGGAGCTTGCAGTGAGCCGAGATCGCGCCACTGCACTCCAGCCTGGGCGACAGAGCGAGACTCCATCTCAAAAAAAAAAAAAAAAAGAAAAGAAATGTAGAACCCTTGCCTCCCTCTGTGTCCCTTACTCTCTCCAGTTTATAATCTTCTTGAATATGTCTTCTATATACATTGAGAACTATAACAGATGGTGTTAGTTTTTGTCTCAGCCATCAAACGTGATTGAGAAAACCCAAGAGGAGAAGGAAAGTTTTTTATACTTACACATATTTTTACTGTTTCTTTTGTTCTTCTTTTCTAATATTTTGAGTTGACTTCTTTGATCATTTCCCTTCTAGTTAGAGAACTCCCTCTAGCCATTCTTTTAGGGTAGGTCTGCTGGTGACAGATTCTTTTAGTTTTCCTTCAAGTAAGAATGTGTCAATTTCCCTTTCATTCCCAAAGGATAACTTCACCAGATATAGAATTCAGGGTTGACAGTTCTTTTCTTTCTTCACTTGAAGAACGTTTTGCTACTTCCTCTGGCCGTTTAGGTTTTGATGATAAGCCCATTGTCATTTGACTTATCTTTCTCCTGTATAGGTGAGGTGTTATTTTCTCTGGTTGGTTTCAAACTTTTTAATCTTTCACAATAATGTGTATAATGTGTCTTGGCATAGATCTCTGGGTTTATTCTGTTTCAAGTTTGTTTAGCCTCTTGAATTCGTAGACTTATGTTTTTTGCCAAATTTGAGAAGTTTTCACCCATTAAAAAATGTTTTTTTAGCCCACCCTTTTTGTCCTCATTTGTCTTTAGGGAAATTATCTGTACGTTTCTGGACTATCAAGGCGCCTGAACTGTGGAGCATCTTCTCCTCTTGGGTGGCTAGAGCAGGGGGAATAATCAGGAAGAACTTTATGGTGTTGCTCAGCTGCGATTTTCCTTATCAACTCTCACATGCTCCACGTTGTGGAGTGGCATTCTAAAATCCAACCAGTACTCCTTCAGGACACTGGAAGTAATAGAATTCTCAGAGGAAGAGGGGGCATCCTATCCCATTTTCTTCACCCACAAGTAACTCTGTAGTTTTATGTAGGGTGGGTTCTGTTTAAATTTTTGTCTTTTTGAAAATTTACCAAAATAACATTATTCTTTTTTTTTCAAGCCAATCAAAATCAAGATAAGAAAATACTATTGTCTCTATACTAATAGTATGACTAGGCAGCTCTTTGCCTGTGGTTGCAAGGAACCCCAGCCTTTCCCAGAGTGAATCGCTTTGGCATCCGTTTTTGTCATCGGTGGTAATTTGATATTACTGTGGGAAATCTTGTCAATCACATGTGTCCTTCAGGTTAGATGAGAAGGAAACAACACATCTTATAGGCTCTACTTGTCTCTTGAACTAGCAAGTTATTCTTATTAAAAAAATTTTTTGTATGATTTGGTGAGAGTATGCTGTTTTGTTCTAAGGTCATTTCTGGGCCAGGTGGAATGTGGGCCTGTTAGGTACCAGCTCTCATGATGGGGAACTCCAGGGCTGAAAATGACACTTCTCTTTGGAAATACTACCCAGTTTGTATGGTTTTGAAGAGCCAGATGGTAGGTTATTTAGGAATACTTAGTAATATTTGAAGAGAAAATAGAAGTAATATTTTTTAAAAGCATTCCTTATACACAAAATTAAGGGCAAATGCCATTAAAATCATTTAGAAATCTGTAGAGTTCTCTAATAGTCAAGGCTTTTAAAATTTATTTCTTATGTTTTGAATTTTCAAAATACTTTTCAACATTTTAGTATGAAAAATTTCAAATATACAAAAATGTTGAAAGGATATACAGTGGCTTAGGTGTAAACCCACCTCCTGGGATCCACGGTTAACCTTTCACTGTGCGTGCTTTATCACATGTCTGTTTATCGCCTCTCATCGATCCATCAGTGCTTCTTATTTCGTAGACATTTCAAAGCTGGAGGTATCAGTGTCCTTTATCTTTTGGTCCTGTTTTTCTCATATTTGTCTGGTCCAAGATGGGCCCTCTAAAAACTTTGAATCAAAATGTGTCTTCTGAGAAGTTCTAGTTCCTTTTACAAGGTCAGGGGAGTCTGTGATTCTCCACTTTCCCTGCACTCCATGAGCCTTCCTGAAAGGATGCTGAGAAGAACTCCTGTGCTCAGATGTGTATGTGGCTGAGAAGCACTGAAACTTCATGGAGCCGAGTTCTGGTGGGCAGAGAGAACATCCAGACAGAATGGGCTGTCTTCTGGGCTGGGCCCCTGTGATGGGTTCCTGCCTCGCTGGCTTCCAAGGAACAGTGTTAATCTTCTGCTTGGGTGTAATCTCGGATTAACTGAGGAATCTAGGAAAGTGCATGAGATTTTGTCTTCAGACACCCGAAGAGGGCACCAAAACTGTGAGACCGCAGAACTGTGCTTCCCTAGACCATTGGTTCTCAAGGCCCCTGGGGGTTGAAGGCGAAGGAGATTAAGTTTTTCAAATTGGGTAATTAAAGACAATGGCAAAAAAATGTGGGGACACTTTACTGGGATTGAGATTGTATTGCAAAGAATACAATATTGTATTGCAACAACCTCACTGTTGTAGATAGGCACCAATGTTATTAAAGCCCTCTTGACTTTAAGATTGACAGAAAATTGTGGAAATCTTACTAAAAGGGTGTTGCAGGTTCCTCCTTTCCCCAGACTGTTTTCTATACCATGCAACAATGGACAGTGCTGGGATATATTTTCAGGAATTCACAAAGACCATGAAAATGAATGAAATAGCTCTTTTAATTGCAGAGAGCTAATACACATATGTCTCATCTCTGGAGCACCTTTTGTGAAAAGCCTGTGTTCTAAGTAGTCTGATAATTCAGCAAATATCTTTGAGTTCCTACTATGTGCTAGTCACGGTTCTTGGTGCTGGGAATTTAATAATGAACCAGACAGGCAAGAACCCTGTCCTTGGGAGTTGACATTCTTATAGGAGGAGACATAAACTAAACCGTCAGTCAGCAGGATACTACTAATAATATTAATACATGGTACTTCTAGGTGGAGTAGTTACTGTTATCCCTATTAAAGATGAGATGACTGTGAGGAAAACTGGAAACTTTGTGCACTGTTGGTGGGAATGTAAAGTGGTGCAGCTGCTGTGAAAAACTGTGGAGATTCCTCCAAACATTAAAAATAGCACTACCTTGTGCCCTTCACGATGGGCAAGAGCTGAAGCCGCCCAAGTGTTCATGGCCAGATGAATGGATAAGCAAAATGTGATCTCTCCATACGATGGAACATTACTTAGCCTTACAAAGGAAGGAAGGCTGGTCTGAAGGTAGTAAGTTATCTCGATTGTTCAGTTACAGGTCTAACTGCTTATTCTACTCTTTTCTCTCTCCTCACTACTGCATTTGACTAATCTTTTTTTTTTTTTTTTTGTTGAGACGGAGTCTCGCTCTGTCACCCAGGCTGGAGTGCAGTGGCCGGATCTCAGCTCACTGCAAGCTCCGCCTCCCGGGTTTACGCCATTCTCCTGCCTCAGCCTCCCGAGTAGCTGGGACTACAGGCGCCCGCCACCTCGCCCGGCTAGTTTTTTTTGTATTTTTAGTAGAGACGGGGTTTCACCGTGTTAGCCAGGATGGTCTCGATCTCCTGACCTCGTGATCCGCCCGTCTCGGCCTCCCAAAGTGCTGGGATTACAGGCTTGAGCCACCGCACCCGGCCTTGACTAATCTTTAAAAAATATTGAAAATAATTTATTTTTAAAAAAGGAAACTCTGTCACATGCCACAACATGGATGAACCTTGAGGACTTTTTTTTATATTTATGCCAGGTGAAATAAGCCAGTCACAAGACAAATACTGTGTGATTCCACTTATGTGAGGTACCTGAGTAGTTGAATTCATAGAGACAGAAAGTAGAATGGTGGGTGCCTGGGGCTGGGGAAAGGGAGAGTTAGAGAGTTAGTATTTAGTAGGTACAGAGTTTTGCAAGATGAAAAAGTTCTGGAGATGGATAGTGATGATGGTTGCAAAACAGTGTGAATATACTTAACAGTCCTGAACTGGGCCGGGTGTGGTGGCTCACGCCTGTAATCCCAGCACTTTGGGAGGCCGAGATGGGCAGATCACGAGGTCAGGAGATCAAGACCATCCTGGCTAACACGGTAAAACCCTGTCTCTACTAAAAATACAAAAAAAATTAGCTGAGTGTGGTGGCGGGCACCTGTAGTCCCAGCTACTCGGGAGGCTGAGGCAGGAGAATAGCCTGAACCAGGGAGGCGGAGCTTGCAGTGAGCCGAGATTGCGCCACTGCACTCCGGCCTGTGGGACAGAGTGAGACTCTGTCTCAAAAAAACAAAAACAAACAAAAAAAACCATACTGCACTGGAGACTAAAGAAGAAAATGGATGCCAGGCATGGTGGCACATGCCTGTAGCCACTACGTGGGAGGCTGAGGCAGAAGGATTGCATGAGTCCTGGAGTTCAAGGCTGCTGAGTCATGATTGCACCACCATACTGTAGCCTGGGAAACATCGGGAGACCTTACTTCAAAATAAATACATAAATAAATACATAAATAGGTTGAAATTGATCCCATGGAGATAGTAGAGCATAGAAGGATGGTTACCAGAGGCTAGGAAGGGTAAAGGGGAGATAGGGATGGTTAGTGGGCACAAAAAAGTCAGTTAGAAAGAATGAATAAGACCTAGTATTTTTTATTTATTTGCTTATTTTTGAGACAGAGTCTTATTCTGTCACCCAGGCTGGAGTGCAGTGGCACAATCTCAGCTCACTACAACCTTCACCTCCCGGGTTCAAGTGATTCTTGTGCCTCAGCCTCCTGAGTAGCTGGGATGACAAATGCAAGCCACTACACCTGGCTAATTTTTGTATTTTTAGTAGAGACCTTTTGGCCAGGCTGGTCTCGAACTCTGGGCCACAAGTGGTCCACGTGCTTCGGCCTCCCAAAGTGCTAGGATTACAGGCATGAGCCACGGTGCCCGGCCAAGACCTAATATTTGATAGCACAACAGAGTAACTATAGTCAATAATAATGTAATTGTATGTTTAAAAATAAAAGACTATAATTAGGCCAGGCACCGTAGCTTGCTCCTGTAATCCCAGCACTTTGGGATTTGAACTCCTAGGCTCAAATGAGCCTTCTGCCTCAATCTCCTGAGAGTCTAGGATGATAGGTGTGCCCAGCTGTGTTTTGTGTTTTACCATAATTAAAAATTTTTAAATGTTTGAAATGAGAAAAGTAAAGCACAGGTGTCCGGTCTTCCCCAGCTAATGAAGTGGTAGAGCCAGGAGTCAGGCTCTGCAGTGTAGCTTCACAGCACGTGCATTCAGCCCTCATTCTGTTCTGCTTCCAAAACACTCTGGGTAAAAAGTGCTATGAAAGAAATACAGCAGCCATGTCTGATAGAAAACGATTGTGCAGGGAGCTGGGAGTCTGTCCTTTAGACAGGGTGATCAGGGACGGCCTGCTTTGAGCAAGGGAGCTGGAGGGAGCTGGAGCCAGCCAGGTGCCCAGGAGAGTGGTTCACAGAAAGGGTTGGTGCCCCTGTGGCAGATGGGGTCAGATCAGGGAGGGCACTGTAGCTTCAGGTGAGGAACTTGGATTTTATTCTGAACCCAGTAGGAAGTCATATGTGTTTTAAGCAGGGAAGAAACATGATTTGATTTATATTTTAGTGAGTACTGCCAAAACTTCACTTGGAAAGGAAATTGAGAAGAAATTACGGAATATCGATTTCTCCATTTTGTGATCAAATATCAAATAGAATACTTCAGGTTTTACAAAAGATTAATCCTCACCCTGCTTTTTGGTGCTGTTTAAGCGTTTTAAGTGTGACAACTCTATCAATGAAGGCAATATGCCCAACTGTTTTCTTGGAAGATACTTAAAGATGCTGAGGAGGAAAAAATACTGCTTTCCTAAGCCTGACAGCACTACTCAAGATGATGTGTGAAGTTGTGTCAGAATCCATCAGAGTTAATGAAATGGATTAGAAAAAAATGACTGACGTGCACTGAGGGTTTCTTTTGGGAACACCAGCAGCATAAACACTGTCTTAGATTTCACGCATTTTTAGCCAAAATTCCACCTATGGATATAGCAGACTGGTTATAAAAATGTTTTTATCTTCCCAACTTAAGTTCTCAAGGCCAAAGATTTTGAAAAAACTTCAATGAAAAGGATAAAATCTCATCTTAAATTTTAGGTGACATGTCCCTGACATTGTAGTTGAAAACTCATTTGAAATTTGATAAGCAATCTTCTTTCATCTTCTGTCGGATGTTCAAGAGGACTTGTTGGGAGTTTGGGTTGATGAAATTGTCAGAGGTGACTTTCACAAAGTTGTCTTAGAGAATTATTTGGTAGCTTTGGATGTCATTATCCCTACTTTAAAGATGTTATTAATAGACTTTAGTTTTTAGAACAAATTTAGATTTACATAAAAATCGAGCCGACAGTATAGAGTTCCCATCTGCTCGCCGTCTCCCAGCTCATAGTTTCCCTGTTACTAACATCTTACATCAGTGTGGTGCATTTCTTACAATGGATGAACCAATATTGATACCTTGTTACTAACTGAAGTTTATGGTTTACCATAGGATTTCCTTTTGGGGTCCTTGGGGTTCTAACAGGTGCATAATGACATGGATCCACCGTTACCTTATCATACAGAAGAGTTTCACTGCCCAGGAGTCCCCTGTGCTCAGCTATTCATCCCTCTCCATGTCCCCCTGAACCCCTGGCAACCACTGATCCTTCTGTTGTCTCAGTAGCATTGCCTTTTCCAGAATGCCATCCAGTTGAAATTGTATAATATGTAGCCTTTTCAGATTGGCTTCTTCTTTCACTTAGCAATATACATTTAAAGTTCCTTTATGTCTTTTCAAAGCTTGAGAGCCCATCTCTTACTATCACGGAATAACATTTCATTTTCTGGATGCATCATAGTTTATCGAGTCACCTATTGAGGGACATCTTGGTTGCTTCAGTTTTTGGCAATTATAAATAAAGCTGCTATAAATATTTATGGCAGATTTTCATGTGGACATAGTTTCCAACTCAGTTGGGT
This sequence comes from Colobus angolensis palliatus, assembly GCF_000951035.1. Classification (NCBI taxonomy): domain Eukaryota; kingdom Metazoa; phylum Chordata; class Mammalia; order Primates; family Cercopithecidae; genus Colobus; species Colobus angolensis. The sequence goes on from NW_012114433.1 coordinate 3,163,731, forward strand.
AAATTCCAAGGAGGGCAGTTGCTGGATCGTATTGTAAGGCTGTTGAGCTTTGAGAGAAACTGCCAAACTGTCTTCCAAAGTGTCCTCACATGGTTTTTAGTCACGTGCACTTGTGAGGCTGTTCCCCCGCACCGCCAACGACAGCTTCTGGCTGTGAAAGAAACTCAGTTATTCAGAAGTTGTTTATTTTACTCTATTTTCCAGTTAGCTAGGGTAGAAAGTCTCAATGTCTATTACTAGTTTTTTATGACTGAGGTCAACATATTCATCGTTCAAGATCTTAAAATATTTTTTGTATTGATTTGTTTTGAGATGCAGTATTTGAAATTTCTGGTAATATTCAAGAAGAGTTTGATTAGCTTGAGATAGTAGTAGTATCCCACTTACAAATGAGGAAACTGAGGCACAGAGAGATTAGGTAAGTTGCCTAAGGACACAGAGCTAGTAAGTGGCAGAGAGAATATTTGAGACAAGTCCAGCTGCAAGATTGACTGTGTCATGTTGCCTCTCTACCTAATATATTGCGTTCATGATTTGTGCTAAGGACTTATCTATTCAGTGCTGTATTTTAGCAGTGGTCCTCAAATTTCCCTGTTCAACAAAATAATTTGGGAAGCTTGTTAAAATTCAGAGTCCTGGGCTTGACACCTAGAGGTTCTTATTTGGTAGGTTTGGGATAGGGTCTAGGAACTCTGTTGTAGACAAGTACTTCCAAGTGTTTCTGATGGAGAAGGTCTTTAGACCGTGTTATAAAAACCTGCTACAGAAAATGAGCTCCAAGCCAGGTGTAGTGGCTCACACCTGTAATCCCACCACTTTGGGAGGCTGAGGAGGGAGGATTGCTTCAGACCAGCCTAGGCAACATAGCAAGACCCATCTCTACAAAAATAAAAAATAGTGGGGTATGATAGCAGACTCCTATAGTCCCAGATACTTGGGAGGCTGAGGCAGGGCAATTGCCTGAGTCTAGGAGTTGGAGGCTGCGGTGAGCTATGATTGGGCCATTGCCCTCCAACCTGGGTGACAGTGAGATCCTGCCTCCACCTCAAAAAAAGAAAAGAAAATGAGCTAGAATGAATGAATGGAATGAAGCACTTGTGCCAAGGATCCCAAAGAGCTGGCTATGTCCTTGGCCCTTATGTTTAGTTTTGGTCTGTGGAACTGGGGAATAAACTGTCCTTGACTACTGCATTTGGTAAGACACGTGCCACTGTACTGGTTCTTCCATTGCTTGTTAGTGGTTGGCTGCATCACCAAACAGGAAGAGCAGCAGTTGTGGGTTGGCATGTTTGTTGTCAAGAGGATGTTTATGTGTAAGTCTAAAAGGATGATTTGGGTAGGGTTGTAACACTATGTTTGTTTTACATGTAACACCATGTAAATACAAAGCAGTTATTTTAAAAACTTGCAATGGCTGCTCTGATTCCTAGTTTATTGCTAAGTTTATCTGTCATGTTTGTAGTGTACAAAAATTCTTATCTACCTTATCCAGTGATAGATGTGTATACCTACACTTGATCTTACCCAAAAGTCTGAGAAGAAATAGATAGATGTGTATACCTAAGGTAGAAGGAAACTTGGAAGAATAAGAACAGTAGTGCTCAAAAGTATCAACCTACAGAACAGTTATTAATGGTTTTTTAATCTGCTCCTAACACGTTCTTTTCTCCCCCCCCAGGACAGGATCTGGCTCTGTCACCCAGGCTGCAGTGCAGTGGCATGATCTCGGCTTACTGCAACCTCTGCCTTCTGGGCTCAACCCATCCTTCCACCTCTGCCTCCCAAGTGGCTGGGACTACAGGCATATGCCACCTCACCCAGCTAATTTTTGTATTTGTTGTGGAGATGGGGTGTCACCATGTTGCCCAGGCTGGTCTTGAACACCTGAACTCAAGCAATCTGCCTGCCTCGACCTCCCAAAGTGCTGGGATTACAGGCATGAGTCACTGCGCCCAGCCTTCTTTTGTTTTGTTTTTTGAGATGGAGTCTCGCTCTGTGACCAGACTGGAGTGCAGTAGTGTGATCATAGCTCACTGTGGCCTATATTGCCCAGGCTGGTCTCAAACTCCTGGTCTCACGTGATCGAACCCCCTTGGCTTCCCAGAGTACTGGGATTACAGGTGTGTGCCACTCTACCGGACTCAAACATCAAGTTTGAATTAAATGCTATTCCATTAAAAAGTAGACATTGTTTATAGCTGTATATTACTGATTCTAAGATGCACATTTTAGGCCGGGCGTGGTGGCTCACGCCTATAATCCCACCATTTTGGGAGGCCGAGGCGGGCGGATCACGAGGTCAGGAGATGGAGACTATCCTGGCCAGTGAAACCTCGTGTCTACTAAAAATACAAAAATTGGCCGGGCGCGGTGGCTCAAGCCTGTAATCCCAGCACTTTGGGAGGCCGAG
>NW_012114433.1:3166535-3177849 GCF_000951035.1 Colobus angolensis palliatus
AAAAAAAAAAAGTGAATTTAAATTCTGTGAAATTGGAATGTGTCTTACAGCATCTTAAAGTTTGGAGTGTTGGTGTTTTATCTTTTAAACAGGACATAAAAATAATGGTTTACTTAAAATTGATGGGTTTTAGATTTTATGAAGCATTTATTCTGTAGTTAGTAATCTCTCTAAAAAGAAAAAATCATCTCCCCCATTGTCCCTTAAAACACTGCTGGAATTTGCCCTTTACTTGATGCTTAGAGCCGCAGGATGTAAGGCAGAGGTGGCACTGAGGGCACCTGACTCACGTTTGTACCTTAGACTGGATTGTCCTGAAGTCATCCTAGGGCAGAACAATTAGCATCAGTTCTGTTAGTGTTTGACGCGTTTTTGAATGCTATTTCAGTGTCTTTTTCAGGAAATTCTTCCCTTTCTCTGTTAGGGATTAAAAGGGATCAGTTATTCAGACATAGGCTTTTAAGGGCAATAAGTAAAGTGCCCAAATGTTAAGCGTACCTAGGACTAAGCTATTTTCCATCTATTCATGTACACATACCCTTGTGTATCTGCCTCCTAAATTGAAGTAGACATTTGCAACATCGCAGAAGGCTCTGATATGCCCTTTTTCAGGCGGTACTTTCTGCCTCCCCAGATTACCCACTGTTTTGATTCCTATCAACACAAATTAGTTTTGTCTGTTCTTGACCTACTCTGGATGTTTTCTATAAATGGAATCATACAACATGTGGTCTTTTGTGGCTGGCTCATTTCACCTAGCATAATGTCTTCAGAGTTCATCTGTGTTGTAGCATGTATCAGTACTTGATGGCTGAATCACATTCCTTTGTACATATATACCATATAGTTTTAAATCCATTCATCTGTTGATGGACATTTAGGTTGTTTGGGCTATTTGTGAATAGTGTTGCTATGAACATTCATGTACAGGTTTTTGTGTGGACATACGGTTTTACTTTTTGGGATATATAACTAGGAGTGGAATTGCTGGAATGCAAACTGTTTAATTTTTTGAAGAACTGCCAAACTGTTTTCAAAAGTGGCTATACTTGATTGCATTTTAATAATTGATTTCTGTATTATTTTCTTCTTTGGGTTTAAGCAGTTTTTCTAGTTTTTAAAGGTGAGTGCTTAGTTTATCATTTTTCAACAAAATTATTATTATTATTATTTTTTTTGGAGACGGAGTCTGGCTCTGTCGCCCAGGCTGGAGTGCAGTGGCCAGGTCTCAGCTCACTGCAAGCTCCGCCTCCCAGGTTCCCACCATTCTCTTGCCTCAGCCTCCCGAGTAGCTGGGACTACAGGCGCCCACCACCTTGCCCGGCTAGTTTTTTGTATTTTTTTTTTTTTTAGTAGAGACGGGGTTTCACCGTGTTAGCCAGGATGGTTTAGATCTCCTGACCTAGTGATCCACCCGTCTCGGCCTCCCAAAGTGCTGGGATTACAGGCTTGAGCCACCGCGCCCGGCCAACAAAATTATTTTCTAAAATAAGCTTTTTTTTTTTTTTTTTTTTAAAAAGAGATAGGACCTTGCTCTGTCACCCAGGTTAGAGTGCAGTGGCCTGATCATCGCTCATTGCAGCCTCAAATTCCTGGGTTCAAGCTATCCTGTCTCAAGTAGATAGGATTACAGGTGTGTACTACCACACCTAGCTAATGTGTTTTGGTTTTTTTCAGACAGGGTCTTTCTATATTGCCCAGGCTGTGGTAGCACCTTGAGTTGTGACTTTCCAAGTTGTTTTAGCTATAGCATCCAAGTAATATTTTGACATTATCTTTCTCTTCTCTTCTTGTTTTTTGTTTGTTTGTTTGTTTGTTTTTTGGAGATGGAGTGGAATCCACTCTGTTGCCTAGGCTGGAGTGCAGTAGTAAGATCTTGGCTCAGTGCAACTTCTACCTCCTGGGTTCAAGTGATTCTCCCACCTCAGCCTCCCAAGTAGCTGGGATTACAGGCATGCACCACCACGCCTGGCTAATTTTTGTATTTTTAGTATAGATGGGGTTTCACCATGTTGGCAGGCTGGTCTTGAACTCCTGACCTCAGGTGATCTGCCCATCTTGGACTCCCAAAGTTCTGGGATTACAGGTGTGAGCCACTGTGCCTGGCCTTTGTTCATATTTTCTAATTTATATTACGTTGTTATCTTTGACCAATGATTTATTTAGAATTGTGTTTCTTAATTTAATTTCCAAACAAATGGGTTTTCCTGGTCACTGTTTTTTGTTTTTGCTTTTTTGAGAGTATTGCTTTGTCACCCAGGCTGGAGTATGGTGGCATGATCATGGCTCACTGCAGCCTTGACCTTCCAGGCTCAGTTAATTCTCCTACCTCAGCCCCCAAGTAGCTGGGACTACAGGTGTGTGCCGCCATACCCGGCTAATTTTTGTATTTTTAGTAGAGACAGGGTCTTTGCCATGTTGCCCAGACTGGTCTCGAACTTCTGGGGTCAAGTGATCCACCCACCTCAGCCTCCCAACGTCCTGGAATTACATGCATGAGCCACCGCACTCATCCTCTAGTCACTGTTTTGCAATTAATTTCTAACTTTATTGTTTTGTGTTCGGAGAATGTGGTCTTTATGACAGCAGTGGTTTCAGGTATAGTTCCATACAAGAAATACAGAGCACTCCAAGTATTTTGAGCAGGAAGGAATGATTTGATTGGGGAGCCATAGGTTGGCTGAAAGAGTGGGCCCTAGCTTGGCTCTCCAGAATCGAGGCACCAGAGGAATTCTCGCCTGCTAGGCAACTCCTGCAACCATGGAGGTCTGTGCATATCCCCAGCTGTGATGGGGTCCACAGAACCTGAATCAAGAGGCCACAGTGCTAGAATGAACTCTCAATTCCTAGGAATCTAGAGAACGAACACTAGATAGAATGCTGTTCCAGAAAATCCTCACCTTTCACATCTTTGTGGGCCAGCTGAGAAGCAGCCTGTGTAAAAGGGCAGGATGAGGACCTCTGCTTCACTGCTGTCTTTTGAATCCTGTACACTGCCTCTGATTGGCAGAGCTTCGTTCGTTTTGGAAGCCTAAATTATAAGAGGATCCGGAGATGTAATTTTGAGCTTTCTAAACTCTGCTTTACGTGAAGGCACCTCCAGAGGTTGAGCAAAGCATCTTCATCTCCACTACACCAATCCTTTGAAATTTATTAAGACTTTCTTTTTCACATGTGCTTGAATGTATATTGCATGCCTGTTGGGTGCCATGATCCCATTGAGTCTGTCTGTATCAATTGTAAGATGCGTCATTAGCTTATGTTTCATTAAGAAGAAAAAAGCTGGTACCTAAACCAGGAGCAATGCATCCTTCTCACTTAGAATCTTTATACTGTCTGATATTTTTTTCAACTTCAATGTTGGTTTCTTCTTCTTCTTCTTTTTTTTTTTTTTTAACTATTGTGAACATATATAAAAAGTGAAATATGAGGCCAGGCACAGTGGCTCAAGCCTGTAATCCCAGCACTTTGGGAGGCTGAGGCGGGCGGATCACAAGGTCAGGAGATGGAGACCATCCTGGCTAACATGGTGAAACCCTGCCTCTACTAAAAATACAAAAAATTAGCTGGGCATGGTGGCGGACGTCTGTAGTTCCAGCTACTCGGGAGGCTGAGGCAGGAGAATGGCGTGAACCCAGGAGGCGGAACTTGTAGTGAGCCGAGATCACGCCACTGCACTCCAGCCTGGGCGACAGAGCGAGACTCCGTCTCAAAAAAAAAAAAAAAAAAAAGTGAAATATGAGTGCAGTAAGTTGGTCAAGGTATTCCTGAAGCTTATTTACAGATTCCCACTCCTGAATCAGTTGTCTACTCAGAATAGTTGATATTTGTGTTTTTCTACACAGTGCTGTCACCATAGAAGGCATTAGTGACACAGCGGTTCTTAAAGAGTGCTCCTATATTGTCTCCTGGATTTTTTTCTAATGTTTAGTAGAGTTTTGTGCTGAGGCTTTGTTGATCTTACCAGAAAGTATCAATGAATAATCTGTGGTAATGACTAGACTCATAATCCTTCATCAGATTATTCTTAAATTTTGTTTTTGCGTGAAACATTAAGGAGTAGCAGTTGTTTAGTTTTGCCTCTAGCAATAATCAGATTCACAGCTATGTAGGCAATAATATGTAAATGTCACAATTCACTTCAAATATGTTAAAATGTGAAAAGAAAAGCACATTTTATAATCAGTGAAGTATATTATGCCCATTAAATCAAGCTTGCTATTGTGTTAGTAAGATCTTCAACATTTTTTTCTTTTTTTTGCCTTTGGGAAAAATTTTATTTTTACATGTACATCTGTCAATTTTTGCTTTATATATTTTCAGGCTATTTTGTTAGATGCATATAAATTCTGACTTTGTGAATAACTGAGCAAAATGTCATTATCTAGTGACTCATAGCTTTAGTCTATTTTTCTTAAAGTTTTTTTTGCCTATGTTTTCTTACAGTGGTACCAACTTTTTTCCGTAAGATATGTGTCTGGTATATTACTTTCTACCCTTTTACCTCTAACTTTTATGTATTCGTATGTTTTAAATGTGCCTCTTTTAAAGAGCATTTAGTGGGATGTTTTTTGTTCTGGTTTTTAAGTCCAAATTCTAAAACTTACTCCTTTTTTTCACTTATGTTCATTGTAAATGAATCAGTTACTTCTTACTGCATAACAAACTTCTCCAAAGGAATTGGCTTACAACAGCAGTGGCCTGGCTGGGCACAGTGGCTCATGCCTGTAATCCCAGCACTTTGGGAGGCTGAGGCCGGCGGATCACCTCAGGTCGGGAGTTTGAGACCAGCCTAACATGGAGAAACCCCATTTCTACTAAAAAATACAAAATTAGTTGGGCGTGGTGGCGCATGCCTGTAATCCCAGCTACTCAGGAGGCTGAGACAGGAGGATCGCTTGAACCCGGGAGGCGGAGGTTGTGGTGAGCTGAGATGGCACCATGACACTCCAGCCTGGGCAACAAGAGCAAAACTCCATCTCAAAAAAGTAAACCAAAAAACCCCAGCAATGGCCTCTTGTCTCACCACCCGAGTTTCCAGGCTGGCTGGTGGTTCATGTGCTGCTCTTGTCTGGGTTCACCCACATTGTCACATTCAGCTGGAAGGCCAGCCAGAGGCTGATCCCATCCCAGATGACTTCACTTACACGTCTGGGGCCTTGGCTGAGGTGCTGCAGCAGCTGGGACCTCAGAGACTCTTCCGTGTGGTTTCTTTACACAATGGATTTCATGTTAAAGGTTGCTGGCCCAGGACATGGTGGTCTCAGGTTCCAGGATAGGGGAGGGGCAAGACCTTGAGGCCTGGGTGCTGGGCCCTGCCCACTGTCACATCTGCCATCTTCTCTTGGTCGAAGGAAGTCCCAAAGCCAGTCCAGAGAAAACAGTGGGAAATAGACTTCCCTTCTTGAGAGGAGGAACCGCAAAAAACCATGGCTGTGTTTTTCTGTCTACCATGGTAAAGATCAGTATATTTGGATTTTTTTTTCCTGCACCCAATATTTTGCATTTTGTATTTCTAACAGTTGTTCTGTGTTTCTCTTTCTCTTTCCTTGCCTTTTTTTGGATTATTTTTTCTCATTCCAGTTTTAATTTCCCTTTCCCAATTTGGGCATTTTGAGCTCCATTCCTTTCCTGCTTACCCTAGAAATTTTAGTATGCATTCTTAACTTGCCAAGTCTAAAGTTAATCATGTATCCCCTCCGCCTTCGAACCCTAAGAACTTCAGAGCAAATTGCTTCCCTTCTTATTTACATGCTGTTGTTGTTGAGCATTTTAGTTCTGTTCTTATTCTATGAGACGTTATTATCTTACACAGTCAGATTTTTTTTTAGATTTACTTATGGAAACCAGTGCTCATCATTTTCTCTTGCTGCTCACACCTCCTGTATTGGATCCTTTCTCTTGATTGAACTTTGTTTAAGAATTTCTATTAGTGATAATGGTGCACCAGTGGCCAACTCCGGTTCGTGTCTGAAAATGTTACCTTTCACCTAATCCAAAGAAGGCTGGGCAAGGAACCAGTGTCCTGGAATAGTAACGATCAGCACATGGAGATTGAGGAGAAATGACAAGAGAGAAGGTTCCAAGGAGGTGGCGAAAATCGGGCCCTTGGAGCCTCTGTGGCTTTCCTGCCCGCCCCTGCAGCTCAGTGCAGCATCTTGGCTAGCTGCAGCACCCCACTCACCTGGTCCTTCCCGTTGTTGCTAACATGTGACTGCCCTGTTACCCACTTGGATGTCATTGAATGCTGCTTTATCACCCACTGAGGTCACATAACTGTCAAGTGGTGAGGAGAGGCAGAGCGCAGCCCCTGGCAGCTCAGGGCCTGCCTGTTTGTTCTGTGTGTCATTGTACTGCTTCAGTAGTCTCCAGAAAGTCATGCTCAGTTTTGCAAGGCACAGTGGCTCACACCTGCAATCCCAGCACTTTGGGAGGCCGAAGTAGAGGATTACTTGAGCCCAGGAGTTTGAGACTAGCCTGGGCAACAACATAGTGAGACTCTGTCTCTACAAAAACAATTTGAAAGTTAGCCGGGCATGGCAGTACATGCCTGTGGTCCCAGCTATTCAGGAGGCTGAGGCGGGAGGATCACCTGAGCTTGGGATGTTGAGGCTGCAGTGAGTTGTGATTGTGCCATTGCACTCCAGACCGTGTGACAGAACAAGATCCTTTCTCAAACTAAACAACGAGTTTAAATTGCTAGGTATGACAGTGTTATGAGATAGGTGTTATTTCTGTGTGTGTTAAACCATGGCTCCATGTAGTTTCCATGTAGTGGATTAACTGGAACCAGCGCTCAGAGCCCATGCTTTGCCAGTGTTCTTAGTTTCCTGCAGAATTGGCCAGTCCCTGAACTGACCAAAAGTCTAAAAAGCACCATATCAAAACAAAAAAGTAGTATTGATTAGTAATAAAGGTAAACTTAAGGGTGAGAGAACAATTTCAATTAGGACTAGGTAGCCAAAAATACACAGTTTTGAGTTAAATGACCAAAGTTTTGTTCAGTGTATGTGTTATCACATTTGACTTATAGCGACTAAAACCTAGTGAGGGCTCTGGCCACAGTTCATGCCTGTGAAACTCCATCTTTCTGCAGGAGAAGTCACAGAACTGCAGGTGAAGTCTGTGGAAGATCTCACGTGTTTGTAGATGTGTGTATATAAAATGTGTCAGGATGTCACCATTTATAGCAGTAAACTAGAAAGCTGCAGATTCTTGGTAGATTGGAATCTGTTAGATAACCAGATTATTAATATAACCTGAAAGAAAGTACTGAATCAACTTGGAGATACCACTTGCTGATTTTTTAGTATCAATATGTGTGACAGTCTCCCATTTGTCATTGATTCTGAGATACAAATTTGTATACATTTTGAACTGTCTGAAATTAAGCATACATCTTATAATTGACGGGCTCTTAGATTTTATTAAAGATGGTAAATAAGGTAATCTGAATTTCTTAATATTATCGCACACTTTGTTAGTGGTTGGTTTAGGATTTATATATACATCTTTCATTTCTCAGTCTACCGTCAAATGATGTTAACCATTTCACATGTGGGATAAGCAGCTTATAGCAGTGTGCTTTCCTTTCTCCCTCCCAACCTTTGTTCTTACATTTTTTATTATTTGTGCTTTAAACAATAACAGTAAATCTTGTAAAGAGGTATCTGTCATGAAAAAGTATTCACTCACATAGTTATCATTTACAATACTTTCATTCTTTTGCATCGGTAACAAATTTTTATTTGGAATCTTTTCTTTTCCCCTGCATGAAGGACTACTTTAACATTTCTTGTAGTGCAGATGTGCTAGTAGCAAGTTAAAGTTTTTATATCTGAAAATGTCTTTGTTTCATCTTTATTTGTGAAAGAGATTTTGCAGGGTGTAGAATTTTGTTATTTTGTTAGCTTGTTTTTTTTTTTTGTTGTTGTTGTTTATTTTTTAGAGGTAGGTTCTTGCTGCGTTGCCCAGGCCAGCCTCAACTCTTGGGCTCTAGATCCTCCTGCTACAGACTCCCCAGTGGCTGGGACATAACCAGGCACATAACCACTGTGCCTGGCTGATTTTTCTACTCCCATCATTTCAGGCAACAGGATAAATCCAGTCCCTGTTACTGGTGGCTGGAAGCAGAAGGTCCACACTTAACGTGCTTTAATTAAATTCCTACAAACCTGACCCCAAAACATAGACCTCACCAGCTGTGAGTCTCTGTGATTTTGCAGATCTAAGTTTGTGGAAAGCTAGTGCCTGAGAAAGGTAAGGATTTTGGCTGAATGATGTGAATTTGCTCCTGATTCTTATTCTAAAGCTTCACTGGCAGCACCCTTTTACTAAAATGGAGGATTTCCTGCCTTCTTTCCACATTGTTTTTTCCTTGTGGAAACATTTATATTTGCTATCAAGAATTAGAGTAAGAATGTTGAAACCCTATGTGCTGCACAGACTCATTCTCTTTTAGAGCCTGATGCATTGTTAGAAATAATTCAGTGTGTCCAACCTCCTCCATCAATTCACAGACGAGAACTGAATCTGAAGGATCTTTTCCTAGCCTATGTCTGGAATGTCAGGATTTTATAGGGAAGCTCATGGTGGGTGCATTCAACCAGCTTTAGAGATGTCATGCCAGACCAGTGATTTCCAATTAACCTGCCTTTATTTATTTATTTTTTAAAGCAGCTTTATTGAGGTTGGAGGGGAAGTTTTCATTGTGTGCTTTTTTAATATGTTTCTGTATGTGTGACCATATCCATATATTACTTTATCCATTCAAAAATAAACTGCTAGATTTCTTGGGAGGAAAAAATCAACCACTTGACCTTTGTTTCTTCTTACCTAACAGAGTCCAAGTGACAAAACATACATGATGTCAGTAAGTGAACCCAAGCCTTAGATAACTGTGACTGAGTGAAGGCTGGTTTGTTGCTGTGGAAAAGATCTGGATAATGAAGGACACCTTCTCTGAACATTGCTTATCTTCCCATTTTTAGTATGGCAGTCACATGTGTGAAATTGTCAGTGGATCAGCAGATTCTGTGACTGCAAAGTTATTTTGGATGCAGAGAGATACTGATAGAACGTCACTAAACAGCTGGTCTAACAGCTAAATATTGGTATTTGCTATGCAATCTGGGTGTCCAGAGACACAATAGGACAGCAAGGTACTTAAATGACAGAAGCTCCTCAGAGACTGGTTCAGAAATTTCTTCTGTTTTTTTGAGAAGGAGTCTCGCTCTGTCACCCAGGCTGGAGTGCAGTGGTGCAATCTTGACTCACGGCAAGCTCTGCCTCCCGGATTCATGCCATTCTCCTGCCTCAGCTTCCCAAGTAGCTGGGACTACAGGCACCTGCCACCACGCCTGGCTAATTTTTTGTATTTTTAGTGGAAATGCGGTTTCACCATGTTAGCCAGGATGGTCTCGATCTCTTGATCTCGTAATCTGCCCACCTTGGCCTCCCAAAGTGCTAGGATTACAGGTGTGAGCCATTGCGCCAGACCCGGTTCAGAAATACTTTATCACATACTCCTATTCCTTTTATTTACTCCTTTTCACATGTCAAGCATTGTTCTGTTACTTCCTAGTAATGCTTTCCCCAAATATCCTGAGTGATACTGCTACAGATGTTACTAGCCACTTAATACCTGAAAGGTTTTTTTTTTGTTTTTTTGTTTTGTTTTGTTTTGTTTTTTTTAGAGCAGCGTCTCACTCTGTCACTCAGGTTGGAGTGCAGTAGCACAATCATAGCTTGCTGCATCTTCAAACTCAAGGGCTCAAGCGATCCCCCCACTTCAGCCTCTTGAGTACCTGGGACTGTGGGCAGGTGCAGCATGTCTGGCTAATTTCTTTTTTATTTTTTGTAGAGACAGACTTTCTTTGTGTTGTCCAGACTAGTCCCAAACTCCTGGCCTCAAGCAGTGTTCTGGCTTTGGCTTCCCAAAGTGCTAGGATTAGAGGCGTGAGCCATTGCACCTGGCCAAATACCTGAAACTTAATTTTTTATTTTAATTCAAACTCTTCAAAGGGATTATTTTATTTTATTTTAATTCAAACTCTTAAAATGGATAATGAATCAGATGGATTTAATAATTGTTATAATTTTGCTCAATTCTTTTTTTTCCCCCTTTGAAGCAGAGTTTCGCTCTTGTTGCCTAGGCTGGAGGACAATGGCATGATCTTGGCTCACTGGAGCCTCCCCCTCTTCCTCCTGCCTCAGCCTCCCAAGTAGCTGGGATTTCAGGTGCCCACCATTACACCTGGCTAATTTTTGTACTTTTAGTAGAGACAGGATTTCACCATGTTGGCCAGGCTGGTCTGGAACTCCTGACCTCAGGTGATCCGCCCGCCTCAGCCTCCCAAAGTGCTGGGATTACAGCTGTGAGCCACCACGCCCAGCCTCAGTTCTTTTTTTGCTGAAGTATTTCGAAGTATAGACATAATAGCATTATACCCCTATATATATGGCATGAATCTCTGGAAAATAAGGACATTTCTCTACACAGCCACTATATCTTTGTCCCACTGTACAAAATTTTCTTTTAGACATGGAAATTCTGATTGCAATACTGGTAAAGTAAATGGCTAGTGCTTATTTAACTCCTTAGGGCCTTAAGGGGGTAGGAAAAGATAGGTATCACTGAAAGATAAAAATCAAGGAAATCCTTTGATTCCTATTAAAAGGTATTTTAGGATCTTCAGAATTAAATCATTCTGGTGTTTAGATTCACTTTGTACGTCTTCACTCTGTGTTAACAACCAACCCTGCTCATCCTCAGGGTAGGAGGAGAGAAACTGTAGATAGACTGAAACTGTAGATAGACTTTCTTAAAAAGGAAATAGAAATGTGTGCTGATGATTGAATTAAACCTCTACCCTTGCAGGCTCTTGTTTTCCTATATCTGCACAGGAGAGCTCAGCGGAAGAAAACTCTTTTCATAAGCCTTGTTGACAGACTTGATTTGAATCTTCAGGTACATTTACTTTTTAGTAACAGGATAGTGTCAGTCAGCTGGTTACTTTTAGATATACTTTTTGCCATATTGAAATAAGATGCGGCCGGTTGTGGTGGCTCATGCCTGTAATCCCAGCACTTTGGGAGGCCGAGGCGGCTGGATCACCTGAGGTCAGGAGTTCCAGACCAGCCTGGCCAACATAGTGAAATCTCTACTAAAAATACAGAAAATTAGCTGGGCGTGGTGGCGCGCGCCTATAATCCCAGCTACTTGTGAGGCTGAGACAGGAGAATCACTTGAATGTGGGAGGTGGAGGTTGCAGTGAGCTGAGATCGCATCATTGCACTCCAGCCTGGGCAACAA
>NW_012114433.1:3178053-3179090 GCF_000951035.1 Colobus angolensis palliatus
TCCCAGCTACTTGGGAGGCTGAGGCAGGAGAATCACTTGAATGTGGGAGGTGGAGGTTGCAGTGAGCTGAGATCGCATCATTGCACTCCAGCCTGGGCAACAAAAGTGAAACTCCGTCTCAAAAAAAAAAAAAAAAAAAAGATGCTCCCTCAGATGCATAAGAGTGATAGCTTTGAAGATTCGAGAACTGCCTGCTTGCTTCTTTGTTTTATTTGGTCTCTGGGCATCCGATGTTGGTTTTTCTGCCTGGTGAAATTCTTGATTGGCCTTCATTCTCTCCTACTTCTCACATTATCTCTTAATACAGATTTCTTTGTGTTTCTTCTCCTTCAACGCTAAGTGTGGTGCACATTCATTCATTCTACTCGTGCTCTTCAGCCGATCACAGTAATCTCAGGTGGAGCCAGGCTGAGCCAAGGCGAATTGAGTGTAGACTTTATGGGCTTCTCAGAAGGAAGCCTTCTCACTCTTGAAAGAGACACAGGACTAAGGAAGGAAGCAAGTAGCTTCAGTCGCTGGGGAAGCCTAGAGCCAGAAAGAGACCGACTTTAGCATGAAACGGACACATTGGAAGGCAGGATGAACAGACTGGGTTACTGATGACATCGTTGAGCTACCAGACCACCCAACAGCATGTTGCATGACTTTGGATCTCCTTGAGCTTATCCCATGTGGAGTTTGATGAGCACCTTGGAGGTGTATGTTCATGTCATTCATCAAATTTGGGACATTTCAGCCATTATTTCTTCAAATATTTTTTCTCTTTCTCCTGGGAAAGAATCATTAGACTTTCCTTGGCTTTGGTTTCTTCATTTATAAAATGGCTGCTCTCAGTTATTTGAGAGTTTAATGGAGATGACCTGTTAAAGCATGCAGCCCAGTATAGTTGATCAGTAAATTGTAGTTCCTTCCTCATTCATTGCTTGACGTAGGGGATTGCTTAAGAAAACCGCAGTGTCGGCCGGGCGCGGTGGCTCAAGCCTGTAATCCCAGCACTTTGGGAGGCCGAGACGGGTGGATCACGAGGTCAGGAGATC
>NW_012114433.1:3180191-3205474 GCF_000951035.1 Colobus angolensis palliatus
TCCCAGCTACTTGGGAGGCTGAGGCAGGAGAATCACTTGAACCCGGGAGGTGGAGTTTGCAGTGAGCCAATCACACCACTGCACTCTAGCCTGGCGACAGAGTGAGACGCCATCTCAGAAAAAAGAAAAAGAAAAAACCACAGTGTGGAATTTATCGATGCTTAGATCTAATACAGGAAGCAGGAAATTACAAATTTTATGTTAATTGTATTATCTGTATCTTTGTAAAGCACATTTTATTTTTTTCTGTTTGAGACAAAAGTTTATTAAGAAAGATCTGAAGAAAATGTATCTTTTTGCAAAATTTTTTTCCTTTGCCATGTGTATCATGAGCTGAACATTGTGGTCTTAATTATATTGTATGAAAACATTTAACTGATGAGGGATCAGACACAGTACAGTACCCTTGAAAACATTAATAAATTTGTTCTCTTTTTTTAGGCATAACCATTGCCATCCAAAAGTTACTTTCTCTGATGAACAGCTTTTTGGTTTCAGATGACCATTGGCTTATTTAGGAAGAGAATATGGCCTACTTTTTCTCTTTTCATTTGTCTGTTTCTTTTCTTTTTATTTATTTATTTTTTTGAGACAGAGTTTTGCTCTTGTTGCTCAAGCTGGAGTGCAGTGGCGCGATCTTGGCTCACTGCACCTTCCACCTCGTAGGTTCAAGTGATTCTCCTGCCTCAGCCTCCCGAGTATTTGGGACTACAGGCGCCCACCACGACACCCAGCTAATTTTTGTATTTTTAGTAGAGACGAGGTTTCATCATGTTGGCCAGGATGCTCTCAATCTCTTGACCTCATGATCTGCCTGCCTCAGCCTCCCAAAGTGCTGGGATTACAGGCGGGAGCCACCGTGCCCGTCCTATTTCCTTTTTTAATCTACACAATGGGCTTCTTTGACGTTCTTGTTACATATCTTCTGTTGCAGTGCACAGGAACTTTTCTGATATACCTAGGAGTTAAATGGCTGGGTCATAGCATATGTACTTCTTTGATATTAATAGACAAATTGTTTTCCAAAGTGGCTGTTAATGGCAGTAGACCTTCTCTCTCTCTCCCTCTCTCTCTCTCTCTCTCTCTCTCTCTCTCTCTCTCTCTCTCTCTCTCTCCCTCTCTCTCTCTCTCTCTCTCTCTCTCTCTCTCTCCCTCTCTCCCCTCTTTCTTTCTTCTCTCAGGATGAGAGGTCACAGTCTGGTGAGATTGAAATGCATGTGTTGTTTTCAAGGTTTTTTTTTGTTTTCGTTTTGTTTTAAAGAGATGGGAGTCTCGTTCTGTCACCCAGGCTGAGATCCAGTGGCGTGATCATGGTCACTGCAGCCTGGAACCCCTGAGCTCAAGTGATCCTCTCACCTCAGCCTCCCAAGTTCCTGGGACTGCGGGTGCGTGCCATCACACCTGACTTTTTTCCCAAGGTTTTATATTTTATCAGTTGTACACGTATTAAAGAGTCAGCTGTAAAGTTTGTAATGGGGGTGAGCATTGCCTTGCCTTCTCCCTTTTTTGTCCCCAAGGTGTAACCACTTTTATCCCTTTTTGCTTTTTTGGGTCTATTTTGGTATCTGTTTTGCGTGTCAGAGGCTTACCTCCAGTTCAAGAAGGAAGAAGTGAAAAGTGTATTAGAAGCTCTGAGTGCAGCAGGAGGCCGTGCTGACTGTTTCTCTCTAGGGTGATGTGGGTGTGCTGCTTGTTGGTGTCTGCCCCTCACGTCAGTATCTTTAGAGCTGAAGCCTGTGGGATGCTTCAGAGAAGACGCTTGTCCCAGCCTCTGTCCAGGGCAGTGGAAGAGGAGTAAATGGCCCGTGGCCTGCAGTCTGGGAGCCCAGTGGGGAAGAGGGCGTGGTGATGAGTGTGTCCGCATTTACCTCTCACCCCTATTTTTGGTAGGGTACCCTTGCCTTCAAACATGTTCAAAGTGCCCTAGTCTCTCTGTTTTGCTCTCTGAAGATAAATAAGCAGTGTACTGTGGTATGGGAGAGAAGAGGCAGGCATCCAATGGTATTTCAAAGAGTTTCTCAACTAGTTCTCCTTATTTTAGTTGACCCTCCTTCACAGCCCCCCTCCAGAGTTATCCGGTGCAGCCAGAGCCTAAGCCTTTTGGGGATTCTCACACGTATATTAGGTTACTTGGTCTATGCCACTGTGGGCTTAAGAGTTTCCTTTTCCATGTGGGTTAAATCAGCTATGGCTAGTCCATTTTGGCTTCAGGCTAATAAAAATGTGATGGTGGTTCTTTGTTTCCATTCTCTTTGTTGTAATGAGTTTTGAATTTTTAAAATCGCTAATTATGATTACTACAGTTTTAGTGGAGGTCTCTTGTTGGGATTTTAATTTGTATTTCTTTGACTATTAAGAGAGTTGACGTCCTTTCACATGCCTATTCATATTAAATTTTTGGTCTTGTGCCTATGCAAGTCATTTGCCCATTTTCCTTTTTTCTTTTGAGACGGAGTCTCGCTCTGTCACCCGGGCTGGAGTGCAGTGGTGCAATCTCGGCTCACTGCAAACTTTGTCTCCCTGTTTCAAGTGATTATCCTGCCTCAGCCTCAGCCTCAGCCTCCCAAGTAACTGGGATTACAGGCGCCCACCACCACACCCAGCTAATTTTTTGTATTTTTAGTAGAGATGGGATTTCACTCTGTTGGCCAGGCTGGTCTAGAACTCATGACCTCAGGTGATCCACCTGCCTCAGCCTCCCAAAGTGCTGGACTTACAGGCATGAACCACTGCGCCTGGCCCCATTTGCCCATTTTCTAAGCACTGAGTTGTTTTGTCTTTTAAAAATTGACTTGTAGCTGGGCACAGTGGCGCACACCTGTAATCTCTGTGCTTTAGGAGGCCAAGGTAGGAGTTTTGCTTTAGGCCAGGTGTTCAAGGCCAGCCTGGACAACACAGCAAGACCCTGTCTCTAAATAAAAAAAAAAAAATAACCAGACATGGTGGCACATGTCTGTAATCCTAGCTACTTGGGAGGCTGAGGTGGGAGGATTGCTTGAGCCCAGGAGTTCAAGGCTGCAGTGAGCCATGATCATGCAGCATTTCACTCCAGTCTGGGCAACAGAGTGAGATCCTGTCTCTACAAAAAACAATAATATAATTTGTAAGGGTTATATATTTTGAATCCCAGTTCTTTTGCAGTTTCTGGCTCAGCCTCTTCTTCACTTTGTGGTGTGGAACTTTTGGTGAATGAAGTTTCTTCATTTTTATTTATTAATTTTTTTTTTGAGACACAGATTCTAACTCTGTTGCCCAGACTGGGGTGTAGTGGCACAATCATGATCATAGCTCACTGCAGCCTCAAATTCCTGGGCTGAAGTGATCCTCCTACCTCAGGCTCCCAAGTAACTGGGCTTACAGGCATGCATCACCATGTCTGGCAATTTTTCATTTTTTTAGTTGAGATGGGGGTCTCACTGTATTGCCCAGGCTAGTCTCAAACTCCTCAAGTGATCCTCCCACCTTGGCCTCCCAAAGTGCTTGGATACAGGCGTGAACCACCTTGCCTGGCCTATTTCTTAATTTTGATATAATTAAATGTATTAATATTTTCCTTTGTGATTTATAATTTGTCTATCTTGTTTAAGAAGTCCTTCCCTGGCTGGGTGCAGTAAACCCAGGAGACAGAGGATGCAGTTAGCCAAGATTGTGCCACTGCACTCCAGCCTGGGCAACAGAGCCAGATTCCATCTCAAAAAAAGAAAAAAAGTCCTTCGCTACCCTGAAATTATAAAAACATTCTCCTATACTGACTTCTAAAAATTGTACAGTGTTCCCCTTCACATTTAAGTCTTTAATTCATTTGTAATTGATTGAAAATATGTATGATTGATAACATACAATCTGCTTTTATTTCTTCCATATAAATAACTGTTTTCACACATATTTATTGAAGAGTCCAGTCTGTCTTTGAGCAGAATGTCAGCTCTGCTGTGAATCATGTTTTCATTGGCCTGTGGTCTTTTCCTGGGCACTGTCTACATTTATTTATTTATTTATTTTAATTTTTGTAGAGAAAGGATCTCACCATCTTGCTCAGGCTGGTCTTGAACTCCTGAGCTCAAGCGATCCTCCTGCCTCAGTCTCCCAAAGTGCTGGGATTAGAGATGTGAGCCACTGTGCCTGGCCTTAGCCTTCTTTTATCGTCATCATTTTATTTTTGAGACTCATCCATATTGATAGACTTAGCTCATTCTTTTTAAATTTTTTTTTTTTTTTCCTGAGGCAGAATCTCCCTCTGTTGCCCAGGCTGGAGTGCAGTGATGTGATCCGCCTCCGGGTTCAGGCAATTCTCCTGCCTCAGCCTCCTGAGTAGCTGGGATTACAGGCACCCGCCATCACGCCCAGCTGATTTTTGTATTTCTAGTAGAGATGGGGTTTCACCATGTTGGCTAGGCTGGTCTCAAACTCCTGACCTCAAGTGATCCACTCACCTCAACCTCCTAAAGTGCTGGGATTACAGGCATGAGCCACTGTGCCTGGCCTGAAAAAATATTTTTGTTGGATGGGATTCTGTTTTATGAATGTACCACAATTTATTCGAGTTCTTATTGATGAATATTTAGGCTGTTTTCTGGTTATAAAGAGCGCTTCTATGAGTGTCTTAGACACAGTCTCAATGGGAGCATTTCTTTAGGATAAATATCTGCATACAGAATTGCCGGGTGGCAGCATTTACCCACCTCACGCGTGCTAGATGTTGCCAGTTTGTTCTCCAAAGTAGTTGTTTAATTGATAATTTTTTTCTTCTTTCAGTGCCTGAAGACCTCTCATTAGAAGAGAGAGAAGAGCTTCTAGACATTCGTCGAAGAAAAAAGGAACTTATTGATGACATTGAGGTAAAAAAAAAAAAACCCAAAAATCCAAAACTCTATTTTTTGCTTTTCAGTAAAACAGTAAAAGAGTAGCCTCACAAAAATGTAAAAGAAAAAAAAAAAAGGTGTTCAGTGTGTGCATATAAGAACTACACAAAGAGACAGATTGAAAAAGTTATCAAGTTGAGAAAGCAAAGACTTCATACAGGCAGTGAGACCTTGGGTAGAAATCAAGACATCGTGGAACTGAGGTCAGCAGTAGCCAGCTTGCAAACCCAAAGCCACAGACAGCCATCTAAAGCAGCAGCAAGCCACCAGCGCATTGCTCTATCAGACTGTGCACTGAGACCCTCTTTCGTTAACCAATGTGTTTATTTTTTGCTTTTTGTTTTTTTGAGACAGAGTCTCGCTCTGTTGCCCAGGCTGGAGTGCAGTGGCATAGTCTGGGCTTACTGCAAGCTCCGCCTCCTGGGTTCACGCCATTCTCCTGCCTCAGTCTCCCGAGTAGCTGAGATTACAGACGTCCACTACCACACCCAGCTAATTTTTTATATTTTTAGTAGAGACAGGGTTTCACCGTATTAGCCAGGATGGTCTTGATCTCCTGACCTTGTGATCTGCCTGCCTCAGCATCCCAAAGTGCTGGGATTACAGGCCTGAGCCACCGCACCCAGCCACCGATATGTTAATATTCTAGCACCTAGAACATTGCCTGTTCCATTTTTGGCTCTCAGATACCCTTTGAATGAATGTATAGGCATGTTTTGGGTTCCAGCTGTGTACCAAGTGCCTACTAGGTGTTAGGAGTAGAATGACACGTTAGGCTGGGCACAGTTGGTCACACCTGTAATCCAGCACTTTGGGAGGCCGAGGCCTGAGGATCTGTTGAGCCCAGAAGTTCAAGACCAGCCTGGGCAACATGGTCAAACCCCATATCTACAAAAAATACAAAACTTAGCTGGGCATAGTGGCATGTACCTGTAGTCCCAGCTCCTCGGGAGGCTGAGGTGGGAGGGTCACCTGAGCCCAAGAAGTTGAGGCTACAGTGAACTGTGATTGTGCCACTATACTGCAGACTGGGTGACAGAGCAAGACCCTGACTCAAAACAAAACAAAACAAAAACATTAAACCAAGACAAATAAAAACACAGGCATACAAACATGGGCTCTTCCACACTTGTGTACTTTACTCAGAGGACAGGGTAGAGGCAGGTCCCACAGGAGAAGCACATGAATAAAGCCGCAGTCTCAGCGTGGGAGAGCCTGTGAGTGTTACAGAAGTGATTCAGAGGGCCGGCCCTAGCTGCTTCCGTTTGGGGCTTCCTCGGGAACGTCAAGCAGACATGGAGGTCTTCTTTGAAAAGCTTCCTAGTCATGGTCATTGCCAAAGTAAATGTGGCTTCACAGGCCACGGCAGGGACAGGCCTTGTCCCAGACAATAGCTCCTTTCTAGGAGCTTGTGTTTTAATTCTGAGTGTCTTGGCATACAGAATAATAGGGTCCCAAATAAAAATGTCTTTGTATTTGAAAGGTAATTCATGGACATTTTTCTTCTAAGGTTATCCTTCATTCTTGGGAAAATGAGATAACCCAGAATTGGTCTCTGGTTGAAGAATAAGGATGTATATAATTTGGACATTAGTAATCATCCTGCTGATAAATGTGGAATTGTAATCTAGCTCTAACTACTTCATTTTATCAGTGAGCACACTGAGGCCCAGGGAAGTTGGAGGCTTCCAGAGGTCTGTTTCATTAGTAGGGGCCACATCAAGGGAAAAGGGGGCCTGTCCCCTTCGATGCCTCTGGCTTCTCTGAGCGCCCTGAGTCAGTTCTGTTCACCCCCTGGGCTCTGTCCATGGTGCTTCATCTCATTCAAGGTGATAGAAGTGATCCTGAGACCACCGACCTAAACACACCTGAGCTTCAGCCTGAGACCACCGATCTAAACACACTCAAGCCTCAGCTTCTCCCCAGGAACAAAGGCAGTCTTGAAGGAGGAGGCAGGTGACTGTGTGCGTGGCAGGGCTGAATAGTGCAGTTAAGCGAACTAAGGACTCACGGCTTTCCTTTTGCTGGTTTTATCTTTTTTTTTTTTTTTTTTTTAAGAGACAATGTCTTGCTCTGTCACCCAGACTGGAGTACAATGGTGTGATCATGGCTCACTGTAGCTTCAAACTCCTGGGTTCATGCAATCCTCCCTCCTCAGCCTCTCTAGTAGCTAGGACTACAGGTGTGTACTACCACAGTCAGCTACTTTTTCTGTTCTTCTTTTTTGTAGCAATGGGGCCTTGCTACATTGCCCAGGCTGTTCTCAAACTTCTGGTCTCGAGTGATCCCTCTGCTTCATCTTCCCCAAATGCTGGGATTACAGGCCTGAGCCACCACTCCTGGCTTGGCTTTATCTTTTCACAGCTGTGATATTCCCCCGCAATGTCCCTGCCTGATTTTATATACAGATACCCTAGGATCTGCATAGTGACCCCTCTGAATCTGGTATCTGATGAAAAGTGAGCAAATAATTTTGTTTTCTCCTAAGTTGTGGTAGCTTTGACTGTGAAACTCGAGCTGTACTGATAATAGTATTGGTTTTTCCATCCCTGCGATGCTCAGATAAGACCTCAGGGAAGCTTGTCACAAGAGGACTAAAATTTCCGTCTCAGCGGAGGAAGGTTAAGACCCACTCCTCACCTCAAAATTCTTCTTTTTTGACAGAGGCTGAAATATGAAATTGCAGAAGTGATGACAGAGATCGACAATCTAACTTCCGTAGAGGAGAGGTAACAATTTGTGGCCACACCTTCAAGCTATTTACTCGTTATCTTTCTACCTCCATCTTCTAGTCAAACTTGCAGAAAGTGGGGTGAGAGTGGTTGGGATGGGGGGAGCCTGTGGAGTTGTTAATTCTTCTCCTCTCCCCCCACTCCTCGTGGAGTGGTCCTGGGGTATTTCCCTGGATGTTACTTCTCATCTCCTCCTCTGTAAGTCATCACCTACCTTTATAGGTTCAGGCATAAGCACAGGCACTTCAGGGTTGACCCGCACAGAAATTACCTGCCTGCATCATAAGGAGCTGTGCTTTATTAAAATCACTGGTTTGCATCATAAGCTTTTTCTGAAGTGTCTCAACTTATCAAATGTGAAGAGCAATGGTGGCCACACCACCCCTCCACCACCGTGGCGGCTGGAGGCCCCTCCGTGCGGGCCTGTGCCTCCCTTCCTTGAGTCCGTTTTTGCGGGGGAAAGTGCATTGGAGGGCCGTGACTCGGCTGCACCATGAAAACAGCGTGAGTGATTTTCAAATTATTCCACACCAACAGCAAAACAACTCAGAGGAACAAACAGATAGCCATGGGAAGAAAGAAATTCAACATGGATCCCAAAAAGGTAAGAGAATGCTCTCCCTTTTCTGGTCTGCAGGAGATGGACTCATCCATTGATTTGAACTGCCGTGTCCCTTTTGGACAGAGGTCAGAGGTGGTCCGTCCTATCACCTCATAAAAGACGGGGAGTTGAAGGCACATTTCGATCAAAAAGGGGCTGTTCACGAGTGGGGTGAGGCAGAAGTGCCTTGTAGGGCTGGTACCCTGGGCGGAAAGGCCTTTCTTGCCGAGTGAGCTTCTGGGTGAGGAAGCAGCCTCACAGGCCCGGCTCGGACAACTTGGGGCAGGCCGGGCTTGGCTCCAGGCAGTGCCCTTGCTGTCGAGGCTCATATTCCCGTCTTCCCACTTGAGCCGGGCCCTACAGCCAGGGAACCACGTGATTAGGAAGGAGCAGGGGTAGGAGTGGAACCTGGGTGTCCAGAGGTTGTGGACTTTATAATCTGGGTGGGTTAAGTGGTTCACGTAAGAGGACGTTATTTCTCCATTCACCTTAAAAAAGCAGGTGTCTGTGAAAAAAACAAGGGATCCTCCACATTTAAACCAGCATCTTCCTCTTTCCTCAAGTTGGATTTTCTAGGGAAACACCCGAAAACAGTGAAACCTGAAACATGTAGCTGCTAGTTTATGAGACTGAGCTAACGGATTTGGCAGAATCTGTGAAGATTTTTGGTGGACGTTTTGGTTTTGAGAAAGAAGGGTAGGCCTGAGTCTTCAGGGTTTGGGAGAGGAACGGCATGTCTGAGTTTCACCACATTGGTCAGGCTGGTCTCGAACTCCTGACCTCAGGTGATCCGCCCATCTTGGCCTCCAAAAGTGCTGGGATTACAGGCATGAGCCACTGCGCCCGGCCATGTCTGGATTTTCTTAAGGCTGCACACATCTGCAGCCAGAGGAGGGTTTTGTTTAGCGCATACTCTAGCCACTGTGAAAACTGCCCTGTTGCTTTCTCATTCTTTGCTTGTGGGGCATCAGTCATCTCCACGATGGAATGAAAATTGTCAATTTTGTGAATTTGGAAATGATTTGATATTTTGGGTAACAGCTTTTCTTTAAGGAGTTGGGACTGTGGAGTTAGATTTATCAGCAGATTTAATAAGCATTGGAAGCATCTCAGGATTCTTTACGAAAGTGGATGTTCTCAAAACTGGACCTTATATTTTAAGGGGACCCAGGTGGTGCAGCACAGGGCAGCACTCCAGTAAGTTCATGGGCAAATGCTCATCTCATGAAAGACATACAGATAGATACTTACTTTGTAAAGGGATGCTACTGAGGCCTGGCGTGCTGGCTCACGCATATAATCCCGGCACTTTAGGAGGCCCAGCTGGGTGGATCATCTGCGGTCAGGAGTTTGAGACCAGCGTGGCCAACATGGTGAAACCCTGTCTCTACTAAAAATACAAAATTAACCGGGCATGGTGGCGGGTGCCTGTAGTCCCAGCTACTCGGGAGGCTGAGGCGTGAGAATCACTTGAACCTGGGAGGCGAGTTGCAGTGAGCTGAGATTGTGTCACTGCACTACAGCCTGGGCGACAAGAGTGAGAGACTCTCTCAAAATAAATAAACAAAGTGATGCCACCACTGTGCATCAGGGTTCAGCTTCATGAGTGTAAACTTGTCTTCATGCCTGTGAAGCCTTCTCTGTTAGGCTCTTGCCTGTCTTCCTGTTTTATATATACTGTGTGTCAGATTTTTTTTTTTTTTTTTTAAGATGAAGTCTCGCTCTGTTGCCCAGGCTGGAGTGCAGTGGCGCGATCTTGGCTCATAGCAAGCTCCGCCTTCTGGGTCCACGCCATTCTCCTACCTCAGCCTCCCAAGTAGCTGGGACTACAGGTGCCTGCCACCACGCCTGGCTAATTTTTTGTATTTTTAGTAGAGATGGGGTTTCACCATGTTAGCCAGGATGGTCTCAATCTCCTGACCTCATGATCCATCCTTCTCGGCCTCCCAAAGTGCTGGAATTACAGGCATGAGCCACCACGCCCAGCCATGTCAGATTTCTAGTAAGGGCCAACATTGAGAACTTACCGTTTGTCAAGAACCATGATGAGGAAGCACTTGAATTCATACACTTAGGTTCCTATAGTAACCTTATGAGGTAGGGAGGGTCCGTCTTAATTCCTCTTTCACAGTTGGGGAAAATGAGGCACAGAACAGCTAAAGAATTCACCGCTGTCCTGAGGAGGGAACCTGACTCCAAGGCAGCCTGTCACTGCTGCCATCTGCTGCACTGGGTGGAAGTCCCTGGGGTTGGTTTCTAGGTGGCCCTAAGTGGTCATCCCTGTGGCACTGGCTCGCCATGGCCAGGGAAGTTGGCGTTTAACCCATTTATTATGCCTAAGGTTGCTGGTTTTTGAATTTTTGCAGTCAGACCTTGGCAATGACCTTGAGCAGTAGGATGTAAACAACCCCCACATGCTTTGTGTTCCAATAATGGAACACTAGGCATAACCTGCTTTGCCTGGGTTGTGGCAGATTGCTCACCAGCTTCATTTTTTGTTCCTCTTCACCTACAAGATTTTAAGAATCTTGATTACTGGTTGTACTTATCTATAATTATGCTGCTTGATAAAAGCAGATGGCACGTTTAGTCTTCATGTAGCCTTTTGCTGGGAAAAATTATCAAAGTTCCTTGGTTTTATAGACTTGAATATAGCACTTGTCGTAAGTCTACTTGAGCCTTCCTAACGCAATACCATAGAGGGGGTGCTTAAACAGTGGAAATGTATTTTCTTACAGTTCTAGAGGCTGGAAGTCCAAGATGAGGGTTCCAGCATGATTGGCATCTGGTGAGGGCTCTCTTCTTGGCCTGCTGGTAGCCAACTTCTTGCTGTATCCTCACATGCTGGGTAGTAAGAAGAACTTGCTGACTCTAGGGTGCTGTTCTTATAAGGGCACAAATACCATCAGACCAGGGCCCCCATCAGGACCTCATGTAACACTGATTACCTCCAAAAGACCCCATCTCCAGATACCATCACATTGGGGGTTTGGGCTTCAACATAAAAATTGTCGGGGGGACACAGACATTTCATTCACAGCTGCGATGGATGATGTCACATGCTTCAGACACAACTCAGAATTACATCTACCTCCCCACACCCCTATTAAACCTGTAACGTTGTGAAACATGAAGAGTAATTGTCAGAGTAAATACATTCCTTCCGGCTAGGATGGCGTTTTCTACGTCTCAGAGTGATGACACTAAACAGGGAGCTTTGGTTTGTTCAGGTGCATTATTTGTAGAAGTAGCACTTGAGTTCGTAAATGAGTAAGAGGGAAGGTTTGATTAGATCACAGAAGCTGAAAACACTCTGCAGCCTCTTTTATTCCTGATTTCCTAGAAATGCCTTAAATAAAATATATAAATCATATGACAAGCCAGGGACTAGAAATTGAGGAATCCCTGGAAGAAGATAAATGGGATCAACTGAAGAAGGAAACAGTGCCCACAGAACATACAAGAAAGGACTGCCGGGGGCAGCAAGAGCAGCTTCAGAGTTCCCCGAGCGCAGAGGAGGTACATTCAGGGAACAGGACTGTGAGAGGGACATCGAGACTGGTCACCCTTTCCTGACCTTGTGCCTAGCAGTGATTGTGTCTCCAGGTGGGAAAAGCAAGAGGGAACACTTAGTCCATGAAAACAAGCAGCGTCCTTGGTGGGTGGCAGCACCAAGAAGGAGAAATACCCACTCTCAGAGACCAGCCGTTGGCTGCCTGACCTGCTCCTCTGCCAGATCACTGGAGGCAGCTGCAGCAAAAACCAGATGCAGGTAGCATTCTGTTAGGCCAGCAGTGACCCTTCAATACAAAGACGAACACCCACCAAGCACCACCAAGCATTTGAGGAAACCAGCACCATGAAAGAGATACAAAACCCTACAAACAGAAGAACTAAGACTGGAGGAAGCAGACTTAATAGAAACAGTAGAGGCGGGGAGGGCGGCTCATGCCTGTAATCCTGACGTCTTGGAAGGCCGAGGCGTGAGGATCACTTGAGCTCAGTAGTTCAAAACCAGCCTAAGATAGCGAGACCCTCATCTCTACAAACTCTTTTTTTTTTTTTTTTTAATCAGCCAGGCATGGTGGTATGCACCTGTAATCCCAGCTACTCGAGAGGCTAAGGTGGGAGGATCACTTGAGCGCGGGAGTTTGAGGCTACAGTGAACTGTGATTGCACCACTGCATTCTAACCTGGGTGACAGTAAGACTTTGTCTTTTAAATCCTTTATCAAGCCAGGTATGGTGGCATGTGCTTGTAGTCCAACTACTGGGAGGCTAAGGCAGAAGGATCGCTTGAGCCCAGGAGTTTGAGGCTTCAGTGAGCTGCGATTACACCACTGCATTCTAGCCTGGGCAACAGAACGAGACCCTGTCTCTTAAAAAAGAAGCAGGGGGCTGGGTGTGGTGGCTCACGTCTGTAATCCCAGCACTTTGGGAGGCCGAGGTGGGTGGATTGCCTGAGGTCAGAAGTTTGAGACCAGCTTGGCCAACATGGTGAAACCCCGTCTCTACTAAAAATAGAAAAAAAATTAGCTGGGTATGGTGGCAGGCACCTGTAATCTCAGCTACTTGGGAGCCTAAGGCAGGAGAATCACTTGAACCTGGGAGGTGGAGGTTGCAATGAACCTAGATTGTGCTAATGCACTCCTCCCTGGACGATAAGGGCAAAACTCTGTCTCAAAAATAAATAAAACAGAAGAAGCAGCCAAAAAAAAAGGCAACTTTTTGTCGTAGAATATTTGTCTATATAATAAATATCATCAAAAAGATACGATAGGATGTTTCTTATCCATGATACAAAAATGGGGGATTGTGAAAAAGAACCTTGGAAATGAAAACTAGGAGTGTCTGTCACGTCGTCACTTGAGCATATGGAGAAGACGTGGCTGAAGAGTGGACGTGTGCTAGAAGAGAGTTTAAGAATTTCTTTATTCAGTTTTGCAGAGAACTACAAGAAAACATGCAAGGTGGGTCCAGCAGCCCAAATTTCATCTAACAGAAGTCTCAGAAGGAGAGAATGGAAAATGGAGGAGAGGAAATATTTCAAAGAAATCTTGGAATATTTTAGAACTAAGAAAAATCCTTAGATTCAAAGGCCCCACCAAATGCCAAGCAGGATGAAAATTGAAAAGACTTACACACTTAGATGTGTCAAGTGAAATGTTGTAAAACTCGTGGATAGAGAAATTCATTTAATTTTCCAGGAAGGAAAGATCAGATTACCTAAGAAGAAATGAGGAGCACAGCAAGCTTATCAGGGACACTGGATCAAAGACAGGAGGGAAGGCAGTGCCTTCCAAGGCCTGAGGAAACATGATTTAAAACCCCGAATTCTGTCTGTCCTGTCACTCACGAGAGAAGGTGAGGAAAGACATGTTCAGACACACAAGGGCTTCTCTGATCTCTAGGAGTTGTGTAATTGGAGTATGACACCTCAAAACAAGAAATGATTACACAGGATCAAAAAGGAAAGAAACAAGCAAAACTTTTTACGTCAAAGTGAGAAATTTAGTCCAAATTTATGTCAGTATATAAGTAGCAAGGGGGAAAGGAAGGAGGGAAGTAACAGCTAAGGTTTTCTAGATGTTGATAGATAAAAATAAGTTTAAATACTTGTCAAAATTTTAAGAGTAGTCACTAAAGAGAAATAGGATTTTAAAATTATTAACAAACATCAAAGAAAGTTTGATCAATTCAACACAAGGCTGGAAAGGCATGTGAAATAGAAAGCACCAAATAAGGGGTCAGGAGGAAGTGCTCACTGTAGATTTGATTGGGCTAAATTAATGACAAGACAGACACTTGGATATTAATTTAAATAAGTAAAATCCAGCTTCAGATTGAGACCCGCACCTAGAAGAGAAACAAAAAAAGATAGAGTTAGGTGTAGTGGGTCACATGGTGCCACTGCCCCCATTTCTGCTGTTTGACTTTCTAAATGGTATTCTAAAATATTAAAAATTTCCAATAATGTGAGAACATTCACTTTCTTCTATGAGGATTTACCTAGTGTATTAGTGTTCTAGGGCTGCCATGACAAATGACCACAAACTGGGTGGTTTAAAACCAGAGAAATCTATTCTTGCTCAGTTCAGGCGGCCAGAAGTCCAAGATCCGGGGTGTGGGCAGGATTGCTGCTTAGACTCTGAGGGAGAATCCCTTCCCGCCTCGCTCCTGGTGGCTGCCGCCCTCCTGCTCTCCGCAGCTGGGGGCACCTCACTGTGGTCTCGGCCTCCATTGTCTTGTGGCCTTCTCTGCACCTTCTCCTCTCTGTCTCATAGGACAAGTGTGGTTGGATGCAGAGCTCTGTGTCCTCCTCCTCTGCTTGTCTCTTTGTCACCTCCCAAATAGCATTCTCCAAGAAATGTCCTAGTTTTTTGTATGTTCTGAATTTTAGGGCAGGTCTTGAGCTTCCAGAGGAATTAATGGAAGCCTCATGCCCAGGCCCATTCAGTTCCCTGGGCTTCAGCTGAGAGTGGCAGGGGCCTTCACCATGCAAGGTCAGGCCCCCAGCCTTGCATCCCCAGAGATAACAGGACAACTAGTGATCCCTGAGGGTGTCCTGCCTCCCTCCCACCTGCAGCTGATGGCCTCACCTGGCTTCTCCACCTGCCTCACTTGTTTTCCTCACTTAGAGCCAATAGCAAAGCCCTAGCACTGTCTCCTGCCCCAGGCTCTGTTTTCAGGGAACTTGGGCTACATTAGGCCTCTCGAAGGAGCAGACCTGTGTTGCTACAGTGTGCGTGTGTGAGTCTTGTAATTTAGATGGTGCCCCTGTGGGTGTACCCACTTAAACTCCTACCAGATACATATGAAAATTGATTTAGGATTGTTAGACTCACTAATGTTTTTGGAGAATAACAAATCATGGTACACAAATTCTAAATGTACAGCTTGAAGAATCTTTATAAATTAATATACTCACATAACTGTAACCCAGAACAAGCCACAGTTGTAGAATATTACAGGGCACCTTGCTGCTGCCTCATCTTAGGGAATTCACTCCCCAGGGTAGCCAGTCCTTAATCACCATAAGTTAGTTTTGCCTTTTTCAAACCTTCTATGAATGGAATTGAAATCCTCTTCCATGTCGTCTTTTGCTCCATATCATGTCTGTGAGATTCGTTCTTGTGAGTGTTCATTCCATTTCATGGCTGTAGAGTCTTCCATTGTGTGATTATGCCAGAATGTATTGATTGGTTCTCTTACTGACTGTTTTCAGTTTTTGGAAATAAGGCTGCTGTGGACGTTCATGTGTGTAAAAGAAATAGAAAATCTTCTGGGTGGACTGTGAGGGTATGAGGCAGCCCTGGTCTTGGGTACTGACAGTCTTAGCTGGATAGAGCCTCTCTGAATTTGTGGAAATGGCCTCCTGGCAAATTGATTTCTGAATTCCCTATTCCCTTACCAACCTTGCCAACACATATTTTGAAACTGGCTGCAAAGCTATGTTAGAGGTAAAAATTTCTCTTATAGGTTCCTGGGACTTCTCATGAGACAGTGCTCAGCTGATTCAGGCCAGGGGCGCCTATTGCCTTTTGAGATTGTCAGCTGTGCTGCAGCCCTCAGGGTGGGCATAAGCTTTGACTGGACAAGCTTGGTGGCACAGCATGTCAGTTAATATGTTTTTGGTATCAGGTAACAGAAAATCCAACAAAATGTATCTTACACAGTGGATGTTTGTCTTCTCACGCAGCTGCGTAGCAATGGGTGGCTCCCAAGTGACAAGAAGGTGGTCCCTGTGCCCATCTCAGGGTTTCCCATGTGAGATGGCCACTGTGGCTCTGGTCATCACATCCGTGTTCAAGGCAGAAAGGAGGAGGAAGAGCAGTGCTGGCTCATGGGCCCCTTTTTACCAGGAAATCAAAAACTTTCTCTCCAGGCTTGTCTTTCTGTCTGGCCAGATCTGGTCACAGGTCATTTCTAGTGCTAAAGGCAGCCAAGAAACTGCCTCTGTAGTGAAGGGGGTGGCAGGGAATGGGGACTGGCACCACCCGCTCACTGCCTCCCTGGGACTGGGGCCAGGTTGGCCGACTGGCAGTGGCCACCACCCACAAAGTGTCCCTCGCAGACACAGAATAAACCATCTTCCTAAGCTTGGAAAATCTAATATTATTGCTACTCTTGCCTTTATAATTTCTAATAACCATCTGTAATGGTTTGTTCAATAACCCATTTGTTTGTCTTTTAACTTGTTTAACTGCCAGGAGGAATGAATGTGCGTTTCTTTGATGGACAAAATGTAGTACGGAGTTGGGAAAATCAGATTGTGCAGTTGTATGGGTGTCTCTGGTATTATTTTTGCCGTGTCCATACCAGTAAAATCATGACACTAAGTGTATTTCTGTCTTTGAAAAATGAGTTTGAGTGACACTCCTAACCGGTGCTTCCTTTCTAATGTTCTTCAGGGAATTCAGTTTCTAATAGAAAATGACCTGCTACAGAGTTCCCCAGAAGACGTCGCCCAGTTCCTTTATAAAGGAGAAGGCCTAAATAAGACCGTCATTGGGGACTACCTGGGTGAAAGGTGAGTTCGAGGAGGATGCACAGCCCTACCTGGGGCCACTCAGCCCTGCAGCTTGACCTAGGCCACACTCCACTTTTGGGGCCGTCACAGCCTAAAGGCATGATATAGCCACGGGCTGTGGGCATCCATGTGCCCATCTCAATACCAGGTGGGCCCAGTGCAATCAGTTCTTCTCTCGTGTCCGTGGGAGGAGAGAGGCCTTAGAGTATTCTGGGATCCTGGGACTCCTCTGGAATCCTGTTTCTCAGGGAACCATGACAGAACTGACAATATGGCTGCCCCTTTCTCCTTAGGTTGGAAAGCATCTTAATCGTCTTCTGTTTTACCCAGAAATACGCCAGGTTTCTCAGTGGTTTTCTTTCTCGTGTTACTTGCAGAGTGAATAAAGGTGGAAGGTGAATTTTTTTCATGGAAAGCAGCAGGACAGATTTACTTTCTGACCGTTACTGGCTTAGCAGAGGTTAGGGCATGAATGCTGAGGCAGCACATGCCCTGAGTATGCCAAAACAGACTTTTGTCAAACACCAGAAGAAAGTATTTTTAAACAAAAGCCCAATAGTTCCTAAAGTCAGGAGGTTTCGATTTTTAGCTTTTTTTTTTTAAAAAAAATACTGGATAGAAAGTGGAAAGTGGAAAACTCATTCTCTGAGGCCAGCACTACCTGATACCCAACCAAAGACACCACTAGAAAATGGCAGGCCATATCCTTATGACTGTAATCTCTAGTCAGCAATATGTAGAAAGGATTCTGTACCACGGGGACTTACCCCATGAATGCAAGGTTAGTTCAACATATAAGTCAATTAAAGTCATATACCATATCATTCAAATAAAGGACAAAACCCACATGATCTTCTCAAAAAATATAGGAAAAGCATTTGACAGAACTCAAAATTCCTTCACAATAAAAACACTTAGAAAGCTAAGACAGGCAGGGAACTTGTTCAACATGATGGAGGGTACCTATAAAAAAACCCCACAACTTAACGGTGAAAGAGTGACTGCTTTCTCCCTAAGATCAAGAACAAGACAAGGATGTCTGCTCTTAGCACTGCTGTTCAGCCCAGTGCTGGCACGTCTTGCCAGGGTGGTTAGACAAGAAAATAAAGACATCCAAATTGAAAAGGAAGAAATTAAATTCTATTTGCAGATGATGCAACCATGTATATAAAAAATCTTAAGGAATAATTAAAAACTATTAGAAGTAATACATTCAGTAAGGTTGCATGATATACAATTAATATACAAAGCTCAATTGGCCAGGCATGGTGGCTCACGCCTGTAATCCCAGCACTTTGGGAGGCTGAGGCAGGCGGATCACAAGGTCAGGAGATCAAGACCATCCTGGCTAACATGGTGAAACTTCATCTCTACTAAAAACACAAAAAGTTAGTCAGGCATGGTGGCGGGCACTTAGAGTCCCAGCTACTCTGGAGGTTGAGGCAGGAGAATGACGTGAACCTGGGAGGCGGAGCTTGCAGTAAGCCGAGATTGTGCCACTGTGCTCTGGCCTGGCTGACAAAGTGAGACTCTGGCCAAAAAAACAACAACAAAAAAACTCAATTGTATTTCTATACAATAGCAATAAAGTAAACTGAAAACAGCTCCATTTATAATAGCATTAGAAGGAATAAGATACTTAGGATAAATTTCACAAAAAAGCAACATTTTTACTCTAAAAACCACAAAACATTGTTGAAAAAGAATGAGAAGACCTAAATGGAAAAGCATCCATGTTCGTGGATTGGAGGGCTTACTATAGATGCCAATATTCCAACATTGATTTACAAATTTATTGTACTTCTTATTGAAATCCCAGCTGACTTCTTTGCAGAAGTTGCACTCCTAAAATTACTATGGAAAATTCAAGGGACCCAAAATCACCACAGCAGTCTTAAAAAAGAACAAAGTTGCAGAACTCACGTTTATTTCCTGATTACAAAATAAAGTGGCCAGGCACGGTGGCTCACGCCTATAATCCCAGCACTTTGGGAGGCTGAGGCGGGCAGATCAGCTGAGGTCAGGAGTTCAAGACCAGCCTGGCCAACATGGTGAAACCTCATCTTTACAAAAATACAAAAATTAGCCAGGCATGATGGCAGGTGCCTGTAATCCCAGCCACTCGGGAGGCTGAGGCAGGAGAATCACTTGAACCTAGGAGGCAGAGGTTGCAGTGAGTCAAAATCATGTTGTTGCACTCCAGCTTGGGTGACAGAGTGAGACTCTGTCTCAAAAAAAAAAAAAAAGACTAAAGTGTATGTATAATCAAGACGTTGTAAGACTGGCATAAGGATACACATATATAAATGATGGAATAGCATTGAGAATCCAGAAATAAACCCTCACATTAGTGTCAAATAATTTTTCAATCAGGTACCAAGACAGTTTCAGTAGGGGAAAGAATAGCTTTTTCAACAAATGGTACTGGGATAACTGGAAATGCACATGCAAAAGAATGACATTGGACACCTTACTGATACAAAAGTTAAAATGGATCAAAGACCTAAATGTAAGAAGTAAAACTGATAAAACACTTAGAAGAAAATATGGGGCAAATCTCTGTGATCTCAAATTAGGCTAGGATTTCTTAAATGTGACACCAAAAGCACAAATAACAAAAGAAAAAGGTAGGTAGACTCTACTTCATCAGAATATTGTGCTTCAGAAGACATCGAAAAAGTGAAGGCTGGCCAGGCATGGTGGTGTTTACAGCTAATCACCAGATATAGATTCCTTAGTTCCTTGCCCGCTCCCACTGCTTCACTTGACTAGTCTTAAAAAAAAAAAAAAGTAAAAAGACAACCCACAGGCCATCCTGGGTAACATAGTGAGCCCTGCCTCTACAAAAAAATACAAATAAATCAGTATGACTTGCGAATATCTTCATATATTTGTCTTTATATAATCTAGATATAAGTCCTCAGGGCTGATAATCAGCCCTTATAATCTGCTGAGGACTTATATCTAGATTATATAAATAACTCTTCCAAATAAGAGTAGAAATAAAAAAAATTACTCAGTTATCAAATGGCAAAGGATCTGTATAGACATTTCTGCAAAGAAGATATACAAGTGGCAAATAAGCACAGGAAAAAATGCTCAATTGATCATCAAGGAGATGCAGATTGAAACCACAGTGAGATACCATTTCATACCCATTAGGCTGGCTGTAATGAAAAAGACATGTAACAAATGCCAGCAAGGCTGCAGGGAGTCAAACCCTTATTGCTGATAAGATATAAAATCATGCTGCCTAGCACAGTGGCTCATGCCTGTAATCCCAGCACTTTGGGAGGCCGAGGTGGGTGGATCACCTGAGGTCAGGAGTTCGAGACCATCCAGCTAACACGGTGAAACCCCGTCTCTACTAAAAAATACAAAAAACTAACCGGGCGAGGTGGCGGGCGCCTGTAGTCCCAGCTACTCGGGAGGCTGAGGCAGGAGAATGGCGTAAACCCGGGAGGCGGAGCTTGCAGTGAGCTGAGATCCGGCCACTGCATTCCAGCTCGGGGGACAGAGCGAGACTCCGTCTCAACAACAACAACAACAAAAAAAGTATATAAAATGATGCTTTGGAAATCAGTCTGGCAGTTCCTCAAAATGTAAAACATAAACTTTAACATGGAACCCAGTAATTTCACTCTTAGGTATTTACTCAATAGAAATAAAAATGTGGCCGGGTGTGGTGGCTCATGCCTGTAATTGGGAGGCCGAGGGAGGTGTGGGAGGACTGCTTGAGCCTAGGAGTTCCAGACCAGCCTGGGTAATATAGCGAGCCCTGCCTCTGCAAAAAATACAAATGTTTTAGAAAAGTATGGCCATGCAAAAACTTGTGCTTGAATGTTCATAGCCACATTATTCATAAGCCATATCTTTTAAAATAATTGGGATAATGTACATCAAGTTTGAAGCTTACTTATTTTTTTCCCAGGGATGAATTTAATATTAAAGTTCTTCAAGCTTTTGTTGAACTCCATGAGTTTGCTGATCTCAACCTTGTACAAGCCTTAAGGTAAGTATGATCATTTGCTGGGTGTAGAGTGGATGGGGCAGGCCAGAGGACCGCTGCCTGGGCAGTAGTGGCCATGAATTGACTCTAGGTAACTTGGTGCCACGCGAGTCTCACAGATGCTGGCTCCTGTTCCGAATGATCCAGCTAATGCCGTGTGACATAGAGCAGCCCTAGACAGGAACTGGGGCACACACTTAAGATAAGGGCCACGTTTTCCTCACTGTGGCCACTGGGTGCTCCTTCCATTCCATTTCCTTCTGTTTTTAATGCTGTTTGGCAGTAGTTTGAGTGCCTTATTCCCAAGCTCTGTGTGGCATGGCATTAGTGCTACATGGGGTTACTTCCTTCCAGATTTGACCTAAAGCACCAAACGCATGAATACCTGAGTGTGCCAGAGAGGATGTAGTCTTCTCGCCATTTTGGTGTCTGGGACACACTCCCTGGATGCCCCTTGAGCTGCCCTTCCTGCACGTTTTCTTCCTCCTGCTCTGCAAGCAGGAAATTGTCTCGCCTCCTTCCTTGGTGCTCCAGCTGTTCTCTTCTGGGCCTTCATCTGTTCTGGGCCTTCTGTTGTGGGCCTTGACCCTGAGCCAGTACTCAGCAGCATCCGGGGGAGAGGAGGCAGGGCCTCTGGTGGGAGCCACCTCAGCCAGCCCTTAGGCTGAGAAAATCAGGCCGCATCTTGTCATGTTCTCAGACCTTCTGCTTCATACCTTGTTCTCTTTTATGTGGCCTGTTTCCTCATGGCCTTACCTCAGCTGTAGACTGCAGCATTGGCAGCATTTCTGTGGGACCCTCGTGATGTTGTGCTCATAGTGCAGCCTGGAGCTGAACAGTGCGCTGAGAGTTAGCAACATCTGAGAATCCTGCAGCTGCAGTTCAGGCTTATCATATCCCGTTTCTGGAAGCTGTACATCCAGAGAAGGGTGCAGGCCTGGCGAGTCTGGGAGGGGCGTCTGGCACGGCCCTTGCTGCTGTGACTCCATTTCTTTCAGTCCATCAGTCTCTGGCCATAGCCAGAGAGGTTCCTATTAATTCCCACAGCGGTGGGAGCCTGGCATAGCCCAGTAGAGGGCCTGATGAAGGCACAGGGTGGGCGGGAATGCAGGCAGGTCCTGTGGCCTGAGGAGCTGCCCTGAGAATGTTAGCTTTTGTCCTGAAGGACACGGCAAGCCTGTGTGGGGCAGAGGTGTGTGGGCTGACTCAAGACTCTTCACTGCCGTGGGGTGGGCAGGGAGGCCATGGTAGTGGGCTGGTGGGCAGGTACATGCTTTGCTGGTAAACGTGGGACAGACAGGGAGTGAGGGGTGGAGGGGGTGAGAGTGGAGGAGGGGCGGTTGTGTTGAGTCTGAAGGCTGCTGGTGCAGGCGTGGTGGAGAAGATGGGGCCTGGTAGAGAGTGGGGCCAGACATGGCTGGAATCCCGGGAGGAGAGAGCTGAAGAAGGACCTTGGGGAGCTGCCCTGTGTCAGGGACATGCAGAGGAAGAGGACCCCTGGGGGGGGGCCAGGCTGCATCCTCCCCCAATGGCTGGTGGGATCAGTATTTTTAAAAGCCCAGAGACTTAATTGGAGCCTTGAGGTCTAACTTGGTCCTGATCCTTCTGCTAAATCCACGGCAGCATCAGACATTGCTGAATAGCTGGTGCGGGAGGCCACAGCTGGCCTTGGGGACTGCAGCCCCTGCCCCTGGGGCTCACATCTGGGCGACCAGACAGTGGATAAGGCAGACAGGTAGCAGGGACGGTGCCACGCAGCCGCAGCCAGCCGAGGAAAGCAAGGAAGGGAAGCGGTAGGAGGTGGGTGGGGGGACTGGGCTGGGGGTTGCAATTACAGGCAGGGCAGCCTGGGAGACTTCAGCCAGAGGGGATGTCTGAGGGTGGGAGTGTCTGCTGGGCCTGGTCTCTGAGGCAGGCGTGTGTCTCCCCAGCAAGGCAGCAGCAGCTTCTGGCCGCAGTGCCCAGTGCTGTAGGTGGGGCTTTGGACACCGTCCTGTGGACTATGGCTCTGCCTTATGTGTGGGAGTTCTGAGAGGAGGACGTGGTCTTGTTGATGCTGTGAGGACTGGCCGGTGGCAGCTCGGGACATGCAGGGCTCTGGTGATCACCTGGCAGCAGCAGGAGATGGTGGCAATGGGGACAGAGAAGTGCTGGGATTTTGGATATTTACTTTTTAGGCAGAGACAACCGGCCTCGCTGCTGAATCGGTTGTAGTTATGAAAAGATGAGCCATCAGTAAGTGTGTCTTAAGTTATGGAACGGAAGGAGACTGTCCTGGGTTTTCTCCTTTCTGTCTCTGCACCCCCAAGCCCCTGCCAGAGCTGTACCCCAGCTCTGGAGGAAAGCGTCCTTCCTGAGCGGGGCAGAAGCTGCCCTTGGCTTTGAGGCGGTGTTGGTTCTGATGCGGCTGCCCACGGCTTTGGTGTCTCCACAGGCAGTTCTTATGGAGCTTCAGGCTGCCGGGGGAGGCGCAGAAGATTGATCGCATGATGGAGGCTTTTGCTTCTCGCTACTGCCTGTGCAACCCCGGGGTCTTCCAGTCCACAGGTCAGTGTAGAGCTCACAGCCTGGCCCCTCGCCAGGCACAGCCTCCAGCTCTGGAGGGCAAAGCCCAGCGTGTGTTCCTGGGAACCTGCCTTCCCTGAGCGAGGACGACCTGTGGGCCGGGCACCTCTTGCAGGCGGGCCCCCAGCACCCAGGGTCCCACTGTCCACTGGAGGTTCTGGCTGAGCCCAGCACCCCGGACTCGTTGCAGACACATGCTACGTGCTGTCATTCGCCATCATCATGCTCAACACCAGCCTGCACAACCACAACGTGCGTGACAAGCCCACGGCAGAACGGTTCATCGCCATGAACCGCGGCATCAACGAGGGCGGGGACCTCCCTGAGGAGCTGCTGAGGGTGAGCTCCCCAGCCCGCGGCCGCTGCCGTCTGCAGGATCTCTTCGCTGTGAGCGGCCGCAGCGCCTGGGACTCCAGACGCGCCTCCCGAGTCTCCTTGCCGCCCTGGTGCTGCTGCGCTTTCCGCGCGGCCAGCCGCTGGCCTCAGTGTGAGTCTCTGAACTGGCTGCTGTTCTTTCCTCCTTGCAGAATTTGTATGAGAGCATTAAGAACGAGCCATTTAAGATCCCGGAGGACGACGGGAACGACCTGACGCACACCTTCTTCAATCCCGACCGTGAGGGCTGGCTCCTGAAGCTGGGTGAGCCGCCTGCCCACGGGACCCGGGCGTGACCCCTCGGCCCATGGCAGCAGCCCCTCGGGTTCCTCCCAAGCTCGTCATAGGAATGTAGGAACGCCCCCACCACAGGCAGAGATGTTAAAAAGAAACGCAGTTAAGCCAGAGCCCGCTCTCGGTAGCCGCACGGCCCACGGCTGCTTCTCTGAGCCGGGGCATCAGAGGCATGTCCGCGGCAGAGAGGAACGCCCAGGCTGCACGGCCCGCCCCAGAACACTGCTGAGTTAGCATCCAGATCCAGCCAGGGCAGCGTCCCGCACGAGAAGCGAGCGCGTTATCTCCACAGAACCTGTGTGCCTCTCTCTCGGTTTGGTGTGGCTGTGATTTCTGACGCGTGGTTTAAATGTGCCTTCTTGTTGTTTTCCTTCTGCCTGTGGCTCCCACCTTTCTGTTCTGTGACGGGCTGTCCCTGCTTGTCCTGCTTTAGGAGGTAGGTACCCAGTGGCTTCCCGCCCCCCAGCGGCTCATTCCTCTCGGTCTCCCCACGTTGGTCTGTGTGAGCTCCGCTGTGTGGCTGCCATTCATCCGACCCATCTGTGGACTTGCGGGGCCGCGCCGTGCTCGGTGCGGAGAACGCTCCACCCACCCCAGGGGCGGGGCTGAGAGAGGCCGGGACCTGGAGCACACGGGGATGCTGTGTGGGAGCCGGCTTGCCCCCACCGCGTGTCTCTAGG
Source organism: Colobus angolensis palliatus (assembly GCF_000951035.1). Classification (NCBI taxonomy): domain Eukaryota; kingdom Metazoa; phylum Chordata; class Mammalia; order Primates; family Cercopithecidae; genus Colobus; species Colobus angolensis. The sequence goes on from NW_012114433.1 coordinate 3,204,839, forward strand.
GGTCTGCAGCAGTAGAGAAGCAGCCAGCCAGCCCTGTCCCTGCGGCATCACCCTCCACCCCATACTAACCCAGCAGCGCATGGAGGGATTTCGGGAGCTCTCTAAAGGCCCCTGGAGCAATTGAGGGCACTCCCGTGCAGTTTTCGAAATGCTGAGGGGGTGTTTTGCTTGTGGGGCGGGGATGGTTGCCCTGTGCCCACAGCGAAGCCTTCCAGATGCGATGGCTGGGTTCACGCAAGCCCTTCTGAGAGCAGGCGGCCACCGGGCAGCACGTAAGACCTGGAGTGGAGTGTCCTGGTGATTTAAAAACAATTTATCAGCCAGGTGCAGTGGCTCATGTGTGTAATCCTACTGCTTTGGGAAGCTGAGGCGGGAGGATTGCTTAGGCCAGGAGCTTGAGACCAGCCTGGACAGTATAGTGAAACCCCGTCTTTACAAAAAAAATTAAAATTAGCCTGGGCCGGGCGCGGTGGCTCAAGCCTGTAATCCCAGCACTTTGGGAGGCCAAGACGGGCGGATCACGAGGTCAGGAGATCGAGACCGTCCTGGCTAACACGGTGAAACCCCGTCTCTACTAAAAAATACAAAAAACTAGCCGGGCGAGGTGGTGGGCGCCTGTAGTCCCAGCTACCCAGG
>NW_012114433.1:3205889-3251033 GCF_000951035.1 Colobus angolensis palliatus
TAAATAAATAAATTATCAAGGAAGGATGAGACACACTGTGACAGGCCAGGCTTCCTCAGCTAGTGGAAGGGGTGTAACTCCCACAGGTCTGCTGTTCCCATTAGGGTCTTCGACCTTGGCCATTGCTCTTTGACTTTTTTCTGGCTATGCCGAGGTTTAGAGGAGTTCTAGGTATTTGCCTGAAAACCTAGCACCATGGTCTTGGGCTTGGGTGCCTGAGAGACCAGATTCAGATCACTTCGTGTGAGGGTTCTAGAGTGAGGGCAGGGGAGGATGTAACCGGTTTACCAGCAGGCACTCTGGGGCCAGGATAAGTGGGACGTTCGTTTGATTAGATGCCTCCCTTCTGGTTCCTGCATTGCCCACCAGTGTCCCCTCGAGGGACAGTGACGCCGTCAGCCTGCCTGGCAGTTAATGTGGACTGTGCCACCAGGGAAGGGTGAGCTCTGGAGATGTAAATGCGTGAATGAAATGAAGGCACAGCAGAGCTCGTGTTATCTAACCTGTTTTCTGGTTGGGCAGATAAACAGGCCACAAAATGAGTGCACACAGCGCTCATGGGAACCAAGAGCTGGCTGGGCGCCAGGTGCCAAGCGCGGGGACCCTGGAGGGGCTGGTGCAGCTGGCATGGCCTCAGTGTGGTGGGCGGCCCGGTGAGTGGCTGCCGCTCTCGGCTGCTGGCTTCCTTGTCCTCTCCCACCCAGGCACCCTGTGTGTCTACTGTGTTCTCAGAAGCAGAGTTCGAGACCAAAGGCTGGCGAGCCAGGGCCCTGGCTGGAGGCAGACGAGACGGGTGCAGGATCTAGAATGTGCTTCCAGGCATGTGCTGAGCGGGGAGCACGACCTGACATGGCTGTATTCTTACTGTACATTGGCTTTTAGAGCGGGTGGTCTTAAAAAGGCCAGGATGCTTTGCCAGAGCTTAGGAGCCCTGCTGTGTACACAGGTGTGGCTTACGATTGTTGGTAACTTAAGACTTTGAGTCTTGAATCAATTACCACACACAAAAAAAAAAAAATCACAGGAGGTGGTCCAATCCGAGCTATCATGCAGAAAGTGTGTGCACGTGCTGTGAGTGTTCGTGCGTGTGGATCCGTGTGTGCACCTGCCTGCTAACGGCAATGAAAATAGAAACTTGCAGAGAGAAAGTGGCTCCCGTCTGCAGGTTCCAGAAGCCAGGCTCCTGTCTGCAGGCGAGAATGCTGTGTGGTATGGCCAGAAGCAAGCACAAGCAGAGCCTGCTGGGCTCTGAGACCAAGCTCACCACCCACTACCCTGGGCCTGCAGTCCTGGTCTGCAACAATCCCCTGGCCCTGAGGACTGGACAGGGATGGTCCATGGGGGGTGTGAGCAGGGGACCTGAGGGTGGAGCTGAGAGGCAGCCTGGCAGACCCCGCCCAGGCAGACCCCTCCCAGGCGGGGGCCGGGTGGGCAGGCTAGTGGAATATACAGGCCCTTCGCTGTCCGCCATGCCAGTAGCATGGAGGAACAGAGCAGGTGCTGGACAGAAGCACACTGGGGGCTCCTGGATGAGCTCCCCAAGAACTGGAGACTCAGATAGCTGGGCAGGGAGAAAGGCCACAGCTGGGGCGCCAGGAAGGGCGCCCCCTGCAGCCACCCAAGGAGTTGAGTCTAAAGCCGAGTGCAGTGGTACCCTTTGTGGGGGCGTCAGGCCGGGAGGGGCACGATTGCCACACGCTTTTGAAAAGATGCCGCTGGCTGCTGTTTGGGGGCTGGCAGCTGGCACCAGTGCAGCTGGAGCGGGGCCTGCTCTGGAGTCTCTGGAGGGAAGCAGAGGCGACTGTGACAGCGACCGATGTCAGGGTAGTGGAGTTGCTGTCAGCTGATTGTGCCACAGCAGCTTGAGCTGGAGCAAGTGCCTGGAAGGAATCAGTACTGTCCCCCTGTCCCCAGGGTCTCGGGGACATAAAATGCCTCTCCCTGCTCACTGGAGGACTGTGGGACAAGGCGGGGTTGCCCCCAGGGTCTCCTGCCCTCCCCTGTGGACTTAGGCCTCCCTGGTGTGCTGCAACGGAGGTGGGGAAGGTGAAGGTCGAGGGCTTGCACGGAGCATCGAGCCCGTGGTGACAGGGACATGAGGGCAACAAGGACTTTGGGCCTGGCTGGGTCTTCAGGGGACCAGCGAGGCGGCCCCATACAGTTGGGGCAGCGGGTTCCAGTGACGGAGCAGCTTGCAGGGGTTGGGGAGTGGAAGCCCCGCCAGGGCTCAGGAGAGATGTTGTGGGCAGGGTTTGAGGGCTGGGGAGATGCAGCAGGAAGCTTGGGGGGGGCACATTTGCCCAGACCAGGGTCTAGACAGACCCTTTATTTAACAGGTGGGCTGGTGGGACACTGGTGAGACTGGGGCCTGTGGGGAGGGGAGGAACAGCTGGAGACTGGGCTCTTGTCCCAGGCTGGCGGTGGCAGCCACATTGCAGGCCGCCTTAGGCATCAATGGAGGATGGCAGTGCTGAGTGAGGCAAGGGGCCGGAGGATCCCAGAGCGGCTGCGGAGACCCCTTCCGGCCTCAAGTACAGCTGAGCCAGGCTTCCTGCCACCTGCAGCTGGTTCCTCCTCACCCAGGGTCTCTGCACACCAGGCCCCGAGAGGGAAACCTTTCGGGTGATCCGCAGAGCCCTTCTCACAGCATCTTGCCGCCAGGCCTCAGCGCCTGTGCTGGCCGCCACACAGGGAGGCCTGGGTCCCTCGGCCCTGAGGGCCGCTCCCCTGCCAGCCTGTCACAGAGAAAGCCGGCGGCGCTGGGGAGCCGTGGGTCATAGCGGCCTAGTACCCCAGGGAGCATTGAGTTCATTGCCCCGAGCGTGCGTTTCTTTGAATTATTTAAAAAACAAACACTGGCAAGGCTAGCAGCTGAAGTCAGTTTGTGTCTGCTCAGTGTTTAAGGATCAGAGAGGTCCTTCCCTTAGTGAGAGGAGGGCAGGTATAGGTAGGGGTACGCACGTGTGCTCCAGATCTTGTTACTGAATTAATTCAGTCTCACGATTCCCTGGGCCCAGGGGTGATTGAGTTTGGGGGATCCCAGGGCTGCCCAACGGCCTCTGTAATGTGACAGCCACCTGACATGGTGGGTCAGGCCCTGGACAGAGCCAGGCGAGCCGTCCTGACTTCATCACGCTGCCATCTCATGTGGGGAAATGACGCCATCCATCCCACTAACTCCCAGGAAGCGAATTGGAGTGCGGTCTTGTCATCAAGGGGCCCCTCGGTGCTGTGGCGGGGCACCGGTGTGGGCGGGGCGGGTGCATGCGGAGCCCCGCGGTGGGAACGCCGGAGGGCACCTAAACCCGAGCCTGGCGCCTGGTGGCCTTTCTGAAAACGCAGTGGTCTGTGCAGGTCCAGGGCCCCTCTTGGACCCGCGGGCTCCCTGTGCACGGAGCACAGCCTCACGGGGCCCCTTCTGCTTCCAGGAGGACGCGTGAAGACCTGGAAGCGCAGGTGGTTCATCCTGACTGACAACTGCCTCTATTACTTTGAATACACAACAGTAAGTAAGGCTGGGCCTCCTGGCCGCCTCCCAGCAGTCACGGAGCTGTCCTGGGACCGAGGGACCCCCAGGCTGGTGGCCCACAGTGAGCCCCGCCGTGTACTTCTCTCTTGTAGGACAAGGAGCCCAGGGGAATCATCCCGTTGGAAAACCTCAGCATCAGGGAGGTGGAGGACCCCCGGAAACCCGTAAGCCCCTCCTGAACCTTCTCTCCTGCCAGCCCCCGGGAGCCATCCTCACCGCCTGCAGGGAACCTGGCCCCCAGCCCCTGTGACGGCCTCCCCTCTCTTTTTCTCCACCAGAACTGTTTTGAGCTCTACAATCCCAGCCACAAAGGGCAGGTCATCAAGGCCTGTAAGACGGAGGCGGACGGCCGCGTGGTAGAGGGGAACCACGTGGTGTACCGGATCTCAGCCCCGAGCCCGGAGGAGAAGGAGGAGTGGATGAAATCCATCAAGTGAGCGGGGCTTCGGGGGCGGGGCCAGGCCTGTCTTCTCATGCTGGCTGAAGGGCGGAGGATGGTCTGGAACGTGGATGCTTCCGTGTGCAAGAGTGGACCCTCTGCCTCCAGAAACCCGAGGGCCGGGCTGCCAAAGCCGATGCTCAGATCTGAGCCTGCGGTCCTGTCTGGGGAGCCTCTGGGGCTGGTGGGAAAGGGAAGGTCTGTGTGTCACCCACGACCTAACCTGCATGTTTTCCTTCTTTCACCAGAGCCAGTATCAGCAGGGATCCCTTCTATGACATGTTAGCAACGAGGAAACGAAGGATTGCCAATAAAAAATAGCTTTCCTGGCTAAAAGACCCAGGTAAAAGACCCAACCCCAGCAGAAAGGCACCGCGGGCCGCCCCTCCGCGGAAGGCGTGGCAGGGAGGCGGTCACCCTGCGGTGCAAGCTGCTTCTCCAGAGTGTACCGTGGCCCAGATGGCATCCCCGAGGCCTCGTGCCGTGGCTGGGGTCCTGGGAGGTGGTCGCCCTGCAGTGCAAGCTGCTGCTTCAGAGCGTACTGTGGCCCAGACTGATCCTCGAGGCCTTGTGCCGTGGCTGGGGTCATGGTCGGCTGCGCGTGTCCAGAAGCATTTCCTTCCTGCGACCGTCCCCGGCGGCCCTGGGGGGAGAAGCCAGGACAGCAGCTTCCGCTCTCTCCACAGCAGACACGGGATGGATTCCACAGATGGGAGCCTCATTCGTACCATGCCAAACGCGTTCACTCGGGGCAGTGTTAACCGTTCTAGAAAGCCACTGTTTTATAGCAAAACAGGAAAGGAAAAGCTACCAGTTTTTTATTCAGATTTTTTTCTCAGATATATAGGATTATAGCTTTTATATGCCTTTTTATATTCTGAAATTATAACAAAAGATACTTTCTAACAGTAGTATTTTTAGAATGGCAGCTATAAAGTTAACTCCTGGACACAAGTATATACTGTGCACTGAAAAAATATCCATCTAGACGCAGCACCCAAGGGGAGGGCTGGGGGCCACCGGCACGGGGGGCCACGTGCAGCCCTGCCCTGTCAGGCTGTCAGGCCAGCCCCGGGGGCAGCAGGTAGGCTCTGGACGGGCTCGGGGAGGGATGGCCATGGCGCTTGGGGGCTCCAGGGTGACTCCCATGTGGCCTTCCTTCAACCCAGGCTTTTTGGCCCCACAGGTACTTTAAGCAAATCATTAAAATGATAACAGTTAATGGTTTGGGGTGTTTAGCCTGTAACTGCTAACTCCTAGGAAACAGCTTTTCTCTGGACACAGATGGCCCATATGCTGAATCACGTGAAACTGCTCATGTTTTGTTCAGACACACACACACACACACGGCAGCGTTTCATACAGGTCAGCGGAGTCCATGTAGACTGGCCTTTGACCTACTCATCGCTATTTAAAACCTGTGGCAAAATGAACGCTTATTTTACAGACCTTCTAATTTGACCAGATTTCTTAATGAATAGACACGGAAGTAACTAGAAACAGCCTCACCCCATGTAGTGTGCCATGTCCTGAGAGAGGTGCTCTCCCTACGAGGAGGGAAGAACAGCCCCTGGTGTGCAGAGGCCCGGCACGTAGGGTTCCTGGGGAGCTGAGAACCCCACGTAGATGCCGGTGGTGGAACTGGCGAAGCTCCACGCCCGCCTGGGAGGTCGTCAGGTTGCTGTGGATGTAAGGATAGCAGGTGCCCGGTGCGTCACTCAAGGGTGGATCTGGGCCCCACCTCCAGAGAGGGCACAGGGCTGGACGGGGGCATTGCGTGCTTGGGCCGACGCAGGCCGGTGGCAGGCGCTGCTCTGTCGGGAGATTTGCATCCCCAGGACCCTGTTGCACACGGGGCTGTTGGGCTGGTGGCTGGCTTTTCCTCCACGGACTTCCTCTTCCCGCCCCACCTGCACAGGCACACCTTGAATCTGCACCCTCTGGAGGGCATCTGTACTCCCGCGCAAAATGCCCAGTCCAGAGACAAAACCTCAGACTGTGCACCTAGGCCTCCTTCTCAGCAGCGGAGACTGTTCCTTTGAGTTGCCTTGAAGTGGAGGCCGAGCGGCTGCGGGCCCTCTGCCTCCCTGCGGCTGACCTTGATGTAGCTTTAAGTCGCACTAGACTGCAGAGGGGTCCGAGGCCAGAAGCCCCCGTCCTGCATCAGACTTTCATTCCCAAGCTCTTAGGCTTTGTTACTGATACCTCAAATTGGAAATTTTAGTTTTGAGAAAGGCAAGTCAGCGTTCTTGAAACCTGGCTGGTAGATATGCAATTCTGGCCTCCAGTCTTCCATGAAAATAAACGCTGCCTGGTCCCCCACCCAGACCACACACTGACGGCCGGCCCTGGCGGTGCTCACCCCTCAGGCTGGCCCCGCACCCAGGACTGGCCACAGCTAGCTTTGTCAGCATGTCGTGCTCAGACGAGCCGTTTCCTTCTGACCAACCCAGGTGTGACCTGGGGATCGGAGCTTTCTGTTTTGGGTGTTGGGAGCCGCGGCAGGAAGGAGTCTCCAGATCAAGCTCCTCCGTTGCTGTCATCTGTGAATGAGCTTCACCGGGTGGTGGGCACCCGGGAGCCGCGCAGAGGCCGTGGTGCTGAGTTAGACTCCAGGTACTTTGTGGTCAGAGTGTTACAGGAAATCGCCTAGCTCCAGGCTGCGTGATGACAGTATTAGCATAAAGGTCGTGTAGCCATCATGCCTGCTGAGCCTTGAGGCAGGCCTGGTCCAGAAAACTCTCTGGGTCATGACTGCGCAGGGCCAGCCGCCACCAGGACGGCCCTGAAGCAGGACATCTGTTTTTGTCCCTCACCCTGGGCAGGACCTGTCACAATCACGATCCTCCTCCTCCCCGCCCCGATGTCTGAGCACAGGGCTCGAATTGTTACTCCCAACTCTGGCCAAAGACACTTTCTTCCAGAGACAGAGGCCAGGAGGCAGCGACGGGAGCCCGGCGGGGAGGCGGCGGCTGCCACAGCCCTTCCAGCCTGTCTTGCTGGGCCCTGGTTCACATTTGAGTTTAATTGGACTGGCCCTGGACCCAGATAAGCAGCAATGTCTTTGGGGTCACAGAACATTTTGGGGCAGTTTAATGTGGTACCAAACAGTGCAACTAGGAGCTGTTTATAGATGGAGCAGCACTTAGTGCTTCATAGAAAGCAACGCCTACTTTTAAAGTTACAAATGCAGCTATCTACATAGATGTGCTTTGCCGAGAAGTTAGGTCTGTGGTACACCAGAAACCACAAATTGACTTTTTTTCTTAGAAAATATTTCTATTTGCGGAAAATACAGTAATATGTAAATAATGTACATCTATTGATTTCTGGAGTGTTTGTTATTCAATGTATATACTGCCATGGCTCGCATGAAGAAACAGCCTCTCTCTCTCGATATTTGATTGTAAAGTGAACAGTAAGATTGGAGGGTGGATGGCTGTCAGTGCTCTTGCAAATACTGTGTTCACTAAATAAAAATCACATGTATCGTTAAAACAAGCCTGTCTGAGACTTGGTTCTTTCCAACAGCTATTGCTGGGTCCAGCAAACACCCCTCCAAGTTTCCTTTGCCCGTCCCAGGTGGGACGGCCTGGCCGACGGCACTGACTTCAGGAGCACTTGAAGGTTTTAAGAAAGTGAATTCAGATGACAGGAAGGAGTCTGGAAGCAAATGGGGAAAACAGCAGTAAAAAGACACCAAGTGTGTGATTTGCTGCCATTTATATACTATAGAAATTTTACATGCTGTGTATTTACAGTGGGGCAAGTGCTTTTTTAATCTTTAAAAAAACAAAGATCAAACTTTAAACATCTCTGAACAACACAAACTGTATAAACCATACAGATTATTCAGATACAAACTGTATTAAATACAGTTTTCCCCACTCCATCTCCTGATGCAGGACCAGTGAATAATAAGTGTATCACAGTTTGATAGCATATCCATATTAAAAATAAAATCACAGTATGATTGTGTCTGTAACTAGAAACTCGAAGGGACCAAGCAGACAACGGAGACTCCAGTATCAGTGAAGACAAGAGACGCTGTATCAAAAAGTGTTGTGTAATAGAAACATACTGTCGGCTTTACAAATCATGTCTGGGTTATACATTCATAATGTAAATACTCATCATAACTGGGAAATTGATTGGAACAGTTCCACAAAGTTCAAAAACAGAACTTGTCTATAAAATACATCTTCAAATCTTGAATACAACTAAAATAAGCAAATTAGTTTCTAGTATCAGACATTACAGAAAACAGACTGCTCTCCAAAGTCTAGGTGAGAGCTTGTGAGTTTTTAAATAAGTCTTTAAATTAAATATACACATTGTCAGTTTGTACTTTTGACAATTCCATGGTCTCCCGGTTGGTCTTGCACCAGATGTCTAACTTGGAGGAACATTACATGAAATACAAGTAATCGACCTGAGTCTGTAATTAAGCAGCATTTGAGATGTTCTATTCCAGGGCATTATTTCAATGGGATTTATATACACGGTATTTTACAATGGTCAGCAGTGGTAGAAAGTGTTCGTCCATTTGGAATAAGGGTAATTAAGAAAAGGTAAAAACTAAAAAAAAAGTTCTCCATGGTAAAATCTGTACAGTATTTACTAAAGAAGCACCACGCAGATTGGAACAGAGTTATTTTCTATCTTTATAATTTAAGCTGGGCTGGGGATGGCTTCTGTTGAACGCGTTGAATCTGAAAGACAAGAGGCGCCGGGTTAGTGAGTTGGAGGCAGGCGGCGGCGGTGCGTAGGGCTTATTCCCGGACGCCCTGCCAGCTGCTCCAGAAAGCTGGGGAAGCTCTTCCTTGAGGAGGTCACTCTGCCTTCCTGGGTGGAAGTGAGGGAACTGGCAGTGCGAGCGGCTCAGCCAGGGAGGCGCCATCTGCTGGGCCCCGCCGCCGCCAGCCCCCAGCTGCCTCCTCCACCTCCGTCCTCACAGCCCCTCACTTGGGAAGTTTAGCTCCTTCCTTAGGGTTGGGCCTCTCCCTTGAGGACACATTGATAGAGCCTGTTAATTAACGGCCAGTTAATCCACAGACTCTTCACTTGGAAATTCATTTTAAATTCCTCTTGCTGACTACATGTGACAGACACATTTGGACAAAGTTTCCTTTCAAGGGAAAAATGGTTCACGGTCCACAAGGGTCAGGTATAAAACCAGTGACTCTCCCAGGACCCCTGTGTAAATTGATCCAGCACAGCCCTGCAGCTCTGAGGTCCTGATCTGCCACTCGGCCACCTTCCCACGGTTTTGTACAGTGGGTGCTGGGTGGGTGCTGGCTCTGGCTCAGTGTGACCTCGGGGCGCAAACAGCAGCACAGGGGACGGGATGGGATGGGGGAGGGAGTGGGCACCGAGCCTCTCCCTTCCCAGATGTTTATCAAAGGCCCGTGGGCTCGGCTGCTGTGAGCCAGGTTGGCTTTTCCCAGTGAGGGGCAAGGGAACAGGGCAACTCCACCTGCGTGAGGGACGCGGGTCTTCCCAGCCAGTAATGCAAAGGTGACGAGGTGGAGGGTCTAGGTCTGTCCCCAAGCACGTGGCCTGGGTCTGGGCTGGCTGGGAACCTGCCGGGGCCTCTCCATGGCTCTGCCCACTCCCATGGGCCCAGCCCACAGGCAGAACCACAGAATTAAAACTCCTCTGCCTGAATCCCCTCAGCGCCACCACAAACAATGAAGAAACAGGAAAACAGCTTACCATAACTAGTGAGTTTTTTGTTTTGAGGCTGAGTTTTCAATCACCTAGAAAGCAAAGGTCAGGAGACAGACTTTAATGACGGTTGCAAAGTTGCCAGTGCCTCTGCTCTGCGTTGCGTTAAGTGGCTATGGTCAGTCACTGCGGTTCCCTGTGAGTGGCTGAGGCCACTTCCCCACGAGGTGAGCAGGGATGTCCCAGCACTCAGCTGCTGCTCCCAGGGTTTTACTGACATCAAAGGGTTTACGTGATGACTGAGACTGAGGGCACCATCCAACCCACGCACACCCTGACGTTAGGACAACAGATCTCAGGCCCGAGAACTGAACTGGGTGGAACAGAGCCAGAGGAGGAGTCTGAAAGAGAAAGGCAAGGAGCCGAAGTCCGGGGCGGAGGGGGGCCTGCAGGACCACAGGACGCTGGGTGAGGCAGGGCCGGGCAGCGGCCTTCTCGGGAGGACGAGAAAGGCTCCTCAGTCTGTGCTCGCAGCAGAAGCGGCAGCTGCAAACCCTGTCATCAGTGCAGTGGGACGGGCACGGAAACGCCACACACACACACGCCTGACCACAGCACCCGAGACAGGACGCAAACAAGTTCACGTTCAACCTCCCTCCTGCTGGACCAGTTGCCTTGGGGGCCATCACTGTCTCCCAGCAGCCCCGGCTGGGAGCCCACGATCCTGGGAGCCCGCACCACACTCAGAATGAGCCCCTTCACCGCATCCTCGGGCACCAAGCAGCCCTCACGAATCCCCTTCCCCGACTCGCTGAAATGGGAAGGCAAAACCAATTCTGAAATGTCCAGAATGTCTACAACACAGACAGCAAAGACCCGCCGGCTCCCCGCCCTCGCCGACAGCGCTGGTGCCTGTCCTGGGCTCCGGCTGTTTCCCCAGCACTCCACAGGCAAGTGTGCCCCACGGGGCTCGCCCCGCAGCCCCGGCTCTCTGTTACACACTCTGGACCGTCTGCCCCTCAATCAACAATGCACGCTGGCTCTAGGCTGCTGGCAGGGACAGGCCTTCCCCAGAACACACAGCTCCACCTAACCCACGATACAGCCGAGAAGCAAAGGCCTCAGGGCAGCCCTGATGATTCGTCAAAAGTCCCTGGGAGGAGGGCATGCGCTTCATACGTGAATGCAAACAACCGGCGTTCAGGTAAGGATGACCAACTTTTTCTGTGAGGGGGCAAATAATAAACACTCTCCGCTTGGCGAGCCACACAGTCCCTGCCCTGCTGCAGCCACTCGCCTCTGTCAGGCGGTGACAGCGAAGCCACCGGACAGCGTGCGAACGCGCCTGGCTGTACCCCAATCAAGCCACAGACGCTGCGGTCTGAACTTCACATCATTTTCATGTGAAACGCATTGTTCTTCTTTGGGATTATTTCCAACCACTTAAAAAGGTTAAAATCATTCTTCACTCCAAGTTCACACAAAGCCAGGTGACCGGCCAAAGCTGGCCACAGGGCTGCAGTTTGCCAACTTCTGCTCTAGGTCCACTGACTTGAGTGACATCCACTTCTAACAGGCTCACAGCTCCTCTCCAGGACCAGCGGTCACTGAACACCAACCAGAGAGGAAGAGGGGAGGCTGCCTCAAGTGCAGTCAGAGCACAGCGCGTGGCCACATGACAGAGACACAGCCCCACAGGGCAGAAGAGAATCTAGGACACCTGGCAGTGACAGTCAGCGGCCCGCCACACCGCCTCTGTGGTGTCAGGCAGAGGCTGACGCCCGTGCTTCTAACGACCCAAGCAAGCAAATCAGTACCGAGCACCAGGGCACACTCAGAATGCAGGTTTAAGGATTCAGGAGAGTAATGTATATACTGTAAAAGTATTTCTATCAAAAATGCTTTAAAACCAAGAGTTCTCAAGACCATCCTGTTTAACAGGGTGAAACTCTGTCTCTACTAAAAACACAGAATTTAGCTGGGCATGGTGGCAGGCGCCTATAGTTCCAGGTACTCAGGAGGCTGAGGCAGGAGAATGGTGTGAACCCGGGAGGCGGAGCTTGCAATGAGCTGAGCTCCAGCCACTGCACTCCAGCCTGGGCAACAGAGCGAGACTCCGTCTCAAAAAATAAATAAATAAAATAAAATAAAATAAAACCAAGATTTCTGATCCTTCACGAGGCAAACACTCAAGACGCCCAGAGCCATACGTTCCAGGGCTTTGGTGACACACAGGTGGTGCTGCCCTCAGTCCTGTGTCACTTAGCCTTCAATAAACGCTAAAGGTTTGGTGCTAAGGAGCCAAACTGGGCAACAGCACCGCACTGCAGTGACGAGCACTGAGGCCGGACCCTGTCTGGCAGGGGTGATCTGAGTAACTGCACCCTCTGATGCCACCTGAGGTTTTTCTATGTATTACTCGCCCTTTGCAAAGAAAATGTATTAAGATATAGTTTCTATCTTCTTAATTCCAAGTATCTCCTCTTACCCTGGCCATACTCAAAGAGATGACACCTGTCATCCCTGCTTTCCATCCGTAAGTGTTTCGTTTTCTCACGGAAAGGTCCGACGCCTTCCAGAGGCGGGCCACCGGGCAGAGGAAAGCCGCCCTGGGCTCTCCGGAACTGGGCAACAGTCTCCAAGCTGGCGGCCCTGGGTAAGTGCAGTTCTGAATCTTTAACAAAGTCCTCTGATTTTCTTGAATGTCTCTTCTTTTTCTTCTTCTTTTTTTTGTGTCTGTGGAGGTCAGCGTCAGAGCACACTGCTGAGAGGTCCGAGTCCTGCTGATGCCTGCAGAAGCAAAAGCCAGAATTCAAACCCCTAAAACGCAAAACCACCTGCAGCAGACCCTGGAGCTTGGCCTCTATACCCGTTCACTGAGAACATTCACTGCACAAACAGGCGCAATTCTTATCTAATTAACAATGTCGGCCAGGCATGCAGGCGCACACCTGTAGTCCCAGCTACCTGGGAGGCTGAGGCGGGAGGATCACTCGAGCCCAGGAGGTTGACAAAGCTGCAGTGAGCTACTACTGCACCACTGCACTCCAGCCTGGGCAACAGAGCCAGACCCTGTCTCAAAAATTTAACAAGTCTGCCTTCAGTGTAATGACTGTTTCAGCCCAGGCTCATAAATTCACCAACTTCAGCTCCGTTGCTGAACAGCCCCACCTCTGCTTCAGCTTTCTCAGGACTAAGGTTGTTGGACAAACACTGCAGGGAGGATTCTGCTGGCTTTTCCTGAAACCAGTGGTTACTTGAAGGGAAAGGAAATACTAAGCCTCCTTCCCTCCCATGTGCCTGAGACACCTGGCAGCAATGTTATTTTTTACCTCAAGTAACCACTGCCTATTTTCCCTATGGCTTTTGCTAATCTTTTCCCAGGGTTTCAATTTCAAGAGATGTCAACTAAAATTACTAATTCTGTTCCTGCTCATCCATCTCATCACGGATAAGTCATTTTCAAGACAATCACCCACCAATTTAGCTTTTTAAAAATACAGAAACAGGCCAGGTGCAGTGGCTCATGCCCGTGATACCAGCGCTTTGGGAGGCCCAGGCAGGAGGATCGCTTGAGCCTAGGGGTTTGAGAACCACCCGGGCAGCATAGCGAGACCCTGTCTTTACAAAAACAAAAAATCAGTTGAGGTACCGTGGTAGCACATGTCCGTAGTCCTGGCTACTCCAGAGGCTGAGGGCTGAGGCAGAAAGATCATTTGAGCCCAGGAGGTCAAGGCTGCAGTGAGTTATGATGGCATCACTGCACTCCAGCCTGGGTGACAGAGGAAGACCCTATCTCTTAAAAAATACAGAAACAAATTTCCCAATTGGATTTCCAGTTGAAAAATGGAGCCAAAAACAAAGGCCGAGGAAACAAGGTGTCTCAGATGCCCACGCCGGGCAGGACAGGACAGGAGAAGCGCACCTCCCGTTGTCCGCCTACCTCACAGCCACTGAATTTCAGGAAAATATAACAGACAGGAAAACAGAACCACATCTGACAAATAATATTAACACCAATTCTAAGGTCAAAGACTCCCAATTTTTCATTTATGGAACAATGCATGCTTACTCCTGGAAGAGTTACAAAGCATTCACCAAAAACGGCACTATCATTTTGAAAAAGGAGGTTGTTAGGCATTTAACGACACCATGAAATAAAGATACAGCTTAAAAACAGGGCAAATTTTTACAAATCTGTAAAAAGAGTGGAATCTCAAAACCTACAGAAACGAGACACAAATCAAACGGATACAACTACGGCCTGGCCGTCACTTGTTCCTGAGTCGGGTGAGAAGGGACAGGCCCCACTGCTGACAGCGCCGCCAGCCCCGCGAGGAGCACAGGCCCCAGGCTCACCTGGAGTCGCGGTCTCGGTGTTTGTCTTTGGATTTCTTTTTCTTCTTTGATTTTTTGTGCTTCTTCGCTTTAGGCTCTTCTAGAGGGTCCTTCAGTTCGCTCCTCCGGGCTTTCTTTTCGACATGGCTGTCACTGTTTTCCACGCTGTCGTGTCTCCGTTTCCGTGACTTTACATTTTCGTGTTCGTGAAACCGATCAGAGAGGTTACAGTTGTCTCCGGCTACAAGTGCAGTTCTGTCGTGAAAGAAGCGGTCGGGGTGCGGGGCGAGGGGCGCTCCAGCACGGGGGCTGCCAGGGCGGTGCCGCTCCCTCTCCCGGGCCGGCTCGCAGCCCCTACGGCCCCGACTGTGGTCCTTGTGCGGCCGCTCATGCAGCCCGGCCCGCTCGTGCTCGCGGCCGCCGTGGAAGGGCTTCCAGTCCCGGGCAGCGTACGGGGCGTACCTGTCATGGTAGTACCGGCACCTGTCCCAGCGCGGCCTGTCGGCGTAGAACTTCTCCCCGCCCCAGCCATGCTCGCCCTCGGTGTAGTGGTGTCTGACCCAGTCCGGCTCCGCCCCACTCCGGTGTCGGGAGTGGTGGTGACTGTACCTGCCCAGAGAGCGGCGCTCGCGCTCCCGGGGACAGGTGCGGCGCCGCCGGTGGCGGTGGCCCTCAGTCTTGCTCCTGCTCTCTCTGGCCGGCTCCCCGCTGGACGAGCGCTCCCTCCGGCTGCGGTAGTGGCCTCGGTCCACCTTTCTGAGGCTGCCGATTTTCTCCTTCACCGGGGAAGGGCCTGGAGCTTTCGGCGCCGCGGCGTCCTCGCCCCTCTGGCCCGGGCTAGGCTCTGCGTCCCCTTCCGAGTGACCGGCCGGGGCCGCCTCCGGCACAGGAGCTGGCGGCCCCTCTGCGGCCTCGGGCGCGCCCGAGCTCTGCGGCAGGTCCTGAGCGTCCCGGGCATGGTCCCCGCTGGGGTGAACAAGCAGCGGATGCTCGCAGGGCTCCTCCGACCGCGCAGGCGGAGCCGGACTCAACTCCTCCAGGGCTTCCGCCATCGCAGAGTCCCGCTGGCCCTCCGCTATCATCCCCTTTGCGTCCTGGGACAGCGGGCTCGCGTCGCCCGTTAAGCTCCCGGGATCACACAGGTCAGGGGGCGCTGTGTCCCCCGCGATGTCCTGCCCAGCGCCGGGCGGAGGCTCTTCGGGGGCGGCAGCCAAGGCCTCCCAAGCGCCTTCTTTGGTAGTGGGAGTGCCGGGATCTGGGGGCGGCAGAGCCTTCTTGGTGCTGCTGAGGCTGGCGGCCGCATCCGGTTCCTCCAGGGATTCGGCGGCGGGGCTGCCAGGCTGGGGCTCGGGGTCGCCGTCCTCGGGAGGGCCCCTCTCTGCTCCAGGTGCACTGCAGTCCCCAAACAAACACACACACCAGTTAGCGTGGGCTTCACAGGCTCGCGTCATTGCATTACAGGGAGAAATACTTCAGAATGTTCACTTGCTATTTCGTCTCTTTAAATACATCTCGCTGAAGTCCAGTATTAGGCTAGTACTACTATCTCTGGAAACTCCCAATTTTCTGTTTCCCTTATTAAACAAAAATAAAATGTTTTATCATCAAGCCCAGCTCCTAGCCTATTTTTCAAAGCAATAATCCTACAGTTCTAGGCTCTTCCTGTTTCTGGATATTTCTCTAGTTCTTCCAATTCCTCTATTGTTTTGTTTTGTTTTTTGAGGGACGGAGTCCCACTCTGTTGCCCAGGCTGGAGTGCAATGGCGTGATCTCAGCTCTCTGCAACCTCCACCTCCTAGGCGCAAGCGATTCTCCTGACCCAGCTTCCCAAGTAGCTGGGATTACAGGCGCCCGCCACCACGCCCAGCTAATTTTAGTATTTTTTAGTAGAGATGGAGTTTCACTAAACCTTGGGCAAGCTGGTCTCGAACTCCTGACCTCAGGTGATCCGCTCACCTCAGCCTCCCAAAGTGCTGGGATTACAGGCCTGAGCCACTGCACCTGGCTGCGATTCCTCTAGTTCTTCCTAATAACCAAGACTAAAGAAAAACCTCCAGTGATGACAGGGCTTCCTCCTTTAACTCTGGACTCCCTTTCTCTAATTTCTCTTGAACGCTCAAAGGTAGAGCGGCTACCTCCAAACAAAGCCAGCAGCTCCTCCAATTACTGACAAATTGTGAGAAATCAGAGGCTTTAGCAAAACTTGCTGTAGGAAATTAACTCTGTCCTTTGATTCCCGCAGAGCTTTCAATATGTCCTCAGGGTTAATAATAAAAGCTGCTGTGGCCTAGGCTTGTCTGCACAGCCATCTACCTCACCCTCACGCAACCTGGCCTAGGAAAGGCCAGAGTCTCCTGGCCGAGGGAGCGAGTATCCAAGCCAGCCTATCTGTAGGTTGGGAATGAGCATTCCCTGCCTGCAGGGTTCACCCCATTCCGTTTTAACATCTAAGCCCTTCTAACAGAGGGCCTCAGTGAGGGCACTCCCAGCTGCCGGGGGCCATTCTGGGGTTGCCACAGTGATGGGAGCCCCACCAGCACGACGAGCAACCCCACAGGTGAGTGCGTGCCAACGACTATGCGGGTAAAAACTATGGGTGTGTTACTGGCGCGGTTTTCACAGACACAGTTTCCAGGAAGATACCTAGTATACAAATCTAGAGTCGATCATGCCGTGATTTCATCACAACTTCACCAGAAGTTGTTCGCCATGAGAACATGACTTCCTGATGGCGAACCTGCGCCTGGCACCGAGTATGGTGACATCCGGCTGCGCTCTGAGCTGTCATTCACAGCCAACCTGTGCAGAGACGCGAGCACTGCTCGCACACAGCCTCTCGCCACAGGGCCGTCCTGCCTGGTTCTTTGCATGAAGCCACTGTCACTGCATGACAAATTCCTTTCCTCTTACTCTGGACTAACATTACATTTACATTTTTGACTAACATTACATGATTTTTTAAAAATTGTGGGGCAGGTTTTATTATCTATAATTTCAGAATCCTCGAGGGGCCTTTACGAAGTATAGTCACATACCTCATACATAAGGTCAACAATGGCCCACACATGACGGCGGTCCATAAGATCACAACAGAGCTGAAAAATCCCTGTCACCCTAACTGTCCTAACATCCTAGTGACGGTAGTCTGTAAGATCACAACAGAGCTGAAAACTCCCATCACTGTAACAGTCCAAGGGCAACACATGACTCATGAGTGTGGTGATGCTGGTGTAAATAAACCCACTGCACTGCCAGTCCCATGAAAGTCTAGCATATACAATTAGTACATAATAGATGGTAACGGTAATAAACGACTCTGCTGGCCGGGCGCGGTGGCTCACGCCTGGAATCCCAGCACTTTGGGAGGCTACGTCCGGTGGATGAGTTGAGGTCAGGAGTTTGAGACCACCCTGGAAAACATGGTGAAACCCTGTCTCTACGAAAAGTACAAAAAAAAAATTAGCTGGGTGGGTTCGTGCACGCCTGTAATCCCAGCTACTCAGGAGGCTGAGTCAGGAGAATCGCTTGAACCCAGGAGGCGGAGGCTGCAGTGAGCCGAGATCTCGCTACCGCACTCCAGCCTGGGCGACAGAGACGACTCCATTTCAAAAACAAAAACAAAAAAAATGACTGTTACTGGCTTATGTATTTACTAACTGTACTTTTTATGATTATCTTAGTGTGTGCTCCTTTTTCTTACAAAACATAAGGTAACTGTAAAACAGCCTCAGGCAGGTCCTTCAGGAGGTCTCCAGGAGAAGGCATTGTTGTCACAGGAGATGACAGCTCCATGGGTGTTACTGCCCCTCGAGACCTTCCCGTAGGGCAGGATGTGGAGGCAGAAGTCAGTGATACGGATGACACTGATCCTGTGACCCTGGGCTAATGTGTGTGTGTGTCTTCACAAGAAAGTTTTAAAATTGGCTGAGCACGGTGGCTCACACCTGTAATCCCAGCACTTTGGGAGGCCGAGGCGGGCGGATCACAAGGTCAGGAGATCGAGACCACAGTGAAACCCCGTCTCTATTAAAAATACAAAAAATCAGCTGGGTGCGGTGGCGGGCGCCTGTAGTCCCAGCTACTCAGGAGGCTGAGGCAGGCGAATGGCGTGAACCTGGGAGGCAGAGCTTGCAGTGAGCCGAGATTGTGCCACTGCAACAGCCTGGGGCACAGAGCGAGACTCTGTCTCAAAAAAAAGTTTTAAAATTTACAAGTAGAAAAAAGCTTATCAATATGGATATAAAGAACCTATTCTTGTAGCTGGGCGTGGTGGTGCATGCCTGTAGTCCCCACTACTCGGGAGGCTGAGGCAGGAGAATTGCTTGAACCCGGAGGCGGAGGCTGTAGTGAGCTGAGATCGTACCACTGAACTCCAGCCTGGTGACAGAGCAAGACTCCATCTCAAACAAACAAACAAAGTTATTTTTGTACAGCTGTATAGTGTTTGTGTTTTAAGCTACGTATTATTCCAAAAGAGTCAAAGAGTTTAAAATTAAAAGTTTATAAAGTAACAAAGTTACAGTAAGCAAAGGTGTTTACTATTGAAGAAATCAATTTTTTAAACAAATTGAGTGTAGCCGAAGTGTGCAGTGTTTCTAGAGTCTACAGTAGTGCACAGTCCCAGGCCCCACATTCACTCAGCACTCGCTCACTCACTGGCTCACCCACAGCACCCTCCAGTCCTGCCAGCTCCATTCATGGTAAGTGTCCGTACGGGTGTGCCAGTTTTCCTTTTATACCGTATTTTTACTGTCCCTTTTCTATGTTTAGATACACAAATACCACTGTGTTACAGCTGCCTACAGGATCCAGTGCAGTCACAGGTTGTGCAGGTTTGTGGCCCAGGAGCAGCAGGCCACACCATCTCGGTCTGTGTGACCCACTGTGGTGCTGACATGACAACCACATGGTTGTTGTGAATGGACGGTTGTGAATGGACGTCCTGTTGTGAATGGACGGTTGACTGTATGTGCTCCTTGACAGGACTGAGAGCCCTGGCCTAGACCCTCAGCACACCCTCCCATAATCATTCTTCATGAGAAAGATGAAATGACATGGCGCTTGAAGGTGTGCCAGTAACACTGCTAACCAGAGAGAGGTGGCCACGCAGGAGGAGAAATAGCATGGTGAGTACATTAAGTTTCCGTGGACTCTGTCCTGTATGCCACATTTTTTCTTTACTCTTCTAAAAGGCAAGTTAATAAATCCTATACGTCATAATTCAAATCATTCTAGGATTCAAAACATTCACTATAAAATTTCTACAGCATTCCTATACTGATACATCTGCAGGCCACTGGATTTCCCACTATGCTGCCACACATGCCTCAGATTTACTCTTGCGTTACCTCATTTCATCTGTCGAGCCTTTCAGTTTGTTGCTAAGCTTGAAGGTCTCTAAGATTTTGTCTTCTGGGAGAGACGGCAAAGGAGCAGGCATCAACTGCAATAAAAACAAAAATATTTCAGCTTCAGTCGCCAGCTCCATGCCTCCTGAAATCCAGCCAAGGGAACCGCCACAAACAAGGCTGAAGACCCCGAGGCACACTCACCTTTCCAGGAAGACCGTTTGCCTTAGCAAAGGGATTTTCTGAGTGCAGGGCAGGCTGGCCTTGGCAGCTGGCACCATCGGGCAGCAGGCCATTTTCTTTTGGGTCACTGTCGCTGTCTGCACTATTAGCACCGTTTAGGGTCATGGGTTCTTGGAGCTCGTGCGGAGCAGCCTCCTCATCTTCGGCATCTCGGCCGGGAGAGTGGGAGCTCGCAATCGTACCAATCCCATTCTCCTTGCCCAGCCCCTTCGACTCCTCGTCGGAGTCCTCAGAGGACTCGGCGCCATAGGGGACTAGCACGCTGGAGTTCAGCTTGGATTTGCCATTCATCACGGGCTGGGAACAGGATTCGCTGTGGGGGATCGGTTTTGTTACTTTACTAGAAACTGACATCGTGGATGCGTTCGAGGTAGACTGTACTGCAGAATTGGTAATGGTAGAAGAGGGAACGGGCTTGGTAGCGTTCTCCAAAGAATTGCTATGAAGGTTAGGCTGAGACTGACACTGGCGAACAGGCAACTTGTTGTGAATACTGATTGTAATTTTTTGTTTCTTAGGATGTTCTGGGATCACTGAAGACCTATTAACTGACCAGTTTTGGACAGAAGCTGAAGCATTAACAGGACTAGCCCTGTTGACACTGGAATTCCCGTTAGGACTTGACATGGAACTGCTTGGTGTGTCTTTCAATGGTCCAGTCCCATTTAAGTGAGGTGGATTCTGGAAGTAAGAAAAGCACCAGCCAGTCAGAGCTCCAGAAACATGGTCACAGAAACACAACCCATTTTGGCTAATGGGTCCTTCCCATTTTGCTTTTTTTTTTTTTTCAGGACTAACAAGTTTCATACACCTGGAAATGTTCTCTGTTTTTCTCAATCCCTCCTACCCACGCATACTTTCTACAGGCCCTAGTTTTCTGGCAATAAATCAACAAACAGGACATACATGTTTCACAGGATACAATCCTCAGACCAAACTCTTTCTGTTGCAGATCTGATCAAAATCAGCAGGCCTGTGGCATGGAGTCACACACCTGCTCCCTGGTTGGGTTTCCTGGGAGCTCACCGCTGCAGAGTGCCAGGAAGGAGGAATCACCCTGGCCTCGGAGCAAAGGAGACGGTCACATGGGCAGAGAGTAGGGGCTGCTTCAGCCGCTGCTCGCTCAGCCATGACCCCCACCACTGCCCCATAATGTCTCCACATTCTCCTCATGCAGTAATACATTCGCTGCAGGTTCCCACCATGGCTGCTGCATCCCCATGGAGGCACAGGCCTGAATGCCAGTTAATAGATCATGTGTGGCCTTCACGGTGCCTTCTCAAATACCTGAATTAGCTGCCATCTTAACACTGGAAAGCTTCATGGTAAAAACAAAAACAGTCTGGAAAAGCAATGCCAACCACCCCTTCCTACAGGGCACATGCCCTCCTGTTTGCCAGAGTCCTGATGTTACTCTGCAGCAGAGCCCAATAGGGGAGCCCACTGGGCATTTGATGTGTGACTCTGTTATACCTCAAATACTGCCTGATGTCCATAAAATAAAGCACACAGCTAGACAGTGTATGTGATCATCCAAAACATACTCAAGCCGAAAAGCTGTGAAGATGCCACAGCCCAGATGAGGCCCCCACTCTGGAATTCTGTGTTCCCTGTGACACTAGCTCACTACTGTTCGCCCCGACGGGACCAACAGGGAGTAAAATCAAACCCGGGGGACAGCAGCCAGAAACACCACACCCCTGAAATGACGAAATGGACCTAATGTGTTGTTGTAAACAGATCGCTTTCCTGGAGTCCAAGAGGAATTAAGAATGGAAGTCCAGAGGGGACCTAGAATGTAAGGATGCTGACACCCAGGCTTTCCTCTTTCCTCCCCACTGGTGCGGTATGCTGTGTATTTTGGGGTTTTTGTTTTTTCGGAGGGTTCTTTTGGAGACGGGGTCTCACTCTGTTGCCCAGGCTGGAATGCAGTGATGCAATCTCAGCTCACTGCAACCTCTGCCTCCTGGACTCAAGTGATCCTCCTGCCTCAGCCTCCCGAGCAGCTGGGACCACAGCACACACCACCATACCCGCTGATTTTTGTAGTTTTTGTGGAGACGGGGTTTCACCCTGTTGCCCAGGCTGGTCTCAAACTACTGAGCTCAAGTGATCCACCTGTCTCGGCCTCCCAAAGTGCTGGGATTACAAACGTGAGCCACTGCACCCGGCTGTTTTCTGTATATTTGAAATACTGTGTAAGAGGGTTTGATTAAACTGTGAGAAGACATTCAGATGTATTTGAGGACACAGAATCACTACAATTGAACTTGAGAATCTGAAGTTACATTTTAAAAATTAACATAAAAATGTTCTTCTCCCTATGGACTGTTACCTTTATCATGTGAGAGGGAAGCTGTGGTCCGATAAACCCTGGCGCAGCCTGTTTGTTGGTGACAACCCGCTGACTGATGACAGGGCGGGGAGAGGACTGGCCGGGGCTATGGGTGGGATGAGTAAGTTCACCTCCATTTTTCACATCATGAGACCTGGAGACAAGGAGAGTGATACTTAGGGTGACACAGGATACCTCCTTAGGAGAGATTCATTTATAAATTCAACAGCATTTAACCCCTCAGGCAGAAAACTGATGAAAAAAATAGCATGTTTATGCTACACCATATGGAGCTATACACATCCTTTCCTTCAGGCTAACGTCAGGCACTCAGATCAGGAGACAACAAGGATAACTGGGTAAATGAGGCTTTGTAAACTGTGTATTCTGAAGATGCTATTTCATCTGAAAGGTTTTTTTTTCTGTTTATTCATATTTTCCTTTTTTTGAGACAGGGTCTTGCTATGTTGCCCAGGCTGGACTGCAGTGGAACAGTTATTGCTCACTGTGGCCTTGCCCTCCTGCCTCAGCCTCCTGAGTAGCTGGGACCACAGACATGCACCACCACAGCTGGCTAATTTTTTTATTTTCTGTAGAGATGGGGTCTCACGTTGTTGCCCAGGCTTATATTTTTCTAATTATAAATATATGCCACTGTAGAGTATCTATAGTGTCCAAAAAAGTCAGAAACAAAATTCTACCCCTCATCTTGGCCTGAGGCCTCCTCTGATTGTCATCTGTGCTTCAGCCCAACTGCCGAAATCCAATGCCAGTGTTTAATATTTCAACGTGCAGACATGAGCACTCTGCCAGTTAGACATTTGAGGATATTCTTAATTTTCAGCTATCAAACATTTTTTCCAAAAGTGGAGTGAGTGAGTGAGTGAGCGAAAAGTATATGCAGCCACAACAGGACAGAGCTGGCCACGGGCCCTGGCCTTGGCCTGGAAGGCAACTGACCTGTGCTCCAGGTTGGGAGGCGCTGGCTGTGACCACGCCAGGTACTCAGACGCCCCTTTCCGAGGTCTCCACTCACTGTCCTGTGGCTCCTGGTCCACTCCATTGCTGCCTGCAGCAGAAGCCCACCCTCCTCAGCTACCCCCTCTCCCTGCAGCTGCACCTTCAGCGCTCACGGCCACAGAGTGCGATGCGGAGCAAACTCATCATCCTGCTCAGACACTACCTTTCTTACTCTCCAAGCACACGGCAGAGTTGACAGTTTTTGGTTTTGTTTTTTTGAGACAGAGTCTTGCTCTGTTACTCAGGCTGGAATGCAGTGGCCCAATCATGGCTTACTGCAGACTCAGCCTCCCCAGACTCAAGTGATCCTCCCACCTCAACTTCCCGAGCAGATGAGACCACAGGCCCACAACACCACACCTGGCTAATTTTTTCGTATTTTGTAGAGATGTGGCCTCACTATGTTGCCCAGGCTGGTTGGTCTTGAACTCCTGGGCTCAAGTGATCCTTCTATCTTGGCTGCCCAAAGTGCTAGGATTATAGGCATGAGGCACCATGCCCAGGCTAGAAGTGATCTTTAAGCTTAAAGATCTTTAAGTTTTTTTTTAAAAAAACACACTGAATATTGAATTTAAATATGTTGATAAGACAAGAAAAAATAACATACCAGAAAATTTGGCAGTTTGTTTTCATGACAATACCTGATATAAAAGAGCACATAGGCTTGTTGGCTGAGTACCGATCTAATATCACTGGTAGACACAATGGAGTCATTCATTTGATACCAGAGGCCATTGCTAGCCTGTAAATGAGGGCCAATAAAAGACAGAGATTAGATTTAATTAAATGTGGAACACAGTCAAGAGAAATTTTTTTTCTTTTTATTTTTTTTTGAGATGGAGTCTCACTCTGTCACCGAGGCTGGTGTACAGTGGCGTGACCTTGCAATCTCCCCCTCCTGGGTTCAAGCAGTTCTCCTGCCTCAGCCTCCAGAGCAGCTGGGATTACTGGCAGGTGCCACCACACTCAGATAATTTTTTGTATTTTTAATAGAGGCGGGGTTTCACCATGTTGCCCAGGTTGGTCTCCAACTCCTGACCTCAAGTGATCCCCCAGCCTCAGCCTCCCAAAGTGCAGGGATTAAAGGAGTAAGCCACTGCACCTGGTCAAGAGAAATATTTTTACAACAGGTATTCACATTTTAACTGTAGAAGTTCCACCTCTCCCTACCTCAAGAATGCTACTGCTGTCTTACAGCATGTATGTAACAATAGTTAATAGCAAATCTGCACAGCTTACTTTTATGTAGCAGAAGTAATGGCCAGCATGGCAATTAAAACCAGTGTGGACCAGCACTGCATACAAGACGTAAACAATCGGCTCTCCGTTGGGTTGAGACATATATGGCCGAATATCAAGATACTCAGGGTATTTCACATCCTAAACAGAAATGGAAAAAGGAGAAACATTTCTGAGGGCACACATCATTCCACATATTCAGGTAGAGCGTATTTAGAGCTCCCTAGGACGGGAGACCCACAGAACACCTGAGTCCTGTGATGTTCTAGAAAAACCTAATGCATTTAAAAAACCTAATGCATTTAGCCACCTTTTTTTTTTTTTGAGACGGCGTGTCACTCTATCACCCAGGCTGGAGTGCAGAGGCATGATCTCGGCTCACTGGAAGCTCTGCCTCCTGGGTTCAAGTGATTGTCCTGCCTCAGCCTCCCGAGTAGCTTGGATTACAGGTGCACTACCACACCCAGCTAATTTTTGTATTTTTAGTAGAGATGGGGTTTCACCATCTTGGCCAGGCTGGTCTTGAACTCCCGACCTCGTGATCCACCTGCCTTGACCTCCCAAAGTGCTAAAATTACAGGCGTGAGTCCCTGCGCCTGGGCTAGCCACCTTCGAAAGGGCATGGTTAACCAGAAGGACAGCTGAATCTCAGTGTATTTAAGGCAATCCTGCTGCATTTATTATTTTCTTTTAACAAGTCAAGATCTACATTAAGTGAATTCTTCAAATCCATCAAAGGACAGAGTAACAAAATGACAACTCTCAACATTAATCATTACTTTTATTTTTTTTTTGAGACAGAATTTGACTATAGCCCAGGCTGGAGTGCAGTGGCACAATCTCGGCCCACTGCAACCTCTGCCTCCTAAGTTCAAGCGATTCTGCTGCCTCAGCCTCCCGAGTAGCTGGGATTACAAGTGCCTGCCACCACACCCAGCTAATGTTAGTATTTTTAGTAGAAAAAGGCTTTGCCACGTTGGCCAGAGTGGTCTCAAACTCCTGGCTTCAAGTGATATGCCTGACTAGGCCTTCTAAAGTGCTGGCATTACAGGTATGAGCCACCACACTCGGCCGATTATTTAATTTTAATAATTCGGGAATGGATAGTTTATTTCTCTTGCACGTTATTTAGTTTTTGACCACTTTCAATCTTCAGAAAGTGGGAAGAAAATGGGAAAATTCAGTGTACTACCAATCAGAAAACAAACACACAAGACAAAATGAACTCTGGTGAAAAGGTGGCAGGGTCTAGCAGGAAGTCCTCTTTGGATTTCAGATTATACAGGCTCTCCCTGTATCCCTCATAACCATGGGTACCAACAAAATGGACAATGAAGCCCAAATGTAGGTAATAGTTAACAATTTTGTCATGAGAAAGTCAAGTCCTTAATCCTTAATAGCTACAGACACGTAAGCCTTGAGAGGCTCGACACAAAAGATGATTAATGACATCATCCACATACCTTAGCAATTTTTCCACCAGTAAAATTTGCAAAACGTTTCAGAGAAAGTGTAAGAACATTAGAGGATCTATGGATAGTGAACCTCTTTGAAGCTGGAACCATCTTTTTACACCTTGAAATAAACAGAAACAAAAGTTTAAGGAGACGAATATATACACACAATTTTTGGTATTTTGGTCTTTGTTATCATTCTCAAACATTCCACATTAAGGTTCCAAAAAGGACAGTGGATGAGAAACACCAGTCTTCAACCAACAGTGAAAATATTAACATTAAAAATATAGGGGGAACTGCTTACTTAGCGTGAAGGGAAAGGAAGTTAGGACAATTCTGAAGAACCAAGCCATGTGTGCCACCAATAATGTTAAAATTAGGTTAACACAACTTTCTCTCAATTCAAAAGAAACTGAAAAATGAACATGTTCAGACTGGTATAATTATGTGAAAATATGTCTTAAATTCATCTAATTTAAAAATAATATTATTATATGAAAAGAAAGCCCTAACCAGAAACAAAAATAATAAAAATAAATATTAGAAATGTCTGTAGAATTTAAAACAAAGGCAAAATCCCTCTGGTCTTGAAGATTTGATTAAAAAAATTACTCATATTACCTGACCACGAAGTGGAAATCTACTTAAAAACATATGGAAGAGCATTCTTAAAATAGGCACTCCTGACTTCATGGGGAAACATATTAACGAATAATCAAAATTAGAGTTTTCCAGCAAATGCTATCCCTGGGAACGCTCCCTAAGAGAGAAGGAGCCTAGCTATCCCAGAAGAAAGTGACTCCCCACCCGACAGCAGCCCTCTTATCATAAGAAAGTCAAAGAAAATGCTATTCGGCAGACAGGGGGTGCCCAGCCACACCTGAAGCAGCACTGCCAGGGGAGCAAAGACAGTTTTACCTCTCTCCTCCCACAAAATCTGCCCAATGTCATGCCCCAGGTTTTCACGGGCACAGAGCTGCGCGTCTTGCAGAAATGCACACATCAAGACATTCTGGGCTCTGGCCTTTGGATGACAGGGACCCAGTGTCTTCCAGAGGGTATCAGAAACTCAAGCAACCTAGACGCACCAAACTCTCTCCAACCAAGCCTGCCGGCCACCCCCACTGGAGCAGCCAGCATCAAGAACCAAGTCATCACCCAGCGTACTTGCTGCACTTGTATGAGTTTTCTCCATCAAGCTGTTCTGGCTTCACAAACTGCTCCAACGCCTTGTTAACACTCTGAGCAGCCTGGAAAGAGAAGAGGCACAAGCACCACATCACCACACACCGCCACTTGTGTCTGGGTCTCGCTCTGCCGCCCAGACTGGAGTGCAGTGGCACAATTACAGCTCACTGCAGCCTCGACCTCCTGGGCTCAAGCAATCCTCTCACCTCAGCTTTCCGAACAGCTAACACCACGGGCATGGCCACCATGCCCAGCTAAAATTTTCATTTTTTTGTAGAGACAGGGGTCTCGCTACATTCCCCAGGCTGGTCTCAAACTCCTGGGCTCAAGTGATCCTCTCACCTCGACCTCCCAAACTGTTAGGATTACAGGTATGAGCCATCATCCCCTGCCATGCCCCTTACTTTTTAAAAGAAAGAACAGAAGACTCAAAGATATAAAAGTAAATAAGACGTTTTATGTAAAAAGAAAATTTTCCAAAAAAAAAAAAAAAAAAAGAAAATTTTCCAGGATGGCTCACGCCTGTAATGCCAACACTTTGGGAGGCCGAGGTGGGCAGATCACGAGGTCAGGAGATCGAGACCATCCCGGCTAACATGGTGAAACCCCGTCTCTACTAAAAATACAAAAAATTAGCAGGGCATGGTGGCACGCACCTGTAGTCCCAGCTAATTGGGAGGCTGAGACAGGAGAACTGCTTGACACCAGGAGGTGGAGGCTGCAGTGAGCCGAGATCGAGCCACTGTACTCTAGCCTGGGCAACACAGCAAGACTCTGTCTCAAAAAAAAAAAAAAAAAAAGAAGAAAATTTTCCTTTAGTAGTATGATGTTCACTTTTCTATATCTAAACACCAAATTATATCCCCTCCCATTAAAAATGAGCAGATTAAAGTTAACAAAAACACAAGAGGATGCTCATCGCAGCATTACTTAAAACTGCATAAAACTGGAATCAAACCAAATATCCACCAGCAAGGAATTTGGCATAGGAATTAGTCTATCCATTCACTGCACCACACACTGCCCAGACAGCACACTCACACAGAAAGGTCTCCAACAGAATTACATGAAACAGTGAGTAGCCAGACAGACATCAGACACAATCCCGTTTATATAAAAAGTGAACAGTACATTCTGGAGCAGCACATATCAAACTGTTAAAAAGAATGCATTCGGAGGGATAGCATTTTACATATATCTGCAATGTTACTCATTTTTATCATAAGCATGTATTACATCTGTAACCAGAAAAATGCAAGCTCAAGAACAAAAAAAAAATAGGAATTCAGAAAATGCAAGAGGCAGGCTGGGCACAGTGGCTGTAGTCCCAGCTACTCGAGAGGCTGAGACAGGGGAAATGCTTGAACCCCGGAGGCGGAGGTTGCAGTGAGCTGATATTGCGCCACTGCACTCCAGCCTGGGTGCCGGAGCAAGACTCCGTCTCAAAAAAAAAAAAGGAATAATAACCATCTATATTTGGCTAATACAGAAAATCTAGTTTTATTAAGATATTAAATGAAAATTCAGGCCGGGCACAGTGGCTCATAACTATAATCCCAGCACTTTGGGAGGTGGGCAGATCACGAGGTCAAGAGTTCGAGACCATCCTGGCCAATAGGTAAAACTCCATCTCTACTAAAAATACAAAAATTAGCTGGGCATGGTGGCGTGTGCCTATAGTCCCAGCTACTCGGGAGGCTGAGGCAGAAGAATCAATCACTTGAACCCTGGAGGCAGAGGTTGCAGTGAGCCGAAATCACGCCACTGTATTCCAGCCTGGGCGACAGAGTGCGATTCTGTCTCAAAAAAAAAAAAAAGAAAAGAAAAAGACAAAGAAAAAGAAAAAGAAAATTCAAAGAGTAATACAAAAAACTTTTAAAAGCTTTTTCATGATGCTTACTACACAGCTTGAATAATCCCTCCAAATGAAATCTTAGCATACTGAATTTTTCAATTTATATTCTCTAACAAGTAGTCTAAATTACAAATGAACTATAAATAGTTACATGACTTATTTTAAAAATGTAATTACTCACATAATTATGAAATTTACCTTTATCTCCAATGTTATATCAAGATATGGATCAAAAGTATCTGAAACGCCCTTGCAATTTAAACATTTGACTGAAATAAAAATAAAATGCAAAAGATGAGCAAAGTATAATCATTACAGCAACATCAACTATTGAAATGACGAAATACAATTTTGAAATTTAAAATTTTTTAACTGTAATTTTTCTATCAATTGAACAAAAACAAGTTTTAAATTAATACTACTCATAATATGGGTGGAAAGTGTAATGAATTTGACCCTCATATACTATTGGTTAGAATCAAAACTGGTATAACCTTTTAGAAGGACAAGCTGACAGAATTAAAATTTATAATACACACTCCCTGTGATCCAGAAATTCTAATACTAAGAATTCATCCTACATATATACTTTTACCCAGACAGAAAGCATATGTGTATGGATGCTCCATGGACAACAAAACACAAATAACCTAAATCCCCATCGCTAGGGGACTAAAATCAAAGGAACACTACTCCAACTGTCGAAGGCTGTTAGGCCTGTGTGCTGAAATGTAAAAGACTGCTAATACGAAGAGACAAATGGAAGCAGTGCACACAGTATGCACAGGAAACTACCAGTGAACACAGTATGCACAGGAAACTACCAGAATGATTTACTACAACCTGGCACCGGGGTTGCCTTTGGGTAAAAGAAATGAGAATCTGGGCTGGAGAGAAGTACTTTTCCTTCCTTCCTAGCAGGACTAACACTGTCCTACTTTTACCATTTTTTAACCACATGCGTGTATCATTTTATCAACTTACAAGCAAAAGCTTACCTCTAGATCTTAGGTATCCTCCAAATATCTGACAAACAAGAGTGGTGGCCTGGGTGTGTCTGTCTAATCTGAAAAACATCAAACAGTGACATGGGAGAAGAGCTTTGCAAAAACTCCAGATGCTGTGACCAGATTTCAAACACATGTGAGCTTACAAAGATCAAGAATTCTAACAGGACAGCCATGGAAAATAAAAGGATGGCACGTGTGGCAGCCCAAGAGCATCCCTGCCTGGCCAGAACACAGGGAGGTCTGGGAGTAGTGGGAGGAGAGGCAGAGCTGTGGGAGCTGTGTCTGTCAAGAAGGGACTTGGGAAGCAAGGCAGGAGTCTGGTCCCGAAGCAGGAAGACGGCAGCCTCCGGGGGCTGCGGCCTGTGCAGGAGGAAAGGGAGCGCAGGCGGAAAAGGCAAAGAGTCTTCCTCTGACCCAAGTCTGTCACCACCCAGACGATGAGGGCCTAGACAGGGCGGTGCTGGGGCAGGGAGAATGCAGCGGGAGATCTACCAGGTGTGCTCAGACAGCACCAAGCGGCTTAGGATGCATTATCGAACTATCTCCTCGTTCTTCCTCTTGAGTTTAGATTTTAAGGAACAAGCTACAGGAATCAGTAACTGATTGGGGTGGGGGTTCAGGAAATAAATACAGGTTGGAGGGCAGCAGAGAAAAGAATACGTCAGGCACAACTAAAAAGGAGAAGCAGCTAGTTTGAGATTTGCAGACGTCTGCTGATAATCAGAAATTAAACAGCTGCAAGACCAATGTTTATTTCCTGACATCTATGACTGAGCAAACTCAAACTGTTACAGTAAGATACATCTGTAAATGTCAACCATTTAAAACTAATGCACATCACCTAAGGAAGAGGCAGAGCAAAGCCAAAAGGTAAAGTGAACATACTTCTGTGTGCTTCCAACAAAAAAGGTGAAAATGAATTCTGATAAGAATAAATTACACCTGGAGATCTCAAATGAAGAAATGGCTGGCGCTTTGTTGTACTTACTTATTGCTGCCATTCAAGCATGCTTTTTGCATAGCATCAACAGTGTATTGAAGGAATTCATGGGCATCTTCTTGGTTTCCAAAACGGAAGTGCCTAGCTATACCTGTAAAATTTCAGTAAAGACAAGGTTTTATCATCACACATAATAAGCCTAAGTTGTACACCCCAAAATATATCTTACAATAATATGTTGGTTGGAAAACTCCCAAATACTTACTTTATGAGGAAATAGCACTAACGTAAGTCACTAACATAAGCTATAAGCAGGATCAGGCCCTTTAGACCAGAATCCCCAACTGTTTCGGCACCAGGGACTGGTTTCATGGAAGGCAATTTTTTCACAGACCAAAAGAGGGGGTTGGGATGAAACTGTTCCAGCTCAGATCATCAGGCACGAGATTCTCCTAAGGAGCGTGCAACCTGGATCCTATGCATGTACAGTTCACAACAGGGTTCGTGCTGCTATGAGAATCTAACACAGTCACTGATGTGACAGGAGGCAGAGCTCAGGCGGGAATGCTCACCTGCTGCTCATGTCCTGCTGTGAGGCTCAGTTCCCAACAGGCCACATCAGGTACCAGTCCACAGCCCAGGGGTTAGGGACCCCTGCTTTACACCATTAAAAGTCCACAGCAGCTAGAGTTTCTGAGAGTCTACAGAGTAGCTACAGAGTGACTCATGTTTTTAGCAAGTTAATAAAGTTACACTTGAATAAACTGGCTGTTTTGTCTCAAGTTTGTCCAAAATGCTATGTTGGTGATTTTAAATTGGTGCTACATCTCTATAATAGAGAATCCATTCAAAACATAAATATCCCAACCTGTCTAATTCTATCCCAATGACCCACAGAAGAAATTATATTTGCAGGTGCAGAGAAACATTTCAGTCCTGTTTCTAATTGATTACACAGCTACAAAACCAAATTATTATTATTATTATTATTTTTATTTTTTTTTTTTTTTTGAGACGGAGTCTCGCTCTGTCGCCCAGGCTAGAGCACAGTGGCTGGATCTCAGCTCACTGCAAGCTCTGCCTCCCGGGTTTACGCCATTCTCCTGCCTCAGCCTCCCGAGTAGCTGGGACTACAGGCGCCTGCCACCTCGCCCGGCTAGGTTTTTTGTATTTTTAGTAGAGACAGGGTTTCACCGCGTTAGCCAGGATGGTCTCGATCTCCTGACCTCGTGATCCGCCTGTCTCGGCCTCCCAAAGTGCTGGGATTACAGGCTTGAGCCACCGCGCCCGGCCCCAAATTATTTTTAAAATTACAATAAAAATTAACACAAAAGTATAAGCAACATCACACTAAAACATATATACTGAATTTTACATGTGTATGAAGGTATAAAATGTTCCAGCTTAAATCATATGAAACTGCCAACACTCCACCAGTTTAGACCTACAAACCTGACAACTTCATGATTTAACCATGTGTGTATCAGTGGATACACACATATACACACACACACAGAGCAAATGACATTTTCTTAAAAGACTAGGTTTAAAAATGTTAGTCATGCCTGCTATATAAGTATGTATAAAAATAAATATATGCGGTCAGGAGTGGTGGCTCACGCCTGTAATCCTAGCACTTTGGGAGGCAGAGGCGGGTGAATCATGAGGTCAGGATATCGAGGCCATCCTGGCTAACATGGTGGAACTCCGTCTCTACTAAAAATACACAAAATTAGCCGGGCGCAGTGGCACACACCTGTAGTCTCAGCTACTCAGGAGGCTGACGCTGGAGAATCGCTGGAACCCGGCAGGCGGAGGTTGCAGTGAGCCAAGATCGCACCACTGTACTCCAGCCTGGGCGACAGAGCGAGACTCCATCTCAAAAATAAATAAATAAAAACAAATAAATAAATATATGTATTATTAGCCAGGCACGGTGGCTCACGTCTGTAATCCCTGCACTTTGGGAGGCCAATGTGGGTGGATCACCTGAGGTCAAGAGTTCAAGACCAGCCTGGCCAACAAGGTGAAACCTCGTCTCCACTAAAACTACAAAATTAGCCAGGTGTGGTGGTGCACACCTGTAATCCCAGCTACTTGGGAAGCTGAGGCAGGAGAATCACTTGAACCCGAGGGGCAGAGGTTGTAGTGAGCCTCGTGCCACTGCACTCCAGGTAGGGCGACAGAGCAAGACTCTGTCTCAAATGAAGGAATAAATGAATGAATGAATGCATACATGTATAAACAATCTAAACCTCCCTGGCTAAATTTTGCCAGGCTTCAACAATATTTCAAAGGTTTTTGGCTTGTCTGTTGTGGTCTATCAATAATGCCAAGGACCAATATAAGACCTCTTTAATCTTCAGTGGCTTTCTAGGCAAAAAGATTACAGTTTGTTACTGTATAATTTCACATCCCTATAATTACCCAGTTAGATGCCAGATTGAGTTATAGTTTTGTTTGTATGTATTTTTTATTCCAACTCAGTTAATTAACATGATGTAAAAGTGTACTGCAAAAACACACAGAAAGTATGTAAGAAAATTTCATGCACCTATCCATTTAAAATTTAAAAATTAAATAGAAAAAAGTAAAATTTATCCACAAATTTGCTAAGCTCTGAGTATATATTCTTTTAAGACTGTAATTAAGTTGGGCACAGTGGAGCACATCTGTAATCCCAGCTACTCAACTAGGGCAGGAGGATCACTTGAGCCAGGAGTTCAAGAGTCACCTGGGCAAAATAGTGAGACACAGTCTCACTTAAAAAAAACAAAACAAAACAAAACAAAAGAAAAAAGAGAATTAACCTTATTTATTTCTTATTTATTTTTACTGCTGCTTGCAGAGCAGGGCTAATCCACAGGCAGTGTGTCCAGAGTAGCCTAATTAACTTTATTTTGACAATTTCTGTCACTGTGCATAGTATAATAATCATTCACCAAACTGAAACTAACTAAAAACTGTTTACAAAAACCTGTGAGACAATATCAGAATTAGTATTACTCAGCATAGAAATCCAAGTGTCACAGCAAAAACACTATAAAACTTACCAATTATTTTAACACATTGATTTTTAATAGTTTAACATTTGTTCAATTGAATAGTCTTTAATATATTGTCATCTTTTGCTTTAAAGTTTCAAAATGTGTTTATATAGCAAATGCTTTATTAAAAATTTGTTATTAAAGACACAGCCACGCATGACAAAATATAATTGCTTTCTAATACATGAGGGGTTCGGTTCTTCACCAGTTGGACATTAAGAATAACTAGGTAATAGGCCGGGTGTGATGACTCACACCTGTAATCCCAGCACTTTGGGAGGCGGAGGCAGGTGGGTCACCTGAGGTCAGGAGTTCGAGACCAGCCTGACCAATATGGAGAAACCCCATCCGTACTAAAAATACAAAATTAGCCTGGCATAGTGGTGCATGCCTGTGATCCCAGCTACTTGAGAGGCTGAGACAGGAGAATCGTTTGAACCTGGGAGGTGGAGGCTGCAGTGAGCCGAGAGAGCACCACTACGCTCCAGCCTAGGCGACAGAGCAAGACTCTGTCTCAAAAAAAAAAAAAAAAAGAATAGGTAATAAATACAAATATAAAACTACAATAGTTAATACTTACGCCGCATCTCATTGATGACAAACATTGGTTTAATAACATCCCCAGGATTACTGAGTGCCTGGGTAATATGTGCTTGCATTGTACACATCATACAAAAGCCTTCTGCATGACCTGAAAGATAGATGATAATCCTCCAAATTAGCAAAATACAACTATATACACACATCAAGGCTAATTACAAATCAGGGGCACACTTCCTGAAATGAAATAATAGCTGCTATATGCATGCCTTGAGCTATCTACTTTTATGCATTTTCATTTACTTTTCTTTGTTCTTTTTTTTTTTTTTTTTTTTTTTTGAGATGGAGTTTCACTCTGTTGCCCAGGCTGGAGTGCAGTGGCACGACCTTGGCTCACAGCAACCTCTGCCTCCTGGGTCCAAGCGATTTGCCTGCCTCAGTCTCCCAAGTAGCTGGGACTACAGGTGTGGGCCACCACGCCCGGCTAATTTTTTTTTGTATTTTTAGTAGAGATGGGGTTTCATGTTAGCCAGGCTGGCCTCGAACTCCTGACCTCAGGCAATCCGCCCACCTCGGCCTCCCAAAGTACTGGGATTACAGGTGTGAGCCACCGCCCTGGCCTCATTTACTTTTCTAACAAACCTAAGTGATAAGTACATATTAGCTCTCTTTCACAAGACAGGAAAAAGGCTCAGAGAGTTTAAGTTTGCATAATGTCAGTTATTATGTGACAGACACATAATTGGATTCAAATCATACTCCTTCAAATTTGAAAGCCAGTGATCCTAGCTACTCTCTATACTGGAAAAGCAAGGTTTTTTCCCTCATACCACCATTTATCTCAAATGCTAAAAGAATGTCTCCCACAGCAGGGATTAGACATCACTGTGCAGGCCATGCACCATGGCTCAGCCTATCATCTCAGCACTCTGGGAGGCCGAGGTGGGTGCATCTCTTGGGGCCAAGAGTTTGAGACTAGCCTGGGCAAGATGGTCAAACCCTGTCTCTACAAAAAATAAAAAGAAAATTAGCCCAGTGTGGTGGCATAAGCCTGTAATCCCCGCTACCCAGGAGGCTAAGGTAGGAGGATCACCTGACCCCAGGGAGGTTGAGGCTGCAGTGAGCTGTGATCACACCACTGCACTACAGCCTGGGCAACAGAGCGAGACCCTGGCTCAAAAAACAAAGAAAGAAAAGAAAAAAGAAAATAATCTCTGTGTAAATACTCCGGCATTGCTGGACACAGATGGTGGTCTCTATGGCATATCTTTTTTTACAACTTTCTAAAAATGTAAAACTCATTCTTAGCACATGCTAAGTGGTGCTACGGCATCTAGTGGGCAGATGCCAGGGATGCTGCTAAACAGCCTCAAACGCACAGGACAGCCCCTCACAACAAAGAATTGCCCAAAGTGTCAACAGCACTGAGGCTGAGGAACTACCTGACTAAAGGCTGCCCAGACGTACCTAATAATGCTTAAAACACCACAAAAGGATCAAACTATTTCCAATTAACTTTGTCCCGCAATAAAGCTCAAAAATACTTTTTAAGAAATATAAAAATCTCAGCACCCAACAACATAAAATTCATTCTGTCTGGCACCCAATCAAACAGTACAAGGCACGCAAAGATGCAGGAATGACCAGTAACAAGGAGAAAATAAATAGAAAAAAACCCAGATATAACACAGAAAATATAATCAGAAGACAATAACTTTAAACAAGATATTACAAATATATTCCTATGTTCAAGGAAATGAAAAATGGAAGAACACATTAAGAAGAAACATGGAAATAGATGCAAATCTACTTATACACATGAACAGTAGAATCTCTGGGATGAAAAATACATCAGATGCACCAGGTGCGGTGGCTCACGCCAGTCATCCCAGCAC
The DNA here is from genome assembly GCF_000951035.1 of Colobus angolensis palliatus. Classification (NCBI taxonomy): domain Eukaryota; kingdom Metazoa; phylum Chordata; class Mammalia; order Primates; family Cercopithecidae; genus Colobus; species Colobus angolensis. Next base: position 3,241,980 of record NW_012114433.1, read on the forward strand.
TTCGGGAGGCTGAGGCAGGCGGACCGCTTGAGCCCAGGAGTTTGAGACCAGCCTGGGCAACATAGCAAAACCCCATCTCTACTAAAAATACAAAAATTAGCCAGGTGTGGTGGCACGTGCTTGCAGTCTCAGCTACTCCAGAGGCTGATGTGGGATGGGAGGACCACCTGAGCCCAGCAGTTGGAGGCTGCAGTAAGCTGTGATAGCGCCACTGCACTCCAGCCTGGGCAACAGAGTAAGACCTTGTCTCAAAAAAACAAAAACAAACAACAATAACAAAAACACCAGATGGGATTAATAACAGATTAGACACCATATAAGAAAAGATTAGTGAACCTGAAGATACTCATTATGGGTAGAAAATATCCATAATAAAACATAAAAAGAACAAATCTCAAAACAACAACACAGAGTACCAGTAAGCTATGGGACAATTTTACGTTGCCCCTGATATACATCATTAGAGCCTGAAGGTAAAAGGACAGCATAAATATTTCAAGAAATAACAATTATCTACAAAGGAAAAGCACAAGGGAGGTTTTTGGGAAGAGGCACGGTTTCATATCCTGACTGAGCTGTCAGTTCACATGAGTCTATATTAATATTCAAGGGAAACTTACACCAAAAAAGTTAAGTTTTCAAAAGTCACTGAAAGTTGTCAAAATTTGACAGAAATAATACATGTACAGATCTAAGAACCTCAACAAATTCCAGTAGTAGAAACATGAAGAAAACTACACAAAGCCCCACTGCTTACAACCAGTGATAAAAATCTTAAAAGCACTGGAGATAAAAACATTACATAGGCTGGGCTGGGTGCGGTGGCTCACGCCTGTTAACCCCAGCACTTTGGGAGGCCAAGGCAGGCAGATCACAAGGTCAGGAGATCAAGACTATCCTGGCTAACACGGTGAAACCCCGTCTCTACTAAAAATACAAAAAAAAATTAGCCGGGCGTGATGGCGGGCGCCTGTGGTCCCAGCTACTCAGGAAGCTGAGGCAGGAAAATGTCGTGAACCAGGGAGGCAGAGGTTGCAGTAAGCCAAGATCGCACTACTGCACTCCGGCCTGGGCAAAAGAGCGAAACTCCATCTCAAAAAACAAACAAACAAACAAAGAAAACATTACATAGGCTGGTGCAGTGGCTCATGCCTGTAATCCCAGCACTCTGGGAGGGGGAGGCAGGGGGATCATTTGAGGTCAGGAGTTCCAGACCAGCCTGGCTAACATGGTGAAACCCTGTCTCTACAAAAAATACAAAAAATTACCTGGGCATGGTGGTGCATGCCTGTGATCCCAGCTACTCGGGAGGCTGAGACAGGAGAATCACTTGAACCTGGAGGCCAGGGTTGCAGTGAGCTGAGATTGCACCACTGCACTCCGGCCTGGGCCACCGAGTGAAACACGGTCTCAAAAAAACGCAGGAAACAAACAAAAACAAAAACAAAAAACCACCATGTATATAGGAACAAAGGTAAAACCAACAGACTTCAGGCACAGCACAGGCCAGAAGACAGTGGAATAATATCTTCCAAGTATTAAAAGAAAAAGAACGCGCCAGGTGTGGTGGCTGCCCTGTAATCTCAGCACTTTGGGAAGCCGAGGCCAAGTGGATCGCTTGAGCGTAGGAGTTCAAGACCAGCTTGGGCAACATGGCCAAAATCCTGTCTCTACAAAAAATTAGCCCGGCATGGTGGTCAATGCCTGTAGTCCCAACTACTCGGGAAGTTGAGGTCGGAGGATTACTTGAGCCCAAGAGGTTGAGGCTATATAATATCACACCACTGCACTCTAGCCTGGGTGAGAGTGACAGCCTGTCTCAAAAGACAAATAATGTTAACACAGAATTCTACACCCCATGAAAACATCGTTCAAAAACAAGCATGAGACTAGCACTTCTGGGAGACAGAGTAGAGGTAGTTTTCTATTCATCCTGCCAAGTACAACAACAAATCCTGACCATTGTATATAAAACGAACCTTAAAAGGCTGTGAAAAGTAGAGAAAGAGACATGCTAGGGACCTCAGGACTCAAGGAAGACACGGTGGTGAGTTCCCTGGGGTTTCTTTGTGCTTCTTCTAGTCCAGACTTGGAGCTAAGAAGTCAGCAACCTGGAAACCCCAACAACTGCAGACAACTAAGCCCAGCAAAATCCCTCCCGCTCTCTCCAATCAAAGGAGGAGGAAGGGGCAGCCTCGTGTGACAGAAACCTTTAGAAATCATCGCTCTACTTCAGCTTCTGTGTGTATTTTTTTCTGTATGTTATGATGTTTGGTTTGGTTTGTTGTTTTTTTTTTTTTTTTTTTTGAGACAGGGTCTCACTCTGTCACCCAGGCTGGAGTGCAGTGGCGGGATCACAGCTAACTGCAGCCTCTACCTCCCAAAGCTCAGGAGATCCCCCAATTCGTCTCTCGAGTAGCTGGGATTACAGGCGCCCACCACCATATCCGGCTAATTTTTGTATTTCAGTACAGACAGGGTTTCACCATGTTGGCCAGGCTGGTCTCAGACTCCTGGGCTCAAGTGATCTGCCCTCCTCTGCCTCCCAAACTGCTGGAAGTGTAAGAATTATGATCATGTTTTGACATTCTAAAGATCTTTCTGGCTGGGGAGAGGCTGCCCCTCAGGCTAGCCAATTCTTAGAGGTAGCAAAGGGCTCAGCATTCGTGCAAGCCTTTGCTATATAGACTAACCAATCCAGAGCTCTTCCTTCTCCATCCACCTGCCTGTGCACCCCAGGAGGCAACACTCCTCTGCCCTAACCATCTCAGGGCCAGGTGCCAGGCAACTCTGGGCCACGCCTGTGGCTTAGAGACCACTGAAATTATTCAAACCAGCCAATCCCAAATTCTTCCCCCTGCCCTACCCTGCTTTTCCCACGGAAACCTCAACGAAGGCTCTGGCCAATAATGCCTTCCCCTTGCTCCTGTCTTCTGCTTCCTGACCCCTCAGGGGTCCTTACCACATGGCCCTGCATGGTGTGACGTGTGAGCATAAAATCTCTATCTTCCTGAGCTTCTCCTGTGTCTCCTCTTGTGGCTGCACCTGACCAACCATCTCATAAAAGAATACAAAAGACATTCAAATACCACAGAAAAACTATGGCCTCACCTCTACCCACACCAGCAAAAGCCACAAGAAAAGAGCCTAGACTTACACTCAACAGGCCGTAGCAAGGCACCCTAACCCACACTGGGTTGACGGTAGAGAAAGCAGACTAGGAGCTGGGGCTTGCAACCATACTGTATGAACAAACCCTGTCCCACCCCATGTTGCTGGTGACAATCACATGGGGAGCCCAGATTTCCACCCACCCAACAGTAAAAAGCCACCTCTACAACTCTCCCCTACTATGGCCTCCCCAGCCCCCGGTGAGGGTCAGAGTCAGGACTGTCACCGTCACTTAGTGGTAACAAAACCACTCCCACTGGAGTGTCCACGGAGACCATGTGGGGAGCAGGAACTTCCACTTCCACCCAGCAGGGACAAAGATCCCCAATTCCCACCTGGGGTGCCAACGGAGGCTGAGTGGGGAATGTGGGCTTCTACTCCATCTGACATCACTTCCTCTGCCAGAGCAGTGTCAGAGCAAGCTGGCTAAAACAAAGGTTAGATAAGACTCAGTGTCTTATAAGATAATACCAAAATATCCATGGCCAGGCATGGTGGCTCATGCCTACAATTCCAGCACTTTGGGAGGCTGAGGCAAGAGGACTGCTTGAGCCCACGAGGTGGGGGCTGCAGTGAGCCATGATTACACCACTGCACTCCAGCCTGGATAACAGAGTAAGACCCTGACTCAAAAAAATAAATTGTTTTAAAATCCAGCTTTCAACTGAAAATCACTCATCATACCGAGAACTAAGAATCTCTCAAACAAAAATTACAACATTGCCTGATATGGTTCTAAATGTATACAGAAGAAAAAAAAATTTTTGTTTTTGAGACGGAGTCTCACTCTGTCACCCAGGCTGGAGTGCAATGGCACGATCTTGGCTCACCGCAACCTCTGCCTCCTGGGTTCAAGTGATTCTCTTGCCTCAGCCTCCCAAGTAGCTGGGACTACAGGCACACGCCACCACACCTGGCTAATTTTTGTATTTTTAGTAGAGACGGGGTTTCACCACGTTGGCCAGGACGGTCTTAAACCCCTGACCTCAGGTGACGCCCACCTTGGCCTCCCAAAGTGCTCGGGTTACAGGCATGAGCCACCAGGCTCGCTCTTTTTTTTAGGCAAAGCCTCACTTTGTCGACTAGCCTGGAGTGCAGTGGCACAATCTTGGCTCACTGCAACCTCTGCCTCCTGGTGGTTCTCCTCCCTCAGCCTCCCGAATAGCTGAGATGACAGGTGCCTGCCACCATGCCCGACTAATTTTTTGTACTTTTAGTACAGATGGGGTTTCGCCATGTTGACCAGGCTGGTCTCGAACTCCTGACCTCAGGTGATCCACTTGCCTCGGCTTCCCAAAGTGCTGGGATTACAGGCATGAGCCACCACGCCCGGTCTAGAAGAAACGTTTTTAAACAATTGTAACTAGTGGAGAGTAAAGGACATAGGGAAGTAATGTTTCTATACTTCCCTCAATCTAGTAAAATGACAATACCAGTAAACTGTGGTAAGTTGTGTGTGTGTAAATGTGGTCCCTATAAGTGACCACTAAAAAGGCTCCAGACACAGTGGTGCACGCCTGTAATCCCAGCATTTTGGGAGCATGAGGCGGGTGGATCGCCTGAGCCCAGGAGTTTGAGATCATCCTAGGCAACATGGTGAAACCCTGTCTCTACAAAAATTAGCCAGGCACGGTCGCACACACCTGTATGTAGTCCAAGCCACTTGGGAGGCTGAGGCAGGAGGATCATTTGAGGTTGGGAGATTGAGGCTGCAGCGAGCTGAGATCGTGCACCCACACTCCAGCCTAGGTGACAGAGTGAGACCCTGTCCTCGACCCACCCCCAAACAAAGAAAGATAGACTCAAGTAAAGCAAAATGATGTAAATTTGAAAAATACTTTCAAGTATTCAAGTAACCCACAGAGAAGCAAGACTAAGAAAACAAAGATATACAAAAATCAACAGAACCAAAAACAAAATATTAAATGGCAGAATAAGCCTTAAGTCTTAAAATATCAATAACCACCTTAAAGGTAAATGTTCTAAACAAATGAGGGTGAAGGACACCCAGCCTACAGTAGCAGATAGTTAAAAGACACAGACTGACAAAATGGATTGAACAACACAACCCAACTATATGCTGTTTACAAAAAAACTCACTTCAAATGTCATGATACAGGCAGGCTGAAAGTAAAAGGATGAAAAAGATATGTCATGCAAGCATTCATCAAAACAAAGCAGGGAAAAAATTTTATCTGGGCGTGGTGGTGCACACCCGTGGTCCCAACTGCTCCAAATGCTGAGATGGAGGATTGCTAGAGCCCAGGAGTTGGAGGCTGCAGTGAGCCATGATCACACCACTGCACTCCAGCCCAGGTGACAGAGTGAGACCTCATCTCAAGGAAAAAAAAAAAAGCAGGGGCCAGGCACAGTGGCGCACACCTGTAATTCCAACACTTTCAGAGGCCAAGGCAGGAGGATCACTTGAGGCTAGGAGTTCGAGACCAGCCTGGGTAACACAGCGAGACCAAATCTCTACAAAAGTAAAAAATAAAAAAGTTAGCTGGTCATGGTGGGACATGCCTGTAGTCCAAAGCTAATAGGAAGACTGAGGCAGGAGGATAGCTTGAGACCAAAATTTTGAGGATGCAGTGAGCTATGATCACACCAATGCACCTGGGTCTGTCTCAAAAGATTCTGTCTCAAAAACAAAGAAACCAACAACAACAAAAAAAGCAGGAATGGTTAAATTAATAAAGAATAAAGTAGACTTCAGGAACATAGTAAAGATGTTAATCCCCCCAAATTAAGATACAAGCTTAGTGTACTTCCTAGCAAAATCCCAGCAAAATATTTTGTATACAGAAGATTATTTTATAATTTGTAATGAAAAGCAATGGAACTAGAATAGCTGAAACTATTTTGAAAAATAAAGTGGACGGAATCATTCTATCCGATAACAAGACTTATTACATAACTACAGTAAGAAGGACTTGTGTAGAGTGGTAGACACATACATCATCACAACAATAGAAACCTGGAGACAGACACACAAATATGCCCAAATGATTTTTTTTTAATTACAAAGATACAAAAGCAATTCAATGGAGGAAAGACAGCTTCTTCAAGAAAATGACGCTGGAGCAAATGATATCCAGACAAAAAAATTCAGCTTAAACCTCGCAGTTTCTACGAAAATTAACTCAAAATGGATCACAGACTTAAATGTAACACGTAAAACAATAAAACTTACAGGAAAAAATCTGCAGGATCAAGAGCTAGGCAAAGAGATCTTAAACTTGACACTAAAAGCACAATCCATTAAAGGCTGACCAATTGAACTTCACCAAAATTAAAAACCTCTGTCTGTAAAACATCCACTAAGTGGATGAAGACATTTTACAGATGGGGAGAAAATATTTGGAAACCACATATCCTCAAAACTTGACAGTACAACAACAAAGAACATGATAGAAAATGAGGGAAAGATACAGACACGTTTCACCAAAGACAAACAGATGGCAAATAAGCACATGAAAAGATGTTCAACACCTTTAAGCTTAGGGAAATGCAAATGAAAGCCACAATGAGTTATCACTACACACCTACCAGTACAGGTAAAATGAACACTAGTGACAACAGCAAATGTTGGCAAGGATGCAGGGAAGCTGGAACTCTCATATATTGCTTTGGCAGTTTCTTATAAAATCAAACATGCAACTACCATATAACCCAGCATTTGCAATCCTGGGCACTTATCCCAGAGAAATAAAGACATACTGACAAAAAGAGTTATATACACTCATGTTTATAGCAGCTCCACTCACCATATCCCAAAACTAGTAACAACCCGGATGTGTTTACCGCAGCTCCACTCAAGATATCCCAAAACTAGGAACGACCCGGATGTGCTTACCACAGCTCCATTCAAGATATCCCAAAACTAGAAACAACCCAGATGTGTTTACTGCAGCTCCACTCACATATCCCAAAACTAGAACAACCCGGATGTCCATTAATGTAAAAGTAGTTACAGTGTGGCGTTATCAGGCCGGGCATGGCGGCTCACGTCTGTAATCCCAGCACTTTGGGAGGCTAAGGCGGGCAGATCACGAGGTCAGGAGATTGAGACCATCCTGGCTAATATGGTGAAACCCTGTCTCTACTAAAAATACAAAAAAAATTATCTGAGCATGGTGGCAGGTGCCTGTAGTCCCAGCTACTCGGGAGGCTGAGGCAGAATGGCCTGAACCTGGGAAGTGGAGCCTGCAGTGAGCCAAGATTGCGCCACTGCACTTCAGCCTGGACAACAGAGCAAGACTCCGTCTCAAAAAAAAAAAATAGAAACTGTGGCGTATGAATACCATGAAATACTACCTACCATTGAAAGAATTATTAATACATGCAACAACCTGGATCAATCTTGAGAGAATTACGCTAGGTGAAAAAGCCAATTCCAAAAGATTACATACTATATAATTCAGGTAACATTGTTGAAATGACAAAATCATAGAAATGGAGAATTAGTGGTCACCAGAGGTTAAGGGAAGGCAGGGACACAAGTGGGCTTGGGAAAGGGAAACATGATGGGTTCAGTAGGCGATGAAAATGCTCTGTATCTTGACCATATCAATGTCACTACTGTGCTTGTGATATTCCATGTACAGTGTCATCACTGGGGGAGGTTCAGTAAGGGTACATGGGATTTCTTTGTATTATTTCTTACAACTGCATTATGAATCTACATTTACCCCCAAATAAAACGTTGAGTTTTTTAAAAAAGCAAAATAAAGACATTTCAAACCAAAAAACAAAACAAAACACTGAAAATCAACAACAAAGTAAAATAAGCAATCCCTGCCCATAAAAAAAAATAAATAAGAAAAAAAAATGGATATCTGGAGTCTGGATACATAAAAAGGAATGAAAAGCAGAGGAAACGGTAAACAAGTAGGTAAATAGAAATGATTTTTTAAAAGCTTTAAACTATCTAAAACAAAACTTTTAAAATGAATTTAAAGGAAAAAATAATACAACAATGCATGACAACAATAGCACAAAGATGGGAAAGGAAAGCTGGAGTATATTATCAAAATGTTCTTACACTACATGAGAAGCAGAATATTGTTATGTTTTGTTTTGTTTTTTGTTTTGAGACAGAATTTTGCTCTTGTTGCCTAGGCTGGAGTGCAGTGGTGCGTTCTCGGCTCACTGCAACCCCCACTTCCCAGGTTCAAGCGATTCTCCCACTTCAGTCTCCCCAGTAACTGAGAGGACAGGCGCCTGCCACCACGTCAGACTAATTTTTTGTATTTTCAGTAGAGATGAAGTTTCACCATATTGGCCAGGCTGGTCTCAAACTCCTAACCTCAGGTGATCCTCCAGCCTCAGCCTTTCAAAGTGCTGGGATTACAGGCGTGAGCCACTGCGTCCAGCCTGTTTGTTTGTTTTTTTTTTCTTGAGACGGAGTCTCGCTCTGTTGCCCAGGCTGGAGTGCAATGGTACAATTTCGGCTCACTGAAACCTATGACTCCCGGGCTGAAGTGATTCTCCTGCCTCAGTCTCCTGAATAACTGGGATTACAGGCATGAGCCACCATAGCTTGGCTAATTTTTGTATTTTTAGTAGAGATGGGGTTTTGCCATGTTGGCCAGGCTGGTCTCGAATTTCTGACCACAAGTGATCTGCCCGCCTCAGCTTCCCAAAGTGCTGAGACTACAGGCATGAGCCACTGGTGCCCAGCCTGAGAAGTGGACTTTTATTTGAAGGTAAACTGATAAGTTAAAGATATAACCTGAAGTAATCACCATGAAAAAAATATCAAAAATATGCCAATAAAGCAGATTAAAATATATCAGTCCAAAAGAAGGCAGAAAAAAAAGATTTTAAAAGACAACCAAGAATAAATAGGACAAATAGGAAAAAAAAAAAAAAAACCCAGCA
>NW_012114433.1:3251413-3254178 GCF_000951035.1 Colobus angolensis palliatus
AGACTCCATCTCAAAAAAAAAAAAAAAATGGTGGGGGGAATCTACTTTAAATATATAGAAAAAAATAAGTTAAAGATAAAAAGATGGAAAAAAATATATCACGCTAACATGAATAATCCCAGCACTTAGGGAGACTGAGGCAGGCAGATCACTTGAGGTCAAGATTTCGAGACCAGCCTGGCCAACAGTGAATCCCCATCTCTACTAAAAATACAATAATTAGCCAGCATGGTGGTACATGTCTGTAACTCCAGCTACTTGGGAGGCTGAGGCAGGAGAATCACTTCAACCCAGGAAGCAGAGTTTGCAGTGAGGTGAGCCAACATCGTGTCACTGCACTCCAGCATAGGTGACAAAGTGAAACTCTACCTCAAAAAAAAAAGAAAAAGAAAAAAGAAACGAAAAAGAAAACTGGAGTGGCTTATTTATTTATTTATTTATTTATTTATTGGAGACAGGGTCTCATTTTATTGCCCTGGTTGGAATACAGTGGCATAATCATAGCTCTCTACAGCCTTCAATTCCCTGGCTCAAGTGATACTCCCACCTCGGCCTCCCGAGTAGCTAAGACTATAGAAGCACACCACTGTGCCTAGCTAATTTTTAAATATTTTATACAGACAGGGTCTCATTATGTAGCTCAGGCTAGTCTGGAACTCCTAGCTTACCCCATCCTCCTGCCTCAGCCTCCCAAAGTGTTGGGATTATATGTGTAAGCCATCATGCCCAGCTTGGGGTGGCTAAATTTATCTCAGATGAAGTAGATTTCAGAGCCAAGAAAATTACTTGGGACGAAGAGTCATTTCATAAATGATAACCAAGTGAGTTCATCAAGAGGGCATAACAGGTCAGGTGCAGTGGCTCAGACCTATAATCCCAGCACTTTGGGAGGCCGAGACGGGTGGATCACCTGAGGTCAGGAGTTCAACAGCAGCCTAGTCAACACAGGCAAAACCCCATCACTACTAAAAAATACAAAAATTAGGTGTGGTGGCACATGTCTGTAATCCCAACTATTCAGGAGGCTGAGGTACGAGAATCACTTGTACTTGAACAGCAGAGGCGTCAGTGAACCAAGAGCATGCCACTGCACTCTAGCCTGGGCACCAGGAGTTCAAGACAACTGTCTTGAAGTCAGGAATTTGAGACAAGCCTGAGCAACTTAGCGAGACCCTATCTCTATTTAAAAAAAAAAATTAGGCTGGGCACGGTGACTCATGCCTGTAATCCCAGCACTTTGGGAGGCCGAGGCAGGCAGATCACAAGGTCAGGAGATACAGACCACCTTGGCCAACATGGTTAAACCCCATCTCTACTAAAAATACAAAAATTAGCTGGGTGTGGTGGTGTGCACCTGTAATCCCAGCTACTCAGGAGGCTGAGGCAGGAGAATCGACTGAATCCAGGAGGTGGAGGGTGTAGTGAGCCAAGATCACACTACTGCACTCTGGCGCATGGCAACAGAGCAAAACTGTCTCAAAAGAAAAAAAAAAAAAAGGCATAGTGGTGCATGTCTATAGTGTCAGCTACTTGGGAAGCTGAGGTGAGAGGATCACTTGAACCCAGAAGGTTGAGGGTGCAGTGAGCTATGATGGCACCACTGCACTCCAGCCTAGGCAACAGAGTGAGTGAGACCCTGTCTTTAAAAAAAAAAAATTGACACATGACTTATCAACATGTTTGGGATACAACTAAAGTACCACTCATAGGGAAATTTATAGCATTTAACACTTACATTGGAAAAGAAGAAAGATCTCAAATCAAATGACCTAAGACTCCATCTTAAGAAACTGGAACAGAGCACATTAAATCCAAAGTAAGCAGAAGAAAGGGAATAATGACAATAACAACAAACACCAATAAAACAGAAAACTGTAACAATGAAACCAAGAGCTCATTCTTTGAGAAGATCAGTAAGATTAAAAAACTTCTTGTCAGACTGACCAAACAAAAAAGAGAGAAAGCTGGGTATGGTGGCATAATCCCAGCACTTGTGGAGGCCAAGCAGGGAGGATCATTTGAAGCCAGGAGTTCAAGAGTAGCCTGAGCAACATAGTGAGACCTCGTCTTTACAAAAATAATTTAAAAATTAGCTGTGTGTGGTGATGCACACCTCTAGTCCTAGCTACTCAGGAAGCTGAGGTGGGAGCATTGCTTGAGCCCAGGTGGTGGAGGCTGCAGTATGATCTTGCCACTGTACTCCAGCCTGGGCAAAAGAGCAAGATCCTGATTTCTAAAAAACAAAAGAGAGAAAAGAAGAAATTAAATATGTAGTTTAAAACCTGTCCATGAGAAACTGCAAGGCCCAGATGGCTTCACTGCTGAAATCTACCAAACATTTAAAGAAGAAATAACATCAATTCTGTACAAACTCTTCCAGAAAACAGAAGTGAAGAAAATATATCCCGACACTGGCCATGATGCCAACATTACCCTAATGACAAAACAAGAAAAAAAAAAGGCATTATAAGAAACTAGACTAATAATACTCATTAAGACAAAATTGTTTTATAATTTTAGCAAATCAAAGCCAATAATACACAGAGTAATGCATCATGACCGAGTGTGAGTCATCTCAGGAATGCACGGTTGGTTTAACATTCAAGCATCAAACAACTCAACCTGGTAAAAGGCATCTATGAAAAACCTAAACACCATGCTTAATGGTGAAAGACTGGCCGGGCGCGGTGGCTCAAGCCTGTAATCCCAGCACTTTGGGAGGCCGAGACGGGCGGATCACGAGGTCAGGAGATCGAGACTATCCT
>NW_012114433.1:3255517-3267165 GCF_000951035.1 Colobus angolensis palliatus
TGGTGGTGGGCGCCTGTAGTCCCAGCTACTCGGGAGGCTGAGGCAGGAGAATAGTGTGAACTCGGGAGGTGGAGCCTGCAGTGAGCCGAGATCGCATCACTGCACTCCAGCCTGGGCAACAGAGCAAGACTCCGTCTCAAAAGAAAAACAAAAACAAAAACAAAAACAAAAAAAGGCTGAGGCAAGAGAACTGCTTGAGCGCAGGAGTTCAAGACCAGCCTGGGCAACACGGTAAGACTGTCTCTACAAAAAAATTAAAAAGTAGCTAAGTGTTGTAGCACATGCCTGTAGTCCTGGCTATTCACAAGGCTGAGGCAGGGGGATCCCTTGAGCCAAGGAGCTGAAGGCTGCAGTGAGTCGTGACTGTGCACCACTGCACTCCAGCCTGGGCAACAGAGCAAGACTGTCTCAAAAAAAAAAAAAAAAAAAAACCAGGCCTAAATAAATAGGTACACCCGCTTGTGAGTCAGAAAATAATACTGTTTAGATGTCAATTCACATCAAATTGATTTAAAGATTCAGCACAGTCCCAATCAAAACACCAGGAAGATTATTTGTAGAAATTCTCAAAGTGATTCTAAAATTCATTTGAAAATACAAATGGCCAAGCAACCATGAACAGCCAGAACAACTTTTTTATTTTGGTTGACACAGGATCTCACTCCGTCGCGCAGGCTGCAGTGCAGCTGCATGATCACGGCTCACTGCAGTCACCAGCTCCCAAGCTGACGCGAGCCTCTCACCTCAGTCTCCCAAGTAGCCGGGACTATAGCGCTTGCCACCACACCCAGCAAATTTTTTTTTATTTTTTGTCAAGATGAGGTCTCACAATGTTGCCCAGGCTATAGAATAACTCGGAGAAAGAACAAAGTTGGAGAACTTACCTGGTTCCAAAACTCTTTTTTTTGAGACAGCGTCTTCACTCTGTCACTCAGGCTGTAATACAGTGGTGCAATCATAGCTTGTGGCAGCCTCAAACTCCGAGGCTCAAGCAATCCTCCTGCCTCAGCCTCCCAAGTAACAAGGACCAGGGGCATGAGTTCCTAGATGCAGCTAATTTTTTTTTTTTTTTGTAGAGACAGAGTCTTGACATGTTGCCCAGGCTGGTCTCAAACTCCTGGGTTCAAACAGTCCTCCTGCCTCGGCCTCTCAAAACACTGGGATTACAGACATGAGCCACTGAAGTTGGCCACAAAACTTTAAAATATATAGTAATCAAGATATTGTGCTATGGTGTCAAGATAAACAAGTGATCAGTACAACATAATAGAATCCAGAAATAGATCGTATTTATACAATTTACTGATTTTTTTTCTTCTGTCTCTGGTGCTTCAATCAACTGATTTTTGATAAAGGTGCAAAGACAATTTAGTGGCAAAAGGATTATCCTTCCAACAAACGGTACTGGAACAACTGAACATCCATGTGCTAAAAAATAAACTTGCTCCATCTTCACACCACAAACAAAAATCAACTCAAAATGGATCACTGACCCCCCCAAAAAAAGCTAAAACTGTAAGACTTCTAGAAGAAAATATAGGAAAAATATTTGTGACCTGTAGGTAGTCAAAGACTTTTTTTTTTTCCGTGAGACATGGTCTTACTGTCACCCAGACTGGAATAAAGTGGCACAATCACAGCTCACTGCAGCCTCAACCTCCTGGGCTCATGTGATCCGCCCACCTCAGTCTCCCAAGTAGCTGGGACTACAGGTGCGCACCGCTAAGCCCAGCTGATTTTTCTATTTTTTATAGAGACAGGGTTTCACCATGTTGCCCAAACTGGTCTCAAACTACTGAACTCCAGTGAGCCACCAGTCTCAGCCTCCCAAAACAGTGGTTTACAGGCATGAACTATCACACCTGGCCTAATTTTTTATTATTTTATATAGAGATGAGTTCTCCCAATGTTGCCCAGGCTAGTCTTGAAATCCTGGGCTCAAGTGATCTACCTGCCTCAGCCTCCCCAAGTGCTGGGATTACAGGCATGAACCACGCACTCAGCCAAGATTTCTTAAAACACCTACAGCACAATGAATAAAAAAAAAAAAAGGCCGGGCGCGGTGGCTCAAGCCTGTAATCCTAGCACTTTGGGAGGCCGAGACGGGCGGATCACGAGGTCAGGAGATCGAGACCATCCTGGCTAACACGGTGAAACCCCGTCTCTACTAAAAAAATACAAAAAACTAGCCGGGCGAGGTGGCGGGCGCCTGTAGTCCCAGCTACTCGGGAGGCTGAGGCAGGAGAATGGCGTAAACCCGGGAGGCACAGCTTGCAGTGAGCTGAGATCCGGCCACTGCACTCCAGCCTGGGCGACAGAGCGAGACTCCGTCTTAAAAAAAAAAAAGAAATGAAATTTCCCAAAACAAAAAATGCACTCTTTAAAAGACGCAGAAAAGAATCAAAAGACAAATCCTAGCCTATATAATAAAAGACTTATATCAAGAATATATAAAGAACTCTCTAAGCTCAACGATAAGAAAACCACCAGTTTTCAAATGGGCAAAAGATTTCAACAGGCATTTTTAGCAAAGATAATATCCAGATGGCAAATAACCACATGAAAAGATGTTCAAAAATGAAAACAAAACAAAAAAGAGGTTCAGTATTATTCATTATGAAAGTACAAATTAAAACCCCAACAAAATACTACCACACTACACACCTATGGAGATGGCTAAAACTGAAGAACACTGACCACCCCAAGTATTGGGAAGGATGTGGAGCAAATGGAAGTGTCATTCACCAGGGGTGGGACTATAAAACACTGCAATCCCTTTTGGAAAGTTTGGAAGTCTCTTAAAATGTTAAAGTACACACCCACCCCAGGACCAAGCCATTTTACACCTAGATATTTACCTAAGAGAAATGAAAATATGTCCTAACAAAGGCTTGTTTGCAAACATTCATAGCAGTTTAATTTGTAATGGCACAAAGTGAAAAATGACCCAGATGCCCATCAATAGACGAATGGAGAAACAAATTGTGATCTAGTCATAAAATGGAATCCTGCTCAACAATACGATGAAGTGATGCTACATGGCACAAATGGAATAATGTTGAAGGAATTATGCTGAGTGAAGGAAGCAAGATAATATAAGAACATATACTGTACAATTCCACATAAGCAACATTCTAGAAAATATAAACTAATTCATCTCTAGTGACGGAAAGCAGATCAGTAGTTGCCTAGCAGGAGTGGAGGAGGGTGGGGAAAGGATGGAGAGGGTGATTTCAAAGGGGCATCAGGGAACTTTTGAGGGTTATGAACATGTTCATTATCTTGATCTTGATGCTAGCTCCATGGGTGTATACAGATGTCAAAATTCATCAAATTATATATTTTGAATATGTGTAATTTGGTATATATCAATCACACCTCAGTAAAGCTGGGAAAAGAGAGAGAGAAAGAGAGGGAGGGAGGGAGAAAGGGAGGGAGGAAGCAAGCGCAAAAACTACCAGTAGCATAAAAGATAGGCACCTAATTCTGGATACCGGGAGCTTCTGAATTTTGTCTTGGTCCTCTCTCTTGCTGTCCAGGTGCTAGTGCTGGGTTTTCATCCACACCCTACTTTCATTAAGCGCAAAAGTGATAGGAAAGCTGTCTGTGGGGAATGAATTATGGACTTAGAAAGAGAGAAAATGAGGGCAAACAGAACGTTCATTCTGTAATTTAAAACCCCTTGGCATAACAAACATCTCTAGGTAGGTGGTGAGATTCTAGGTGATTTTTCTTTGGTTTCTTTAAATTTTTCTGTACTTTCCAAATTCTTTACAAGCATTACTTGGCTCTTTGGAGGAAAAAAAAATCAGTTTTAAAAGAACCAATTTATATTCTCCATTAAGTAAAGAACCATTCAAAAAGAAACCAAGGACTTTTTTTTCTTTAATCCTAGTAACTAACGAATAGCACCAGAACATACACACATGAATCTGAGTCATTAATTTAGATCAAAGAACAGGGAGACTGCATTTATAAAGAATGAAGGATATTTACAACATATGGAGAAGGCCAAAAACCTCAAAAACGGATGTTCCAAATCCTGAAGGTTGATAGTCAACCACTGAGTTGGCTTCCATCTAATTAAAGACATTTTAATAAGTTTTAACTGATTTCCTACCATGTAGGTTGAAGATGAGGTTCTCAAATGCTAAAGGGAAAGTCTAGTCTGAATTCCAGGAGGTTGGGGGCAGTGGCGAGAGACTCCCTCTCCTCTAAGGCTTACAAGCCTGTAAATGAATCAAGCCTTCCAACATGGTATAAATGCCAGGAGAGGCAGGATTTCTTAACTCTGCTTGTCCCAAGCTGCTGGCATCCGACTTTTGTTGTTGCTGTTGTTGAGACAGGGTCTCTTTCTGTTGCCCAGGCTGAAAAGTACAGCAGTACAATCACAGCTCACTGCAGTCTCGACCTTCCGGACTCAGGTGACCTTCCTGCCTCAGCCTCCTGAGTAGCTGGGACCACAGGTGTGTGCTGCCACACTAGACTAATTTTTTTTTTATTTTTATTTTTTAGTAGAGAGGAGGTCTCACTACGTTGTCCAGGTTTGTCTCCAACTCTTGGGCTCGAGTGATCCTCTCTCCTCGGTCTCTCAAAGTGCTGAGATTACAGGTGTGAGCCCAGCTAATGTCAGATATTTCTGTCACTTTTTTTCAGTAAGTGTAGAAAACCAACAAGGAGTTCAGAAATGCCAAAAGCTGATAAAATGTTCCTTTTTAAATACCTTCACAGGTCCAATTAGGTGCAAAATGTTTTTTAAGCAACCTGAATACCAATAATGAGTTCTCCTCCTTGGTTTCTAAAAGAATAAACCAACTTCTTAGTAATCATAGCACTCTTCACTTTCATTTCAGAGGAAAAAATGAAAGTAGGTTAGCATACCACAACACTACAAACACAACACAGAATACTTACATGTTTTGGAGTGTTCATGTGAGAGCATGTAATTGGCGAGAGGTGGTGTGTAAGTTAAACACTGCAGTGCTGCATTGGCAAAACAGGTATTGCCCAAATTCTGGAGCCCAGCTCCAACTCTATGAGTTTGCTGCCACTTAAGACAAATCTTCTCAGATGGGAAAAGAACCTTCTGTGGAGGAGCGATGCCATCACCTAGGGCTAGAAAAATAAACAAGAAAGAGTCAGAAACCAAGCTTTGCATACTGAAGCTAAATAAATAGTAACACTTGGTCAAACCTCAATCTGTTCAAGATCCGTAATCTCATGACCAACCTGCCTGAAATACAGCGGGAAGAGGGACATTTTAAATGACAGAAGCCAGAACATGAGAAATTTTCTTTTTTGTTTTTGTTTTTTTTTTTTTTTGAGACGGAGTCTCGCTCTGTCGCCCAAACTGGAGTGCAGTGGCCGGATCTCAGCTCACTGCAAGCTCCGCCTTTTGGGTTCACGCCATTCTCCTGCCTCAGCCTCCCGAGTAGCTGGGACTACAGGCGCCCGCCACCTCGCCCGGCTAGTTTTTTTGTATTTTTTAGTAGAGACGGGGTTTCACCGTATTAGTCAGGATGGTCTCGATCTCCTGACCTCGTGATCCACCCGTCTCGGCCTCCCAAAGTGCTGGGATTACAGGCTTGAGCCACCGCGCCTGGCAAGAAATTTTCAATAATCTGGTTTTTCCAATAAACAAACTGCAAGGACAGAAAGGGGAGAGGGTTACAGATTAAAAGAAACTTGAGAGATATATCTACCAAATGCAAAGCGTAGACTTCATTTGGATGTTGCTCTGAACAACTGCTTAAAAAATACATATATACACATATGTATTTTATGAATACTTTATGTATGTATATATTTATATATACATAAAACAACCAGAGAAATATGAATACTGAATGGCATTTTCATACGAAGACATTTTTGACTTTTAGAAAAAACTCTTTAGATGTATACACTAAAATACAAGTGAAAGATGAAGTACTGGATTTAAGATCATGTCATGGGGAGGTAAGTAGGTGCTAGTAGAACTGGCCATAAGTTGATAAATGTCAAAGTTGGTTGATGGCTACATGAAAGTTCATTATAATTACTCTTTTATATCCACTTTGAACATTTAAAAAATAACACAATCAATAGAAAGAATGAGATAAATTTGATTGCTTGTAACATCTGCCATGGATGCAAATTCAGTGCCACCATCACTGTCCTCCTTGTCATCTCATGTAGGGAGCCCTTACTAAGCCAAATGGTTGCAATTCTAATGGTTGGTACCTATGTCATCCCTATTTTACCACTAAGGAAGTGGGCTTTGAACTTAGGCTGTCAGGCACCGCTGTACACATTTGTGAGTAGACTACCTGTGACCTAAAAAGGTTTTATCCATTTTGAAGATTATCAACAGATTACTAATAACTAAGTATGACAATGGAACTCAGCTGAAGCTCAAGAAACACCTATTTAGGAAAGCTGAAAATCATCAATGGTAAGACTAATTTTTCAAAGGCTTTGGCAGTCCCCCAGTGTTCTAACAAAAGGTTGAGACTGGGCCGGGTGCGGTGGCTCACATCTGTAATCCCAGCACTTTGGGAGGCCAAGGCAGGTGGATCACGAGGTCAGGAGATGGAGACCATCCTGGCTAACATGGTGAAACCGCGTCTCTACTAAAAATACAAAAAATAAGCCAGGCGTGGTGGCGGGTGCCTGTAGTCCCAGCTACTTGGGAGGCTGAGGCAGGAGAATGATGTGAACTCAGGAGGCAGAGGTTGCAGTGAGCCGAGATGGTGCCACCGCACTCCAGCCTGGGTGACAGAGCGAGACTCCATCTCAAAAAAAAAAAAAAGGCTGAGATGCCATGTAGAATCACTCTCCATTTGAAGAGAGATATTAGTGGTTATTTAGGCAGGCGTAGGCAGGCTGCAGCTTGGTGGGGAAAGGAGAGCAAAATTAGGACAAGAGAAAGGATTCTGTGGAGAATGAGATGGGAGCACCAAAAAAGGGCAGAGGGGGGAGATGTGAGTTAAGTCCTAAGAAGAGAGAGGAGTCCAAGCAACATGACAGGAGGTTGAAGGCCGTGGAGAAAGAGGTCCTGTGGGAAAGTGCTGCTGGAGAGAAGCCGAAGGACTTTCCACCTCTATGTGCAACATTCGATTAGGTTGTGTTTCACAATATAAACTTCCCCCTAAACAAAACACTTTCAGCAAGCCAAACTGCAACACCCACGCCCACATCACAATATGAAACTTACTGCTGTCTGGGCGCAGTGGCTCACACCTGTAATCCCAGCACTTTGGGAGGCCGTGGCAGGTGGATCATAAGTTTGAAACCAGCCTGGCCAGCATGGTGAAACCCCATCTCTATTAAAAACACAAAAAATTAGCCGGGCATTGTGGTGCACACCTGTAGTCCCAGCTACTCAGGAGGCTGAGGCAGGAGAACTGCTTGACCCTGGCAGGCAGATTGCAGTGAGCCGAGACTGCACCACCACATCACTGCATTCCAGAATGGGGGACAGAGCCAGACTCTGTCTCAAAAAAAAAAAAAAGAAATTTGCTAAAAGGACTCAAAACAACATGGCGATCAAAATACTCGAAGCCACGGGGTGTCCAATCTTTTGGCTTCCCTGGGCCACATTGGAAGAAGAATTTTCTTGGGCCACACATAAAATACACTAACAATAGCTGATGAGCTTTAAAAAAAAAAAAAAAAAAGCGGCCGGGCCCGGTGGCTCAAGCCTGTAATCCCAGCACTTTGGGAGGCCGAGACGGGCGGATCACAAGGTTGGGAGATCGAGACCATCCTGGCTAACATGGTGAAACCCCGTCTCTACTAAAAAATACAAAAAACTAGCCAGGCACGGTGGTGGGCGCCTGTAGTCCCAGCTACTCAGGAGGCTGAGGCAGGAGAATGGCATAAACCCGGGTGGCGGAGCTTGAAGTGAGCTGAGATCCGGCCACTGCACTCCAGCCTGGGTGACAGAGCGAGACTCCGTCTCAAAAAAAAAAAAAAAAAAAACAAAAAAACTCAGTTTTAAGAAAGTTTACACATCTGTGTTGGACTGCATTCAAAGCTGTCCTGGGCTACATGCTCTAAGCCAAACAACAATCTAACTAGGAAATTCTACTGTATTTCAAATCTTCATGTCCTCAAATCCAAAAGTCTTGAAGTATCAACTTAAAGTGTTAACGTCTCATTTATCTGGATGAGTTTTAACAAATGTAACCACATTTGTATCATCATAACAAATGTAACATTTGTGTTACATACTCTCTTTTTTTTATTTTTTATTTTTTCTTTTTGAGACAGAGTCTTGCTCTGTTGCCCAGGCTGAAGTGCAATGGTGCGATCTCAGGCTCACCGCAACCACTGCCTCCCAGGTTTACGCGATTCTCCTGCCTCAGCCTCCCAAGTAGCCGGGATTACAGGCACACACCACCATGCCTGGCTAATTTTTGTATTTTTAGTGGAGACGGGGTCTCACCATATTGGCCAGACTGGTCTCAAACTCCTGACCTCAGGTGATCCGCCTGCCTCGGCCTCCCAAAGTGCTGGGATTACAGGCATGAGCCCCTGTGCCTGGCCTATCTGCTCTCTTTCAAAGAGCTTTATTACTACGAATAATTTTTAACTGCCAAGAAAAAAACAAAAACAAAAAAACTGGGTAAAGTTCATTTGTCAAAAGACAACCATTTTACAAAACATCTTCAAAATTTGTAAAAGTCATCTACTTAGGGAACTAGAGTAACTACTGGTTAACAAGTTAATGTAATGCTTGTCCATCTCAATTCTCACCAAAATAAAGTTTATCCTTAAAAAAATTGGAATAAAAGAAACTAATAATATTCTAGTAACAAAAACAATCTACCTTGTTGTCAGTCAAACACGAACAAGTAACAGGAAAACAAAGCCCATCGAGTAATGCAACTCTGCTGGCTACCCAGGTGGCCTCATACCTTGCAAAATAAGCCCCTCTCTGAAACCACCAAGCCACCAACAGCATTTACATAGGAGTTTCTGGCGATAATTCTCTCTTTTGAAAAACAGTACCTTGATCCTTTTGTGGTGATGGTTTTGATTTATCAGGTACAGATGAACTTGAATAAACTACAGCACCAGGTACTGGTCCTAAAGAAAGTGTGTGATTTGACACATCATTTAATGAAGACACAGCACCCCAGCTGGCAGAACCTGCATCCATGTCTCCAGGTGAGACTGCCTCAGAGCTGCCAGGCTGATTCTGATAGGCTGATGGGTCTGAAGATTCAGAAGCTTTGTCAACTATGGTCATTGTTCAACTCTGCAAAAGAAGAAAAGTATATATTTGCTTCATCAGGTGAGAAAAGCAATCTCCTTACCCTACCACTAGATCTTGGAAAATCGTTCCCAGTCATTTTAAAGTTATTTTCAAACATATCACCCAAATACAAAAACAATAGCACTTTCTAACGTGTTTGTAATAATCTCCTCGGGACATTTAGCATCATGATAATCTGAATGTCAACAATCTTTATTTTAAAATCTTCAGTAAAGTATTTGATTAGAAGAATTTCTCATTTCATTTCATGTCCCCTAAAAGTCTGGCATTTCAGTTTATAATTAAGCATTTCCATTTTCAATTCTATTTATTTACTAAGTACCTATATTTTCCTTCTCTACTGCTTAAAACTAGAAAAATTATACACAGAACACATTTGACTAAATCTTCAATTTGAGTATAATACCTCAGAGAAAAGCATCAACTACACACAGAAAATCTAGACTTAACTTTGTGCTTAAAGTGCAAATGGCATCAGGTGAAATACATAACATTTTTAAAAATTACAATTATAGAGATCTCACCTTTAAAACAAACCATTTTTCCTAAGAGGCTCGTTTATATGGAATGTATGACTTTTTAAATAAAACCCATAAGCCATTACTGACATCAAACTCGAACACAAATATCTGTTACGAAAGGACTTGATTATAATTTTCTCTCTGAGTCCTATTTTAAAATATTAGGGCTAACACTAATTGAGCATTTTCTATGTGTTGGGCATTGCATCAACTGCTGGACATACATTAACTTGATTTTCATAAGGAACCTATGAGAGATCAGACAGAATCCCCAGGGCCTATAAAATGAAGCAACTGTGACCCCAACCAGCCAGCAACCAGTCAGCAACTGGGACTGAGAGCCAGGTCCAGCATTCCCAGCCAGGCTTCCTTCTGGTTATGCCACCTTGTCAAAAGAATGCTGTTAGGGATATTTCTGAAACTGCCCAACAGCAGCCACATCTACATGCCACTCCTGTGTAGAAAACTTTTCAGGAGGCCGGGCGCAGTGGCTCGCGCCTATAATTCCAGCACCTTGGGAGGCCAAGGGCAGATCACTTGAGGTCAGGAGTTTGAGACCCGCCTGGCCAACATGGTGAAACCTTGTCTCTACGAAAAACAAATTAGCCGGGCATGGTGGTGCACACCTGTAATCCCAGCATTTTGGGAGGCCGAGGCAGGTGAATCACCTGAGGTCAGGCGTTTGAGACCAGTCTGGCCAACATGGTGAAACCTCATCTCTACCAAAAATACAAAAATTAGCCGGGCGTGGTGGCATGTGCCTGTAATCTCAACTACTCGGGAGGCTGAGTCAGGAAAATCACTTGAACCCAGGAGGCAGAAGTTGCAGTGAGCCAAGAACGCACCACTGACATCCAGCCTTGGTGACAAAGCAAGACTGAGTCTCAAAAAAAAAAAAAAAGGCCGGGTGCGGTGGCTCACACCCCTGTAATCCCAGCACTTTGTGAGGCCAACCTGGGTGGATCACTTGAGTCCTGGAGTTCAAGACCAGCCCACCCAACATGGGGAAATCCCATCTCTACTAAAAATATAAAAACTAACCAGGCGTGCTGGCGCACACCTGTATTCCCAGCTACTTGGGAGGCTGAGGCAGGGAAAATTGCTTGAACCTGGGAGGCAGAGATTGCAGTGAGATGAGATCACGCCACTGCACTCCAGACTGCGCGACAGAGCGAGACTCTGCCTCAAAGAAAAGAGAGAAAAAAAAGGAAAGGAAGAAAGAACACCTTTCAGGAGTGGCCCAACTGCCCATAGCACAATATTTTAACGCCTGGACTTAGCACTGTCTGACCTAATAACCTCTCCAAACACCCCCTCTGTCACGTTCCCACCATGCTGAAACCTTTTTTTTTTTTTTTTTGTCACTGCTCTCTCTGGGCTCTGCATATGCTGTTCTTTTCTCCAACTCTTTTCCATCCTTCCACCTCCAGCCAGTTCACACTTCCACTTCTCAATTTACAAAACTTCCTCTGGTACACTTTCCTTGACACTACCATTCCCCCAAGACTGGGTTAGAAACCCCTCCTCAAGGCCCCCAAAGCACCCTGTGCTGATTTCTACAGCAGCGTGCTGGCATCTACTCCACAGCTGTTTTACTTGATGCTCTCTACCATGTTCTTATTCACATCCTCTGACCTGGTATAGAGAAAGCTTTCCATACATGTGAAGAACAACTTAATGAACAAAGTCTGGAAACAGAAAACTACTAGCGTTTGCTTTTAGCACCAGCTTGTGCTGAGTGATTTACATACAGTATCTCATTTGACCCTTAAAAAACTCTGGAGTAGAAATGGCCTTTAAAGGCCAGGCGCGGTGGCTCATGCCTGTAATCCCAGCACTTTGGGAGGCCGAGACGGGCGGATCAC
>NW_012114433.1:3267820-3270934 GCF_000951035.1 Colobus angolensis palliatus
GGGAGGCGGAGGTTGCAGTGAGCTGAGATCGCGTCACTGCACTCCAGTCTGGCGACAGAGCGAGACTCTGTCTTTAAGAAAAAAAAAAAAGGGTATTGTGAAAGTACAAAAAAGTATTACCCATGCTATGAAGTACGGATAATAAAATACTCATGTACTTTCCACACTGGCTGCTCACAATAACTTTCTGGGGTTTTTCTTTTTTGTAGAGACAGGGTCTCACTATGTTGCCCAGGCTGGTCTTGAACTCCTAGCCTCAAATGATCTTCCTGCCTCTGCCTCCCAAAATGCTAGAATTACAGGCATGAGCCACAGAGCCTGGCCAAGTTTGTTTTTTAAAAGCATCAATTTTGTTGTTTGTAATTTTTTTGTTTTGTTTTGTTTTGAGACAAAGTCTACCTCTGTCACCCAGCCTGGTATGCAATGGTGCCGTCACGGCTCACTGCAACCTTCTCCACCTCCTGGGTTCAAGCAATTCTCCTGCCTCAGCCTCCCAAGTAGCTGGGACTACAGGTGCGTGCCACCACACCCAGCTAATTTTTGTATTTTTAGTGGAGCTGGGTTTCACTATGTTGGCCAGGCTGGTGCAATTCTTAACTAGGGTAAGATTATCACTAGGGTAAGATTATCACCAAAAAAAAAAAAAATCTTAAAGTTTCTGAACTCAAGTAGAAATAGAATAGATGTTTGTCAATTTCAACGAACTAAGAAAAAAAACTGAATTGAAATTTTAAATCAATAAAAGGTAGCTGACCCTCAATCAGGAAGAAAGCCTGAGCCTTATCCTCCAAATACAGTTTACATTTTTCCTCATCTAACAGTTAAAAGAAATTATGAAACAGTGTGGAGACAGAAGAAAAAAAATGCAGGAAGAAAAGAAAGAAGAGGCCAGGCATGGTGGCTCACGCCTGTAATCCCAGCACTTTGGGAGGCCAAGGCGAGCAGATCACCTGAGGTCGGGAATTCAAGACCAGCCTGACCAACGTGGAGAAACCCCGTCTCTACTAAAAACACAAAATTAGCCGGGGTGGTGGCGCATGCCTGTAATCCCAGCTACTCAGGAGGCTGAGGCGGGAGAATCGCCTGAACCCAGGAGGCAGAGGTTGCGGTGAGCAGAGATCGTGCAACTGCACTCCAGCCTGGGCAACAAGAGCAAAACTCCATCTCAAAAAAAAAAAAAAAAAAAATGAAGAAGAAAGCCCAAATAGAGTTATAAGAAATATAAGAAAAGGTTAATCCAGCCTTATTTACAGTAACACTAAATAGCAGCAAAAACCTTGATTTTCAGGGGATAAACATACCTTCAGAACAATCACTAACAAATGACCAAATAAAACCATTTTACTTGCTCCAATTACCTTTTAGAAGGGACAAAAGCTTCTTAAGTGAAAAAAATTTAAGGAAAGCACAATTCAAGTCATCGTTAACCATACAGCATTGTAACTGTGGAAAAACAAAACTACCCATTCGTCTTCATTTGTATCTTCGGCCAATGAAGTCTTGACCTAAAACCACCAGGCATCAAACTAAACTCCATCTGCTACACACATAACCTTTCTTGAAGCTAAACAATGTTATGTAGGACTTAAGATTCATATGCTTATGTGTTCTTCACTTTCAGTAAAGCTTCTAAATATTACTGTTAAAAATATCAAGACTTTTAAGCAACATCTTCTGATGATATATAAAAGTTACAAGAGCATTAAAAACAACCACCATCACCACGTACAGGTGGGGCATGGTGGCCCAAGCCTGTAACCCTAACACTTTGGGAGGCCAAGGCAGGAGGATGGCTTGAGCCCAGGAGTTCCAGACCAGCCTGGGCAACAGTGTGACCCTGTCTCTTTAAGAAAAATAAAATAAAATAAAATAAAATAAGCTGGGTGTGGTGGCGTGTGCCTGTAGTCCTACCTACTTGGGAGGCTGAGCTGGGAGGACTGCTGGAGCTCAGGAGGTTGAGGCTGCAGTGAGCTACAATTGTGCCACTGCACTCCAGCCTAGGCAGCAGAGGGAGATCTTGTCTCAAAAAAACAACACGAACATGAATCGAGGTTGGATCTGTGTGGAGGAATGAGACTTCACAAGTGTTTCCTTTGCTTTAAATACTAGTCTTTTACTCAAAGCCTTAAAATTCCCAGTCTCTTACATGGTATGTCTCCCTTGTTATCAAATGCTAGAACGCATTATTCTTTTTTCATTTGTAAAAAGTTACACCAGTTCGACACTGTGGCACTCTACATACATTGAGATAATAATGTCAACACACTTAAAAAGAAAACTGTTACACTCTGCTTCTTCATAAACAATGTAATCCACGTTCTTGTAGCATTTCCGTTATAAGAGAAAACACACACGCTTTAAAAGGACAAAACCTTGACCTTAATTATACTTAAGTAAACAAAACGACTGGCCTTAAACTTTACAAACCAAATACTTACTGTAGACTTGATTCAAAGATACAGAAAAGAAAGTGAAACTGACCCTAATTTAAAGCAAATAAGTGAAACTGATCATTCATATCCCCTAGGCAATTTGAATGAGTAACACAGTAAAAAGAATTAGGTTTAAAATTTACAACTCTTCAAAACGTTTCCAGAGGCCACCAAAATGAGAACCTAAGATTCTGTGGTTACCTTGAAAAGGAGGCGTTAACTAGTTTCTCAAACAGTTTTGCTGTAAGGGTATTGATTTTACATAACCAACATGTTTTCCCATAAACAAGTGACCCCACGGCCTCCTAAGAGCCATTCAACAAAAGTCATCTCCACTGCATGCATGTTAGAGGGGTTAAAGTCCTAGATGGGAAAACCTGTCCCATCCAATTTTCATTTCCAACATCTGCAACGGATTCCCTGTCCCAGGTAAGGTGGCTCTTCCTGCCTCGAAGATAAAAAACGCTAGGCAAGCACACATGCTTTTGGGGACGCGCCACCCG
Organism: Colobus angolensis palliatus; assembly: GCF_000951035.1. Lineage (NCBI taxonomy): Eukaryota > Metazoa > Chordata > Mammalia > Primates > Cercopithecidae > Colobus > Colobus angolensis. The sequence continues at coordinate 3,270,756 of NW_012114433.1, forward strand.
GCTTCTCCTCTCCCTTCGGGGTGGCCGCTCCGCCCGGCGTGGGCACCTCGGACTCTCTGCGGAGCAACCAGGTGGCCAGACCTGGGGAGGGGGCGCCCAAGGTGGGAAAAGTTTGTCTCTATTAGAGATGTAGTGGGGGCGGGGAGGCCGGCCCGGGGCTCTGAGGGGGCTCCGGCACG
>NW_012114433.1:3271669-3274110 GCF_000951035.1 Colobus angolensis palliatus
GTAGCGCGTCACCAGAGCGCCAGTCGGGCCGGCGGAGGGAGCGCACTGATTGGCTGGGCTCGCCGCGCGTCTGCGCGCCAGGAAAAGGGCTTCTTCCGCCCTGTGTTACCCTGAGCAGAGCCAGACGGTGCGCGACCGGTTGAGGGCCCCGGGCATGCGCCTAGTACTGCGCTTGACCCCAGACGCGTTTCCAGAAGCGGGGCATCTGGGGCGCAGGAGTCTGGGATCCCCGTCCCCGGAAGACGGACTCGGCTGGAGAAATCCTCCGCTTCGTGGGCTTCGCCGTCTGCAACTACCTTGCGCGGTCCTTGGCCTAGCGGACCCAGCCTTTATTTTTTGTTTCTTAGAAACAGGGTCTGGGCCGGGCGCGGTGGCTCACGCCGTAATCCCAGCTCTCTGGGAGGCCGAGGCGGGCGGATCACGAGGTCAGGGGTTCGAGACCAGTCTGGCCAGCATGGTGAAACCCTGTCTCTACTAAAAATACAAAAAATTAGCCGGGCGCGGTGGTGCGCGCCTGTAGTCCCAGCTACTCGGGAAACTGAGGCGGGAGAATTGCTTGAACCCGGGAAGTGGAGGTTGCAGTGAGCCGAGATCGCGCCTCTGCACTACAGCCCTCCAGCCTGGGTGACTAGAGCGAGACTCTGTCTCAAAAAAGAAAAGAAAAGAAACAGCGTCTGTCGCCCAGGCTGGAGTGCAATTTCGGGACCTAGCTCATTGCAGCCGCCACCTCCCGGGCTCAGGCGATGCTCCTGTTTTAGCCTCCCTAGCAGCTGGGACTACAGACGCGCGCCACCACGCCCACTTAATTTTAGGGTTTTTGTTTGTTTTTGGTTTGGGGTTTTGTTTCATAGGGACAGAGGTCTTAACGGTTGCCCGGGCAGGTCTAAAATTCCTGTACTCAAGCAGCCCTCCCTCCGTAGCCTCCCAAAGTGTTGGGATTACAGGCGTGAGCTGCTTCAGCCGACTAATTTTTTAGAATTTTTTTGTAGAAACGGGTTTTGCTGTTACCCATGCTGGTTTCCAGCTTCTGATATCAAGCGATTCTCCCACCTCAGCCTCCCAAAGCGCTGGGATTACAGTCGGGAGCCACTGCCCAAGACCTGAGGCAGCCTTCAAGTACGCCTGACCCCACCTGTGCTCCATTGTCCATCAGACTCACACACTGAGTTACAGAAAGGGATTTTCTTTTTCTTTTTTTGAGACGGAGTTTGTTCTTGTGGCTCAGACTGGAGTGCAATGGCTCAATCTCGGCTCACTGCAACCTCTGCCTCCCAGTTTCAAGCGTGCCTGCTGCCTCAGCCTCCCAAGTACCTGGGATTACAGATGTCCACCACTAAATTTTTTGTATTTAGTAGAGACAGAGTTTCACCATGTTGATCAGGCTGGTCTCGAACACCTCACCTCAGGTGGGGAATTTTTAAACCTGGCTCCGAAAGGGATAGACCCCTGTTCACCCCGCCCAGATTTTCTGTCAAATCCTAGCATTGTACAGGCTTAGGAGACAACTGGACCAGCTCTTGCTCCCGAGTGCCAGATCCATACTTCCAATCATTTATTGGCTCTCTCCACCTCGAGGCCTAACAGAGCTAGTTCATCTCTGCATCTCTCCTCCACCATGACCCTGCTCCTCCCTGCATGGATTAAGTACCTGGTACTCTCCTATGCTCACCAGACCTTTTCTCTCTGTCTCTTTCCCTCCCCTCGTGATCTAACCCTTTACACCAACTCATGTTTACCTGGCCTCCCCAGGGGCTGCTGTCCTGACCCTCCCTGAGTCAGCCTTTCTTGGCTCAACAATTCCATCGCAACAGCCTCTTCTCTGTTGCTGCACTCCCTTCCCATCCTACTGTGGCTTGGGTGGTCTTCCAAAAAACGCCAGATCACTTGACTCGCCTGAGCATTCTATGGCTGACAGCAAAGTCTAAATTCCTTAGCTTGGCGTCAGAAACTCCAAGTTCCCTTTTTTATGTGTTTCAACCATAACACTCCTCAATTCCAGTACCTTGCCCCACCCCACTACTACATCGGCTTGTAGAAAGCCCACCCATGCTGCCTTTTCCGTGCAGCCCACAGTGTGTCCCCATAGGCACAGTCCACCACGCCTAGCTAATCTTTATTTTTTTAGAGACAGGCTCTCACAATGTTGCCCAGGTTGGTTTTGAACCCCTGGCCTCAAGGGATCCTTCTGCTTGCACCTCCCAAAGTGCTGGGATTACAGGCATGAGCCACCACACCAGCCCGGCTTCATTTTCCATGTCACGCTGTTGACAGACGGGCCCCTCCAGGCTGCCCCTTAAATCTTAGTAGAGGCCGGGCGTGGTGGCTCACGCCTGTAATCCCAGCACTTTGGGAGGCCGAGGTGGGCAGATCACAAGATCAGGAGTTCGAGACCAGCCTGACCAACATGCTGAAACTCCACATCTCTACTAAAAATACAAAAA
>NW_012114433.1:3274575-3279593 GCF_000951035.1 Colobus angolensis palliatus
CCATGTTGGCCAGGCTGGTCTTGAACTCCTGGCCTCAAGTGATCTGCCCACCTCAGCTTCCCAAAGTGCTGGGATTGCAGGCGTGAGCCACTGCTCCCAGCCAGAAAAGGAATTCTTTTTAAATCATCTCTTGGCGTTATCTATCCAGAACAGGCTCTAAAGTTGGAAGGGGATGGGGGGGTCATACCTCCCCACTCTACCTTGCCCCATGCCATCAAAGCAAACATAGAGACCCTTTTCCTCTAAGGAACTAGCACCACTTACTCTAGCAAACTGGCAACATTAATGGAGAAGTCACAAAGCATATGAAGACATTCCTGCCTACAAACAGGTGAGGCCTTGGCTGAGATGATAAACTGGTCCCAAAACCACCTTGGCTGAGACGATAAACTGGCCCCGAAACCTTGTTCTCCAGATCAGAGTATAATCCAGAGTGAATGCTGCCTGGAGAATTCCCTTTTCCTCTGTTGTTATAAGCTGTGTGACCCACAGAAATTAGCCTGTTTCCTCTACCAAAGTGGTTTTTATGCAAGATGCAAACTGATTCCAAATGCCCCACCCCCAGGTCCAGAGGATCACAGGATCATGGAACAATAGGTGTCAAAGGGGGGTGAATTTTCTTTTCTGAGGACCTCCAGATTTAGGGAGCCCCTAGTAGGCACTGTTAATGCCCCAGCCAGGTCCTCCTTACTGGTGGATGCTCCCATCCCTTCCCCACTGCTGTGGTGTTCGCTGCTACTTATAACTCACAGCTGCCTCTTCTCCTGAGGCTGTTCTTAGCTGAAGGGGAGACTCATCTCCAACTGAGACAATATTGTTGCTCCACTCCTTTCACTGCCCTTTCCTTTCATTACCTTCCTCCCTAAAGCGCTCCCCTCAAGGCCAAATTGCACCTAAATCATGTGCACCTAAATTCTGTCTCAAGCCCCACTTCTAGATATCCTGGTTTAAGACAGTGGGTACCAGCCAGGCTCAGTGGCACCCACCTATAGTCCCAGCCCTTTGGGAGGCAAAGGCGGGCAGATCACTTGAGGTCAGGAATTCAAGACCAGCTTGACCAACATGGTGAAACCCATCTCTTCTAAAAATACAAAAAATTAGCCGAGCATGGTAGCGCGTGCCTATTATCCCAGCTACTCGGGAGGCTGAGGCAGGGGAATTGCTGGAACCTGGGAGGTGGGCTTGCACCATTGCACTACAGCCTGGGGCAACACAGCGAGACTCCCGTCTCAAAAAAAAAAATGACAGTGGATACCAAGAATGGTCCCTAAGAAACAGAGTATAAAAATGTACTCTGCGCCGGGCACAGTGACTCCCGCCTGTAATCCCGGCACTTTGAGAGGCCGAGATGAGCAGATAACCTGAGGTCAGGAGTTTGAGACCAGCCTGGCCAATATGGTGAAACCCAGTCTACTAAAACTACAAAAATTAGCCGGGCATGGTCGCAGGTGTCTGTAATCCCAGCTACTCGGGAAGCTGAGGCAAGGGAATCGCTTGAACCCAGGAGGCAGAAGTTGCAATGGGCTGAGACCATGCCATTGCACTCCAGCCTGGGCAACAAGGGCGAAACTCAGTATTGAAAAAAAAAAAAAAATCTCCAGGCAATGGATGGGACATTCACACCTGGGCAGCAGTATCAGGCTCCCATCTCGGAAGACTAGTTAGGGCTGGGTATGAGTAGAAGGGGATGTGTTGGCTTATTCAGTCTCTCCGGTTTTTGAGGATATAGGAGAAGTAGTCATTAGAACTGTGAAATTGGGCCAGGTGTGGTGACTCACACCTGTAATCTCAGCACTTTAGAAGGCTGAGGTTGGAGGATCACTTGAGGCCAGGAGTTCAAGACCAGCCTGGGCAACATAGTGAGACCCACTGTCTACCAAAAAAATACAGAAATTAGCCAGGTGAGCTGGTGCGTGCCTGTAGTCCCAGCTACTCAGGAAGCTGAGGTGGGAGGATCACTTGAGCCTAGGAGGTCAAGGCTGCAGTGAGCTATGACGGCACCATGGCACTCCAGGCTGGGTGACAAAGCAAGACCCTATCTTAAAAACAACAGGCCGGGCGCAGTGGCTCATGCCTATAATCCCAGCACTTCAGGGGGCCAAGGCGGGTGGATCACGAGGTCAGGAGTTCAATACCAGCCTGACCAAGATGGTAAAACCCTGTCTCTACTAAAAATACAAAAAAAAAAAAAATTAGCCAGGTTTGGTGGTGCGCGCTAGCTACTCAGGAGGCTAAGGCAGGAGAATCACTTGAACCCAGGAGGCAGAGGTTGCAGTGAGCTGACATTGTGCCATTACACTCCAGCCTGAGTGACAGAGCGAGACTCCATCTCAAAATAAACAAAATAACCTTGTAGTTGATCCTCCTTTTTCTGAGCCCCTCAGAGCAAACATGAACAAGGCCTTTTAACTCTCACAGATTTTACAACCACTATGAAAAAAACGAAGAAAATAATATAAACAGTGAAAAATAGATTGGTCACAAAATACATTCAAAAGAAGCACCTACCATATTTCATCACAAAAAAAATAAAGAAGGGAGGGGGAGAGAAAGAGGGAAAGGAAGAGAAAAAGAGAGAGAAAGGAAGAAAGAGGTAAGGAAAGGAGAGGGGAGGGGTGGGGGAAGGAGGGAAGGAAGGAGAAAGAAAAAAGAAAGAAAGAAAGAAAAGAGAGAGGCACATGACTGTAATTCCAGCACTTTGAGAGGCTGAGGCAGGAGGATCATTTGTGATCAGAAGTTCGAGACCAGCCTGGCCAACATGGTGAAACCCCATTTCTAACAAAAAATACAAAAGTCACTCGAGCATGGTGGTGCACGCCTGTAGTCCCAGCTACTCGAGAGTCTGAGGCATGAGAATCGCTTGAACTCGGGAGGTGGAGGTTGCAGTGAGCTGAGATCGCGCCACTGCACTCCAGCCTGGGCAACAGAGCGAGACTCCGTCTCTAAATAAATAAATAAATAAATAAATAATAAATAAATAAATAAATAAACTCCAGGCAATTAGTCACTAATATAAAGTGAGAAAGCCAGAGAGCAGAGCCTCCTCAGCAATCTGGTGTCTATAATCAGAGGGCAGACAGTCCTGAAAACCAGGCATGGGACTTAACCTAAAAGGAGCAGTACTTTAGAAAAGGTGGAATTGTCAGCTACAATCAATCTCTAACACCAAAGTCTGGACTCTGATAAGGAAGGAGTGAGACACTGAGACTAAGGACAGGACTCTAATGTAGAACTTTAAGCTCCTTTGTTCAAGAATGGTACCACCAACCCGAAGACTATGCAGTCACCTCAAATGAGGCAGGTACCCTACAAGACAATGCATTCCTGGCAGGGCGTGGTGGCTCATGCCTGTAATCCCAGCACTCTTAGAGGCCGAGGCAGACAGATCACTTGAAGTCAGGAGTTTAAGACCAGCCTGGCCAACATGGTGAAACCCTGTCTCTACTAAAAAATACAAAAATTAGGCCAGGAATTGGAGGCTGCAGTGAGCTATGATCATGCAACAGCACACTTCAGCCTGTGCTCTGTCTTCAGGCAGGAGAATCGTTTGAACTCGGGAGGCGGAGGTTGCAGTGAGCTGAGATCACAGCACAGCACTCCAGCCTGGGCGACAGATAGAGTAAGATTCCATCTCAAGAAAAACGAAAACAAGAAAACAATGCATTCCTTCTGTTCCTGTATCCCCCTGGCCACCAGATAAATCACCAAGATCAAGTCCCATCAGGCCTGCTAAGGGAGGAGTGGAATCATAAATTGAAGGAACTACAAGACCAGGCTAATATACACCAGCAGAAACTGAAAATAAGCCTGGGAATGGACACTAAGGGGCCTAGATCAAGGGCTGAGGGGTGGGGAGCAGGTAAGAGAGAGTTTACAGATGTGTGGGTACTTGATCCTTTAATACAGATCTCACACTTTGTCAAGGGTGCTGGGTGGGCAGATTCTAATACAGCCTAGGACACCAGGTATTTGACAACTGAAATAAGCTACATGGGCCGGGCGCGGTGACTCACGCCTGGAATCCCAGCACTTGGGGAGGCCGAGGCAGGCGGATCACGAGGTCAGAAGATCAAGACCATCCCGGCCAACATGGTGAAACCCGTCTCTACTAAAAATACAAAAATTAGCTGGGGGTGGTGGTGCGTGCCTGTAATCCCAGCTACTCGGGAAGCTGAGGCAGGAGAACTGCTTAAACCAGGGAATTGAAGGTTGCAGTGAGGCAAGATTGTGCCACAGCACTCCAGCCTTGCAATAGAGTGAGACTCCGTCTAAAAAAAAAGAAAGAAAAAAAGAAAAAAAAAGAGAAAGAACCCACATAGCTGGGTGCAGTGGCTCATGCTTATAATCACAACGCTGTGGGAGACTGAAGTGGGAGGATCGCTTGAGGCCAGGAACTGGAGGCTGCAGTGAGCTATGATCATGCAACTGCACACTTCAACCTGTACTCTGTCTTCAGGGCAACAGTGCATAAGCCTGTCTCCAAATAAAAAACATAGACCCACATGGAGCAAAGTTTAGATGCCATGAATTCCATGGTAGATGCGGTAGGAAGGGAGTGCTACTTTCAGGGAAGAGGACATGCTAAAATGTGTGCTACCAGCTGGTGACATTCCATCACAAGGCCTGGAAAACAGTGTTTTACCAGGAACATGGAGGGCAGAGGCAGCATCAGCTGTGTTGGAAAAGTGGTACCCCGAGGTGGCTGTCATCTATAAGCCAGGGCTAACAACAGCAGATGCTGTTACAGAACTGGGCTGTCTGGTAGCAAAAAGGATGATAGAAGCCCATCTCTACTAAACATAAAAAATCGGCCGGGCGCGCGGTGGCTCAAGCCTGTGATCCCAGCACTTTGGGAGGCTGAGACGGGCGGATCACGAGATCAGGAGATCGAGACCATCCTGGCTAACATGGTGAAACCCCGTCTCTACTAAAAAATGCAAAACAAAAACTAGCCAGGTGAGGTGGCGGGCGCCTGTAGTCCCAGTTACTCGGGAGGCTGAGGCAGGAGAATGGCCTAA
>NW_012114433.1:3280448-3283174 GCF_000951035.1 Colobus angolensis palliatus
AAAAAAAAAAAAAAAGAAAGAGAGAGAGAAACAGGAGGGAGGGAGGGAGGGAAAGAAAGAAAGAGAGAAAGAAAGACAGGAGGGAGGGATGGAAAGAAAGAGAGAGAGAGAAAGAAAGAAAGAAAGAGAAGAGAAGAGAAAAAAGAAAAGAGAAAGAAAAAGAATGAATGATGGCATCCTGGAGTGTCAGAAGCTGGGTAGCAGTGCTTACGCAGCAGAAGGTAGGCATGATTGCTATAGTGAGCAGCAAGCCAGAGTAGCAGATGGGAGGCACTGACTTGCAGGGATCCAAGGCAATGGCTAATAGAACACAGGGCAAGACAGGCTGTTAACAGAAGCACAATATATATCATTGTAAGCAGACAAGGAGGATCTCCAGGGATTATTGGAATTTAATCAACTTGTGCAATCAGCGTGTTTTACAGCCTCCTGCTCTGCACCTGTTCTTCCCAAAACCTTGGAAGGAATGCAGTCACCTTGTTAGTTCAAACCAGCTCCTGACAGACCCCGACAACATACAGATGAACCTGAGTGAACTCTCTGCATGACCACGCTAAAGTATCCATCCTGGGAGAAGTTACAGCTTCATTCCCATCACATGCAGCCTATGGGCTGGCAGGATGACTCACTGCATCTGTACCATTGGGATCCCTCCTCTCCATGCAATGATGCACCCATCTCCCCTCTCCTCACCGCATAAACCCTCTTGTCACTTCCCCTTGGGGAGACACTGCTTTGGAGAATACTCCCAGTGTCCTTACTGGCACCAAGTAATAAGTTGGTCTTGAACTTCCGGCCTCAAGTGATCCGCCCACCACAGCCTCCCAAAGTGCTGGGATTACAGGCATGAGCCATCACATCTGGCCAGATATACCTATATATCTATAAAAACCTGGTTGTGTAGAAGACTGAGGTTAACCGTCTTAGTGGAAAAACACAAACACCTGCCCAGATTCCCCAACCTGAGCCAGCTCTCAATTCCAAAACACGCATCCAGGCTGGGTGACGTGGCTCAGACCCAGAATTCCAATGCTCGGGAAGCTGTGGCAGGAGGATCATTTGAGTCTAGGAATTCGAGACCAACCTGAGCACAGTAAGACTCTGTCTCTACGAAAAATAAATTTAAAAAAATAGCCAAGTGTGTTGGCACCTATGGTCCCAGTTACTCAGGAGGCTGAGGCAGGAGGATTGCTTGAGCCTGAGAGGTCTAGGCTGCAGTGAGCTGTGACTGCATCACTGCACTGCAGCCTGGGTAACAGTGAGACCCTGTCTCAAAAACAAAAATCTAAATACCCATCCAGTAAAGGAGAAGCCAGATCCATGCAAGTGTACACAGTAGTGATTTTCCAAATCCTGCCTCAAAGAGACCTCTGGCCATGTTTTTTTTTGTTTTGTTTTGTTTTGGTTTTTGTTTTTTTTAAGATGGAGTCTTGCACTGTTGCCTGGGCTAGAGTACAGTGGCACAATCTTGGCTTATTGCAACCTCTGCCTCGCAGGTTCAAGTGATTCTCCTGCCTCAGCTTCCCAAGTAGCTGGGATTACAGGTGCCTGCCACCACGCCCAGCTAATTTTTTGTATTTTTAGTAGAGACGGCGTTTCACCATGTTGGCCAGGCTGGTCTCAAACTCCTGACTTTGTGATCTGCCTGCCTCGACCTCCCAAAGTGCTGGGATTACAGGTGTGAGCCACCGCACCCGGCCCCTCTGATCATTTAATTTACTCAGTAATTATATGCTGGGGAAAGGGACCTGCTCAGATATTTCCAAGCTTTTGCTTACAGAGTCCAAGTTAATGCAGATCTAAAGCACCCTCAGGGTTCCCTTATTGCTAAGGGATCAAGTGAATACCTTTGGTCCTGACCCACATCCCTCACTGGCTTCACTGAGCCCACCGTGGTCATTTTCCTGGTTCCCAAATGGGATACTCAAATAGTCATACTTAGCAATTGGTTCCTTGACTTGTAGTGGAAGAGCTGTTGAGTAGAGAAAGCCAAGTGGGGCTGGCTGGCCACGGTGGCTCACATCTGTAATGCCAGCAGTTTGGGAGGCCCAGATGGGCAGATCCCTTGAAGTCAGGAGTTCAAGACCAGCCTGGCCAACATGGCAAAGCCCCATCTCTACTAAAAATACAAAAATTAGCCAGGTGTGGTGGTGCGCACCTGTAATCCCAGCTACTTAGGAGGCTGAGGCAGAAGAATCACTTGAACCTGGGAGGCGGAGGTTGCGGTGAGCTGAGATCATGCCACTGCACTCCAGCCTGGGCAACAAAAATTTAAAAAAATAAAAATAATAAAAACAAGCCAAGTGGAACAAGTGGAAGCCCTGAAACTGCCCTCTCTGGCCAAAAGAGTAACTTGGTGGGGCTGAGGGTGGGGGTTAATGGGAGAAAATGGCAGATAATAGTGCCATGCTCAGAGTGGGTAAAAGATGCAGGGCTGGTGTCTCCATCATATGCTCATTTAATTTACCAGTCTGACCCCTGCAAAAACTGGATGAACCATAGAGATGACAATGAACTACTGCAAATGTAATCCTCAAGGACTCATTTAGCACCAGCTTAATTCCACCGCTACCCACTCCATCCTTTGGAGTTCTTCTACATCCACAACAGAGTGGAGTTGTGTTTAGAATCTCTCAGGCTGGGCTCAGTGGCTCATGCCTGTAATCCCAGCACTTTAGGAGGCTGAGGAGGGAGGATCGCTTAAGGCTAAGAGTTCAAGACCAGCC
>NW_012114433.1:3284364-3285879 GCF_000951035.1 Colobus angolensis palliatus
GGAAGACAGGGAGGGAGAGAGGGTGGGAAGGGAGGGAGGGAGAGAGGGAGGGAAAAAAGAGTACCTTCCGTTCACTCAGAGTGCTCAGATGACACGATTCAATAGACTTGTCCCAGCAGTCCACACGGAGACACAGTCACAGAGAGCACTGTTTGGAAACAGACACACTAGGTGTAAATTCCAGCCCCGGCTTATATTTATCTGTTAAGTTCTCTGAGCCTTGCTTCAGACTCTCATGAAATGAAAGGCTGTTTTAACTTATCTTAAGCCAAGTTTATCCTAATGGATGATTAACACCACTTCCCTGCACACCAAAATAAGACATGAAAGCGTGAAAGTGTTCAAGGAGGGATATATTTAATCTTCTGAGGACCAGTGTCTGCTAGGAAGACAGGAAATCTGAAACTGTGGCTGGCCAGGTCTTAGACCCAGCTTGTTTTTAGGAGACAGATCCCAAATCTCCCCTTTATGAATTGACAAAATATTAACTTAGAATTGAGAGGGGGTCATTGGAGATGCCGTGCCTACTTTCCAGAGACTGTTTTGTTTGGAACCCAGAGCTGTGGGTATTAATTATTTACTACACATTGTCATGATGCCTTAAATGAGGAAGGTAATACTTGGTGGGTTTACTCCTGAAGTGGATAATGTTCAGGAAAAGTTTTACAACGGAAATGACACTTGAAATAGGTCCTTGAGTCCGGGCTTGGTGACTCACACCTGTAATCCCAGAACTTTGGGAGCCCAAGGCAGGCAGATCCCCTGAGATTAGGAGTTCAAGACCAGCCTGGCCGACATGGTGAAACCCCGTCTCTGCTAAAAATACAAAAATTAGCTGGGTGTGGTGAGAGGTGCCTGTAATCCCAGCTACTCAGGAGGCTGAGGCAGGTGAATCGCTTAAACCCAGGAGGCAGAGGTTGCAGTGAGCTGAGATCACATCACTGCCTGGGCGACAGAACGAGAATATGCCTCAAAAAAAAAAAAAAAGAAGACAAAGAAGAAGGAGAACTAGGTCCTTGAGGTGAGAACTAAGTAGGATTTTTTTCCAGGCAGATATCGAATAGAAAAAGGATGCCAGCCAGCATTCCAGCATTTCAGGAACAAATGCCAATTGAGGGTGCTGTGGTGCACCCCTGTAGTCCCAGCTATTTGGGAGACTGCGGTGGGATGGATCAAGCCCAGTCTGGGCAAAATAGCTAGACACCACCCCACTTTGCACCCCCATCCTCCCGTCTCCAAAAAAATTTTTTTTTACCAGATTATTAAATCAGCTATGTATATATATATATATATAGAAAGAGGGGCGGAGAGAGAGAGAGAGAGACAGGGCCTCACTGTGTTACTAGGCTGAAGTGCAGTGGTATGATCACAGCTTACTGCAATCTCTGCTGCCCAGGCTCAAGCCATCCTCCCACCTCGGCCTCCCAAGTAGCTGGGACTAAAGACGCATGCCAGTAAGCATGGCTAATACTTTTTTGTATTTTTTTTTTTTTTTTTGAGGCGGAGTCTCGCTCT
>NW_012114433.1:3286364-3288014 GCF_000951035.1 Colobus angolensis palliatus
GCCACCTCGCCCGGCTAGATTTTTGTATTTTTTAGTAGAGACGGGGTTTCACTGTGTTAGCCAGGATGATCTCGATCTCCCGACCTCGTGATCTGCCCGTCTCGGCCTCCCAAAGTGCTGGGATTACAGGCTTGAGCCACCGCGCCCGGCCTGTAACATATAGTTATATAGAGAGTATATGATATATATATATAGTTAGTTTTGTTTTTTTGTTTGAGACAGAGTCTCACTCTGTTGCCCAGGCTAGAGTGCAGTGGCACGATCCCGACTCACTGCAACCTCCGCCTCCTGGGTTCAAGCGATTCTTCTGCCTCAGTCTCCCGAGTAGCTGGGATTACAGGCATGCGTGACCGTGCCCAACTAATTTTTGTATTTTTAGTAGAGATGGGGTTTCACCATGTTAGCCAGGTTGGTCTCAAACTCCTGGCCTCAGGTGATCCACCTGCCTTGGCCTCCCAAAGTGCTGAAGTGCTTGGAGTAGAGGTGTGAGCCACTGTGCCTGGCATATATATATACATATTTTTTTTTCTTTTTCTTTTTTGTTTTGAGACGGAGTTTCAATCTTGTTGCCCAGGCTAGTGTGCAATAGCGTGATCTCAGCTCACTGCAACCTCAGTCTCCTGGGTTCAAGCAATTCTCCTGCCTCAGCCTCCCAAGTAGCTGGGATTACAGGCATGCACCACCATGCCTGTCTAATTTTGTATTTTTAGTAGAGACGGGGTTTCTCCATGTTGGTCAGGCTGGTCTCGAACTCCCGATCTCAGGTGATCTGCCCAGCTCGACCTCCCAAAGTGCTGGGATTACGGGCATGAGCCACTGCGCCCAGCCCCATATATATATATATATATTTGAGACAGAGTCTTGCTGTGTCTCCCAGGCTGGAGTGCAGTGATCTCAGCTCACTGCAACCTCTGCCTCCTGGGTTCAAGCCACATTGGCGCCTCCCACGCCCAGCCACAACAAGCCATATTTCATCAGACACTTGAGGGATGAGCATCAGAAAGTCAGGTGAAGTGGCTGGGCGCGGTGGCTCACAACTGTAATCTCAGCTCTTTGGGAGGCCGAGGTGGGCAGATCACGAGGTCAGGAGTCGGAGACCAGCCTAACATGATGAAACCCCATCTCTACTAAATACAAAAAATGAGTTGGGTGTGGTGGTGCATGCCTGTAATCCCAGCTACTCAGGAGGCTGAGGAAGGAGAATCACTTGAACTGGGGAGGCGAAGGTTGCAGTGAGCCGAGATCACACCCTTGCACTCCAGCCTGGGTGACAGGGTGAGACTCTGTCTCAAAAAAAAAAAGAAAGTCAGGTGAAGCAGGGACAGGGTCCAGGGTCAGAAGAGTGTTCTGGGTGGAAGGAACAGAAGCTGTATGTATTACGCTTTTTAAATTTTCTGTATTTATGATGCTTTGACATCTTACAAAACTTGCTGGCCTGAAAGAGACTCCCCCTCCCAGGGGTAACCAATCCTCAGGACACCAAAGACCTCAACCAGGAGTCTTTAGTCCCAGCACTTTGGGAGGCCAAGGCGGGTGCATCACCTAAGGTCAGGTGTTCAAAACGAGCCTGGCCAACATGGTGAAACCCCATCTCTACTAAAAATACAAAAAAAAAAAAAAATTAGCCAGGCTTGGTAGTGGGCGCCTGTA
>NW_012114433.1:3288590-3289405 GCF_000951035.1 Colobus angolensis palliatus
AACCTGGCACTCCCTATGGCCCTTCATGGCATTTGGTGATCCCCCTCCCTGGACCTGCGAGTACACAAACATCTTCCTTCCAAGGTTGGTACTCAAAAATAAAATAAAATAAAGTAAAATAAATAAATAAATAAATAAATAAATAAATAAATATAAATAAATAAATAAATAAAAGAAAGAAACCCCAGTGCAGGCTCTGGCTCAGGCTTCTGCCACCTGACCAAAACCTGGCACTCCCTATGGCCCTTCATGGCATTTGGTGATCCCCCTCCCTGGACCTGCGAGTACACAAACATCTTCCTTCCAAGGTTGGTACTCACTGCCCCCTCGTGCGGGTGCACTGATTGTCCCATACCATGTCCATCATCTCTCCATGCTTGAAACACTTCAGGCTTCAAGGAGGGGGTTTGAGGAAGAACAGGAGAGAAGGAGAGCAACATGTCGAACTCACCTTGATGAGTTGGTGGAAAGAGAAAATTATAAATTCTCAGAAGAAATCTTTCTGTTTAGGGAGATTCTAATGGTGAAAGATCGATGACGAGATACTACCACTGGGATAGTGACGTCAGTCAGGGTTGGCAGGATGAGTTATCCTCCTAGGAGCAAAGAAGGATCGTCAATAAGAGTAATAAGACTAGGAGGCCGGGCACGGTGGCTCACACCTGTAATCCCAGCACTTTGGGAGACCAAGGCGGGCGAACACCTGAAGTCAGGAGTTCCCAACATGGTGAAACCCCATCTCTACTAAAAATATAAAAATTAGCCGGGTGTGGTGGTTTACAGCCGGGTGCCTGTAATCCCAGCTACTCGGGAGG
>NW_012114433.1:3289645-3293197 GCF_000951035.1 Colobus angolensis palliatus
GGGTTCACGCCATTCTCCTGCCTCAGCCTCCTGAGTAGCTGGGACTACAGGCGCCCGCCACCGTGCCCGGCTAAGTTTTTTTTTGTATTTTTAGTAGAGATGGGGTTTCACCGTGGTCTCAATCTCCTGATCTTGTGATCCGCCCACCTCGGCCCCCCAAAGTGCTGGGATTACAGGTGTGAGCCACCACGCCCGGCCGGTTTTTAAAAGTTTTATGTTTTAGAGACAGGGTCTCGCTCTGTTGCCCAGGCTGAAGTGCACTCGTGCAATCATAGCTCAGTGCCCAGCTAGTTTTTAAACATTTCGTAGAGACAACGTCTTGCTATGTTGCCCAGGTGGGTCTCAAACTCCTGGCCTCAAGCAATCCTCCTGCCTTGGCCTCCCAAAGTGCTGGGATTACAGGTGTGAGCCACCATGCCTGTCCTAGAGTTGATATTAATAGCAGGTAGCTGTTGAGAGGGACCATGTCCCAGGTCCCTCACCTAAATGATTTAGATATCTTAACTCATTTACTATTTGCAACAGGAGTACAAAGCAGATACAATTAGTACTTCCATTTTACAGGTTAGAGGTTAAGTACGTTGTTCACAGTCTTACAATTAGTATCGAACATATGTTCCTCCGGGGACTGGGACAGAGAGATTTTCTAGGCAGATGGGACAACATATGCAAAAATGGGAATAAAAAGGAATAAAGGAGGCAAGACTAGGGTATAGCTTATCCCAAATAGTTGTTGGAGAAGATTCACACTCTTTCTGAAAAATATCTCAACTTAGTATAATAAAAGAGAATTAAAGAAGTATGAGGCAGGGCAGGGAGCTCATTCCTGTAATCCCAGCACTTTGAGAGACCAAAGCGGGTGGATTGCTTCAGTCCAGGAGTTCAAATCAGCCTGGGCAACATGGCAAGACCCTCATCTCTACAAAAAGTTTTAAAATGAGACAGGCACAGTGGCACACGCATGTACTCCCAGCTACTCAGGAGGCTGAGGTGGGAGGATCACTTGTGCCCAGCAGTTTGAGGCTACAGTGAGCTATGATCACACTCCAGTCTGGACAACAGAGTGAGACTTAGTCTCAAAAAAAAAAAAAAAAAGAAGTGCACAGGCCAGGTTCGGTGGCTTACGTCTGTAATCCCAGCACTTTGGTAGGCCAAGGCAAGCAGATCACCTGAGGTCAGGAGTTTGAGACCAGCCTGGCCAACATGGTGAATGCCGTCTCTACTAAAAATACGAAAATTAGCTGGGCATGGTGGCACACCCCTGTTATCCCAGCTACTTGGGAGGCTGAGGCAGGAGAATCACTTGAACCCGATAGGCAGAGGTTGCAGTGAGCTGAGATCACATCACTGCACTCCAGCCTGGGAGACAGAGTGAGACTCCTTCTCCAAAAAAAAGAAAAGAAAAAAAAAATTAGCTGGGCGAGGTGGCAGTTTCCTGTAATCCCAGGTACTCAGGAGGCTGAGGCAGGAGAATTGCTTGAACCCAAGAGGCAAAGGTTGCAATGAGCCGAGATCTCGGCATTGCAATCCAGCCTGGGTGACAGAGTCAGATTCCGTCTCAAAGAAAAAAACAAGTGTGGTTATCACCAGGGTGGTTTCTCTCATCTCGATGTTGGCAGCCAGTGTCTGTGGTGGCACTGAGGTCTCCTACAAAGAATGGGTTATGGGGCATTAAAAATATATATGCTAATAGGCCGGGCATGGTGGCTGAAGCCTGTAATCCCAGCACTTTGGGAGGCCGAGGTGGGCGGATCACAAGGTCAGGAGTTCAAAACCAGCCTGGCCAGCATGGTGAGATCCCGTCTCTACTAAAAATACAAAATTTAGCCAGGCATGATGGTGCACGCCAGTAGTGGCAGGTACTTGGGAGGCTGAGGCAGGAGAATCGCTTGAACCCAAGAGATAGAGGCTCTGGTGAACTGAGATTGTGTCACTGCACTCCAGCCTGGGCAACAGTGCCAGACTCTGTCTCAAAAACAAAAAATATATATATATATGTATATATTACATATATAGTAATAATACTTGTTATTGTGACACTATTATACACCAGGTCTCTCTTCTATATAATCTGTGTGAATTATACATGTTAACTCACTAACTATGTGCAACACTAGGAGGAAGATTAAGCTAGATTTCCATTTTACGAGTTCAAGACCAGCTTGACCAACATGGTGAAACCCCATCTATCCTAAAAATATAAAAATTAGCCAGGTGTGATGACATGCATCTGTAGTTCCAGCTACTCAGGAGGCTGAGGCAGGAGACTTGCTTGAACCCGGGAGGTGGAGGTTGCGGTGAGCTGAAATTCTGCCACTGCACTCGAGGCTGGGTGACAGAGCGAGACTCCATCTCAAAAAAAAAAAAAAAAAAAAAAAGAGTCCTTGCGATATCAGCTGAGGAGTGTAGCAGGGCATTAAGGAGACCTGAGAAATATCTGCAGCAAAGAGCCAGGTGCGATGGGGAATGGTGCAGGCCTTGTGGATCGCAGATGCAACAGCAGATGCCTCCCACGGTGATGGGGGCAGTGATGTGGAGTGCCTAGTGGCTAACTCAGCTTAGAAAAATATCCCGGGGCAAGGCTGGACAAAAGAGGGAAACCAAAGGAGAGCCCCTCCCTCAGGCTCCGAGTGATGTCCTTTAGTGTCCCACAGGTTGAGTCAAACCTCCTAGGGCAAAAATGAAAACATCAGCATTAGCAAGAGAAAATATTGATACCAACAAGGACTAAAAGTTACTGGAAACCTACAATAGATCAAAACCCTCTTCAGGGCTGGGCGTGGTGGCTCACACCCGTAATCCCAGCACTTTGGGAGGCCCAGGTGGGCGGATCTCCTGAGGTCAAGAGTTCAAGACCAGCCTGGTCAACATGGTGAAACCCCATCTCTAAAAAAAATACAAAAATTAGCTGGGCATGGTGGCGTTTGCCTGTAATCCCAACTACTCAGGAGGCTGAGGCAGGAGAATCGCTTGAACCCGGGAGGCGAAGGTTGTGGTGAGCCGAGATCATACCACTGCACTCCAGCCTGGGTGACAGAGCGAGACTCTGTCTCAAAACAAACAAAACAAAACCCATCTTCGTGTGATGTATATAACTTAACTCACGGACAACCTACACAGCCAGCTTGGGAGCTACCCTCAGCCACTTTAAGGTTAGAAAAACGGGGCAGGAGGTTAACTAGGTTAGGGATCAGTACAAATCTACCCTTGCTAGAGACCCTAGAATATGTCCGGTTGGTTTCTAACTTCTCCCCTAACGGCTCTGAATATGCAGATTAAGGAAGCAAGGGGAAAAAACAAAGAGGAATTTACATGCTCTAAAATAGCTCCTAAAACAAGGTACTGGAAGACAATAAAAACATAAATGCCACATGATACTATGTATTTCCTGTGGAGGCATGAGTGTGTGTGTGTGTGTGTGTGTGTGTGTATACATATCTCAATATACTATATATTTATATATTCTGGTGTTACACATATTTATTGGGGTTTGTGAGTATATATATATATATGCGTGTGTGTATGTATATATGTATACATACATATATGTGT
>NW_012114433.1:3293807-3296094 GCF_000951035.1 Colobus angolensis palliatus
TGAGACTCCATCTCAAAATAAAATAAAATAAAAATAAATAAATTATATATATATAATTTAATAGAGACACAGGCGCAGTGGCTCACACCTGTAATTCCAGCACTTTGGGAGGCCGAGGTGGCGGACTGCCTGAGCTCAGGATTGGTGTGAGCTCAGAACTGGTGCCAGTTCGCGACCAGCCTGGGCAACACGGTGAAACCCCATGTCTACTCAAATACAAAAAAATTAGCCGGGTGTGGCCGCATGCACCTGTGGTCCCAGTTTACGAGGGAGGCTGAGGCAGGAGAATTGCTTGAACACGGAAGGCAGAGGTGGCAGTAAGCCAAGATCATGCCACTGGACTCCAGCCTGGGCGACAGAGCGAGACTGCGTCTCAAAAATAAATAAATAAATAAAAATAGAGACGCAGTCTCCTCATGTTGTCCTGGCTGGTCTTGAACTCCTGGATTCAAGCCATTCTCCGCCTTTGCCTCCTGAAGTGCTGAGATTACAAGTGTGAGCCACCACACCCAGCCTAAAAATAGATTTAATGTTTAGATGGATAAATATGTACCCATAAATATATATTTTCTGCATACATACACGTATATGTATTATATATTTACAAATACAAATATGTATACATACATATATATTTAATACAAAGTCCCCTCAGGAAATACCTATTATTTGGAGTTTATATTTTTATTGTCTCACGGAATACGTTATTTTATGTGTTGTTCCGCAACTTACATATACAGGTACACTGTATTTTATTTATATTTCTATATATGTTAGTGTTAATGAAAGTGAAAGACAGGAAACAGCTGGTAAACTCTGAGGAGGGGAGAAAGACCGAGATCAGGTTTCATGGGTCAACACAGACTTTAGGTTTCCTCGTGGACAGCACGGAGGAGCGGCCTGGAGCGAAGCTGCGGTCCACGTGGTCGCAGTCAGCTTTGAGCCCCGCGATCATACTCTCACCCGCGCTCCGCAGGCCGCCTCCCCAAGACTAGCCCACCAGAGCGCATGCGTCGTGGATGCTCCCGCCAGGGACCCGCCCCGCCTTTCCCGTCGGAAAGAAGGGGCGGGGTCTGCGGCAGGCTCCGCCCCCAAACTGCGGGGGGCAGGTCTTCCGTCTGGAGAAGGGCTACTTCCGGAGTGGACGGCAATGGCTGTGGACGAGGAGCGAGGCGCGATTGCCTGTCCGGCGGATGAGTTCTGGGGCCCGCGAGCTCAAAGTGGCAGGCGGCGTGGCCGGGGCTGTGGCCGCGCCGCCTGCCATCGACTTCCCCGCGGGGAACCCAGCCCCCAATGTGATGGTGGGGACTTGGGTGGGGATCTAGGTCGCGGGCCAGGAGGAGGGTGTTGGGGAACGTGTGTCCAGCTCACCTCCGTTAGCCGTTGAACGCCAGCGCTGACAGAAGATGCTCTCACCTTAAAGCGGGGGTATAAGGGGTGTCGGGGGAAGACACTCCCACCAGACTCAGAGTTACTCTGATCTGAAAGATGACAGTCGCAGCACGTCAGCCAGAATCAAGTCTCCTAGGAGCCAAAACTAAAGGATCAGAGCAAATAATGGTATTAGGTACAGCACTCGCTGAGAGCTTGCCATCAGTATGTCAGTTGATGTAAATCCTCACTACAGCCCTGTACATTAGGTGGTAAAATATCATTTACAAATAAAAAACTGAGACACAGAGTAAGTTGTTTAAAATCAGCAAGTAGTGGCAGAATTCGCTGTAAACATTACATTGGGTACAGATGATACTTTTTGAGATGTTTGAAATGTTGGGCACATTTCCCATTCCGCTGGGGGAAATAGCTGGATTTACTGTTAATGCAGAATCCAGTTATGGACTAACATGCTATACTGACATAGGAACTGACATAGGAAGTTCACCCAAGACATATTTGGGAGTGGATTTTAAAAGTTACAGAAAAAGGTATTCGTAATTTTTTTTTTTTTTTTGAGACAGTCTCACTCTGTCGCCCAGACGGGAGTGCAGTGGCGTGATCTTGGCTTTCTGCAACCTACACCACCCGGGTTCAAACGATTGTCCTGCCTCAGCCTCCCGGCAAATTTTTGTTTTGTTTTGTTTTGTTTTTGAGAGGGAGTCTGTCTCTGTCGCCCAGGCTGCAGTGCAGTGGCCGGATCTCGGCTCACTGCATGCTCCGCCTCCTGGGTTTACGCCATCCTCCTGCCTCAGCCTCCTGGCTGGGACTACAGGGGCCCGCCACCTCGCCCGGCTAGTTTTTTGTATTTTTTAGTAGAGACGGGGTTTCACTGTGTTAGCCAGGATGGTCT
>NW_012114433.1:3296929-3298664 GCF_000951035.1 Colobus angolensis palliatus
GCTGGAGTGCAGTGGCGCAATCTCAGCTCACTGCAAGCTCCGCCTCCCGGGTTCACACCATTCTCCTGCCTCAGCCTCCTGAGTAGCTGGGACTACAGGCACTCGCTGCCAAGCCAGGCTAATTTGTTTGTATTTTTTTAGTAGAGACGGGGTTTCACAGCGTTAGCCAGGACGGTCACGATCTCCTGACCTCGTGATCCGCCCGCCTCAGCCTCCCAAAGTGCTGCGATTACAGGCGTGAGCCACCGCGCCCGGCTTATTTATTTTTAGATAGAGTCTTGCTCTGTACCCCAGGCTGAAGTGCAGTGGTGCGATCTTGGCTCACTGCAATCTCCACCTCCCAGGTTCAAGCGATTCTCCTGCCTCAGCCTCCCGAATAGCTGGGATTACAGGCACATGCCACCAAACCTGGCTAATTTTTTGTATTTTTGGTAGAGACGGGGTTTCACCATGTTAGCCAGGGTGGTCTTGATCTCCTGACCTCGTGATCCACCTGCCTCAGCCTCCCAAAGTGCTGGGATTACAGGTGTGAGCCCCCGCGCTCAGCCAATACTAAGTACTTTTTAAAATATGGCTCCTGATATTTTCAGTTGAAATATTTTATACATGTATTAAATGTTGATTACTGTAAAGTGTTTCACTTTAATAAAATTCAAGATACGCCTCAATCTCATACCTGACAATTTTGTGACCCTATATAAAAATTGTTACAAACAAAAAACCCTTAGCAACATCTATTTTGTATGTTACACTAGGGTGGAGGCTTCAAAACCAAAAGGGATAAGTTCAGAGACTGAAATGGGGGCAATTCGCTCTTAATTGATAGTAACCATTAGAAACTCACATTTAAAATATGTTAGTTGACCTAAGGAATACCAAGAGCCAAATCTGGCTTGGGAATCTCTTAGTTATTCACCCTATTTGGAGAAGTAAAGAAGAAAGCAGAAGTAGTTGTGCTCACCTGACAAGTGCCTTCGTATCTGGGACTTACCATCAGACAGTTGGCAGGACCCTGTTAAGTGAGGGTTCTAATCCTGATGACATCACAACTGTTGCTTGGTAGCCAGCCAGATCAACAATTTTCACAAGGCCTTGGCTTAGGCTATTTCTTACCACAATAAGATGCTTCAAATATAGTTTAACATGTATTAATTATTGCCATGTAATAAATTACCTACCCAGAAACATTTCTCCCACAGTTTCTGGGTCACGGATCAGAGCAGAGTGGCTTAATGGTTGTGGCTTTATTTTTATTTTTATATATTTTTTGAGATCAGAGTTTTGCTTTTGTCACCCAGGCTGGAGTGCAATGGCACAATCTCGGCTCACTGCAACCTCCGCCTCCCAGGTTCAAGTGATTCTCCTACCTCAGCCTCCCAAGTAACCGGGATTACAGGCGTGTGCCACCATGCCTGGCTAATTTTTGTATTTTTAAGGGCCGGGCACGGTGGCTTATGCCTGTAATCCCAGCACGTTGGGAGGCTGAGGCGGGTGGATCACGAGGTCAGCAGTTCGAGACCAGCCTGACCAAATGGTAAAAGTCCATCTCTACTAAAAATACAAAAAAATTAGCTGGGCATGCTGGCGGGCACCTGTAATACCAGCGACTTGGGAGGCTGAGGCAGGATAATCGCTTGAAACCAGAAGGCGGAGGTTGCAGTGAGCCGAGATTGTACTGCTGCACTCTAGCCTAGGCAATAAGAGTAAAAAAAAAAAAATTGTATTTTTAGTAGAG
>NW_012114433.1:3299889-3303746 GCF_000951035.1 Colobus angolensis palliatus
AGAGGTTGCAGTGAGCCAAGATCGTGCCATTGCACTCCAGCCCAGGCAACAGTGCAAGACTCCGTCTCAAAAAAAAAAAAAAGAAAACATTAGGCCCTGGTGCTATACATGTATACATGTACAATTTCTTTAACATCAGACGAAGATGATAAAATATATACAACTACAGTTATATCCAAACATGTTATTAGTTACCTTATATAATTTCTGTAGATATCTGTTTATTGATCTATCCAATTGAGACAGTATCTTTTAACTCCCTGCTATATAGATAAGAAAAGTTGGTCTTACGCGGTGGCTCATACCTGCAGTCTTGGCACTTTGGGAGGCTTAGGCGGGTGGATCATCTGAGGTCAGGAGTTCGAGACCAGCCTGGCCAAAATGGTGAAACCCCATCTCTACTAAAAATTTAAAATTAGCTGGGCATGGTGGCACACGTCTGTAATCCCAAGTACTCGTGTGTCTGAGACAGGAGAACCACTTGAACCGGGAAGGCAGAGGCTGCAGTGAGCCGAGATCGCACCACTGCACTCCAGCCTGGACAAGACAGAGCAAGGCTGTGTCTGAAAAAAAAGAGAAGAAAAAAAAAAGAAAAAGAAATGTTGGCCAGGAGCGGTGGCTCATGCCTGCAATCCCAGCAGCACTTTGGGAGGCCAAGGTGGGTGGATCACTTGAGATCAGGAGTTTGAGACCAGCCTGACCAACGTGGTGAAACCCCGTCTCTACTAAAAATACAAAAATTATCTGGGCATGGTGGCGCACATCTGTAATCCCAGCTACTTGGGAGGCTGAGGCAGGAGAATTGCATGAACCCAGGAGGCAGAGTTTGCAGCAGTGAGCCAAGATTGCTCCATTGCCCTCCAGTATGGGTGACATAGCAAGACTCTGTCAAAAAAAAAAAGAAAAGAAAGAAAATAAATGTTTATTTCTTGTTATTACTTCCAAACGTGGATAGACCATTAATTTTATACTATTATGGATTACAGCACTTACCTTCTATTGAATAACCATAATTAAGTATTCTTGAAATCCTGATGAGTAAGAAAGGTAGCTAATGGGGGGTTTCCTTTGACGTTAGTGACCTCTCTCCTAATTGAGAGAACTGACTTGCAGGTCCATGTGGATATTGAGGGGAAGGTCTCAGATTAGGGGGTTTGGTGATGAGGGTGGTAGGGAACAGAGTGGGCAAGCAATTTGTACATAAACACACAGACACAGACACACACAGACATACACACAGGCAAGATACATATATAGACATAGATACACACACAGGTAAGATACATATATAGACATAGATACACACACAGGTAAGATACATATATAGACATAGATACACCCACAGGTAAGATACATATATAGACGTAGATATACACACACACCTACACTGCTTTTGAAAGTTTGTCTTTGCTCCACCTTGAGGGAAAAGATACATGGTAAATGTTACATAGGTGAAGATGGGTAAGGGCCATCTATGCAGCCAGGTCAACAATGATTCAATCAGTCACTTAGATTTCTGTCCTTCTGGGTGACTCTCTGTCCCTGCTCCAGAGGCTGTGACCTCAAGAACAAGCCCCACTCCCTAACTTTCCATCATGAATGCTTAAGTCATGAATCTTACTTTTCTGTCCATTCATCAGTGTGATCCCACAGACCACTGTGACGGCTCTTGAAAGCTGTCTCTTTACTTGTGAAAATTATAAAATTGGCCAGGCGCGGTGGCTCACGCCTGTAATCCCAGCACTTTGGGAGGCCGAGGAGGGTGGATCACGAGGTCAGGAGATCGAGACCATCCTGGCTAACACAGTGAAACCCCGTCTCTACTAAAAATACAAAAAATTAGCCGGGTGTGGTGGCAGGTGCCTGTAGTCCCAGCTACTCAGGAGGCTGAGGCAGGAGAATGGTGTGAACCCAGGAGGCGAAGCTTGCAATGAGCCGAGATTGCGCCACTGCACTCCAGCCTGGGTGACAGAGCGAGACTCTCTCTCAAAAAAAAAAAAAAAAAAAGAAAATTATAAAATGAATGCTCTAAACATACCTGTTTGGAAGTAATGAGAAGAGATAAACATTTCCTTCCTCCTTTCTTTCTTTCTTTCTTTTTTCTTTTTTTGATGGAGTTTCGCTCTTGTTGCCCAGGCTGGAGGGCAATGGCGTGATCTTAGCTAACTGCAACCTGCACCTCCCGGGTTCAAGTGATTCTCCTGCCTCAGCCTCCCGAGTAGCTGGGATTACAGGCATGTGCCACTATTCCCGGCTAATTTTGTATTTTTAGTAGACACGGGGTTTCTCCATGTTGGTCAGGCTGGTCTCAAACTTCTGACCTCAGGTGATCCACCCGCCTTAGCCTCCCAAAGTGCTGGGATTACAAGCATGAGCCACTGTGCCCAGCCATAACAGTTCTTATCTATATAACAAGGAGTTAAAAGATACTATTTCAATTGGATGAATCAATGAACAGGTTTTTGTTTTGTTTGGTTTTGTTTTGAGACGGAGTTTTGCTCTTGTTGCCCCGGCTGGAGTGCAATGGTGCTGTCTCAGCTCACTGCAACCTCCGCCTCCCAGTTTCAAGTGATTCTCCTGCCTCAGCCTCCTAAGTAGCTGGGATTACAGGCATGCCCGGCTTGTTTTTTGTATTTTTAGTAGAGAAGGGGTTTCTCCATGTTAGTCAGCTGGTCTGGAACTGCTGACCTCAGGTGATCCGCCCGCCTCAGCCTCCCGAAGTGGTGGAATTATAGGCGTGAGCCACCACACCCGGTCACAAACAGGTATTTATGGAAATTATAGGCCATAGAGAAGGAATCTGTACTTTGCTCCAAGTGCGTTGGAAAGATAGATTGACTCCCCGCAGGCTGATCTTCCTGCTTCTACTCCTGCCTTCTTCTTTTTTGTTGTTTTTTTTTGAGATGGAGTCTTGCTCTGTTTCCCAGGCTGGAACGCAGTGGTGCCATCTCTGCTTACTGCAAGCTCCGCCTCCTGGGTTCATGCCATTCTTCTGCCTCAGCTTCCCGAATAGCAGGGACTACAGGCGCCTGCCACCACGCCCGGCTAATTTTTTGTGCTTTTTTTTTTAGCAAAGATGGGGTTTCACTGTGTTAGCCAGGATGGTCTCGATCACCTGACCTGGTGATCTGCCCACCTCAGTCTCCCAAAGTGCTGGGATTACAGGTGTGAGCCACCACACCCAGCCTACTCCTGCCTTCTTTATTCACTCTTGTCCTCGTTCTTTGAAACACACTAAGTTCATTTCTACCCCAGGGCCCTTGCACTTTCTTTCTGCATGGGTCCAGGAATCAAGTGTTAGAAATGAGAATGGCACCACTTAGTATTACCCCTAGTGACTGACCCACTAGCCAGTTTTTTGTTTTTTTTTTGAGACGGAGTCTCACTCTGTTGCCCAGGCTGGAGTGTAGTGGCAAGGTCTCAGCTCACTGCAACCTCCACCTCCCGGGTTCAAGTGATTCTCCTGCCTCAGCCTCCCTAGCAGCTGGGACTACAGGCGCGTGCCACCACGCCTGGCTAAGTTTTGTATTTTTAGTAGAGATGGGGTTTCACCGTGCTGGCCAGGCTGGTCTCAAACACCTGACCTCAGGTGATCTGTCAGCCTTAGCCTCCCAAAGGTCTGGGATTACAGGCTTGAACCACTGTGCTTGGCCCACTAGTTAAATCTTTCCTTCCTGTTCCCCATAACCTCATGCTCTGTTAGCTTAGAGGTCTTAGTTCCAAAGAGAGCAATGCCTCCACCAGGAGACATGCTATGATTTGACTATTTGTCCCCTCCAAAACACATGTTGAAATTCAATCCCCAATGTGGCAGTATTGAGACGTGAGGCCTTTTTTTTTTTTTTTTTTTGAGATGG
>NW_012114433.1:3304378-3307388 GCF_000951035.1 Colobus angolensis palliatus
ACATGGAGAAACCCTGTCTCTACTAAAAATACAAAATTAGCCAGGCGTGGTGGCTCATGCCTGTAATCCCAGCTACTTGGGAAGCTGAGGCAGGAGAATCGCTTGAACCTGGGAGGGAGAGGTTGCAGTGAGCCAAGATAGTGCCATTGCACTCTAGTCTGGGCAACAAGACCGAAACTCTGCCTCAAAAAATAATAATAATAATAATTAATTAATTAATTAATGGGTTAATGGGTTAATGAGTTATCACGGGAATGGGACTGGTGGCTATAAAGCTATATAAATAAAAGGAGGAGAGACATGAGCTAGCATGCTGAGCCCCCTGGCCATGTGACTCGGGACTCTGCAGAGTCCTGTCAGCAAGAAGGGCCTCACCAGACACAGCCTCTTGACCTTGGACTTTTCAGCCCCCATCACTGCAAAAAATAATTTCTTTCTTAATAAATTACCCAGTTTCAGGTATTCTGTCATAAGCAACAGAAAATGGACTAAGTGACAACAGTGATTTCATCGAACTGACTTTTCAGTGCCACCTGGCCACTTTCAGTTCCTCTTACCTCTGAATCAACAGGCAAAGAAAGGAGTTACTGTGCTGGTTTGGGTGATTAGTCCTGACTACCAAAGAGAAATTGGACTGCTATTCCACAATGGAGCTAGGAAAGAGTATGTCTGAAATACAGGAGAGCACTTAGGGTAACTCTTATTATCGGAATGCCCTGTGATTAGAGTCAATGGAAAACCGCAACAACTCAATCTTGGCAGGACTATGAATGATCCAGGAAAGAAGGTTTGGGTCACCACACCAGGTGACCCATGGCCAGCTGAGGTGTTTTTTGAGGAGAATGGGAATACGGAATGTGTGGTGCAAGAAGATGGTTATAAACACCAGCTACGGCCCCATCACCAGTTGCAGAAGTGAGGGCTGTAATTGCCATTGATGTTTCTTTTTGTTTTGTGATGGATGAGGGTGTGTGTGTATCACAAATGTCTTTGTTTTCATTCCCCACTTATCCTTTTACGTAACAAAAGATATATTGACTTTATATCATAGTATTTCAATATTGTTAACCTTACAGCATACCATTTAAGTTATGAGATATCAAGGAGAAGCATAAACATCACCCAAGAAACTTACATCCTCTTCTGGGAGAGAGATTAGTGCGGTTTTCATTGTATTTACAAGATAGTTGTATCACGTTAGGTGGATAGTTATGTCATGGTTGAAAAAGATGCATATGGGCTGAGGGCAGTGACTCACACCTATAATCCCAGCACTTTGGGAGGCTGAGACAGGCAGATCACCTGAGGTCAGGAGTTCCAGACCAGCCTGGCTAAAATGGTGAAACCCTGCTTCTACTAAAAATACAAAAATTATCTGGGCTTGGTGGTGCACACCTGTAGTTCCAGCTACTTGAGAGACTGAAGCAGGAGAATCGTTTGAGCCTGGGAGGTAGGTGCAGATTGCATTGAGCTGAGAAGGCACCATTGCACTCCAGCCTGGCCAACAGAGCAAGACTCCATCTCAAAAAACAAACAAACAAAATAAATAAATAAAAATAAAAAGATGTGCATGGATGCTGTTGATGAGAGGTGAACTTGCCATGGTTAATTTTTTTTTTTTTTGAAACAGAGTTTCACTCTTGTTGCCCAGGCTAGAGTGCAATGGTGCTATCTCGGCTCACTGCAACCTCCGCCTCCTGGGTTCAAGTGATTCTCCTGACTCAGTCTCCCAAGTAGTTGGGATTACAGGCATGTGCCACCATGCTTGGCTAATTTTGTATTTTTAGTAGAGACGGGGTTTCTCCATGTTGGTCAGGCTGATCTTGAACTCCTGACCTCAGGTGATCTGCCTGCCTTGGCCTCCCAAAGTGCTGTGATTACAGGTGTGAGCCACCACACCCGGCCTGCGATGGTTAGTTTTATGTGTCAACTTGGGTGGGCCACGATGCCCACATATTTGGTCAAAGATTATTCTGGGAGGGGCATAGTGGCTTATGCCTGTAATCTCAACATTTTGGGAGGCCAAGGTGGATAGATGGCTTAAGCCCAGGAGTTCAAGACGGGCCTGGGCCACATAGTGACACCCTGTCTCTGTGAAAACTACAAAAATTAACCAGGTGTGACGGTGCACACCTGTAGTCCCAGATACTCAGTATACTGAGGCAGAAGTATGGTTTGAGCCCAGGAGGTTGAGGCTACAGTGAGCTGTGATCGTGCCACTGCATTCTAGCCTGGGTGACAGAGTAAGATTCTGAATCAAAAGACAAAAACAGCAACATTATTCTGGATGTTTATGTTATGGCATTTTTGGATAAGATTAACATTTATTCTTTTTAAACTTTCATTTATTTAATTTAATTTTTATTTATTTATTTATTTATTTTGAGATGGAGTCTCGCTCTGTCACCCAGGCTGGAGTGCTGTGGCGCCATCTTGGCTCACTGCAAGCTCTGTCTCCTGCGTTCATGCCATTCTCCTGTCTCAGCCTCCCAAGTAGCTAGGACTACAGGCTCCCACCACCATGCCCAGCTGATTTTCTGTATTTTTAGTAGAGACAGGGTTTCACTGTATTAGCCAGGATGGTCTCAATCTCCTGACCTAGTGATCTGCCCACCTCAGCCTCCCCAAGTGCTGGGATTACAGGCGTGAGTCACCGTGCCCGGTCTATTTATTTATTCTTTTTGAAATAAAATCTCGCTGTCGCCCAGGCTGGAGTGCAGTGGCATGATAGCGGCTCAGTGCAACATCCGCCTCCCAGGTACAAGCAATTCTCCTACCTCAGCCTTCTGAGTTGCTGAGATTACAGAAATGCAGCACCATGCCCTGCTAATTTTTATATTTTTAGTAGAGACGGGATTTCACCATGTTGGCCAGGCTGGTCTCGAACTCCTGACCTCAGGTGATCTGCCTGCCTCGGCCTCCCAAAGTGCTGAACATTTAAATTGCTGGACTTGGTTTCTTTTTTCTTTTCTTTCTTTCTTTTTTCTTTTCTTTCTTTTTTTTTTTTTTT
>NW_012114433.1:3307928-3309458 GCF_000951035.1 Colobus angolensis palliatus
TTTTTTTTTTTTTTTTTGGTTTTGTTTTTTGTTTTTGTTTTTGTTTGAGATGGAGTCTACCTCTTCTTGCCCAAGCTAGAGTGCAGTGGTGTAATCTTGGCTCACTGCAAGGGTTCAAGTGATTCTCCTGCCTCAGCCTCTCAAGTAGCTGGGATTACACCACACCTGCCTAATTTTTGTATTTTTAGTAGTGAGGAGGTTTCACCATGTTGGCCAGCCTGGTCTCGAACCCCTGACTTCAGGTGATCTGCCCACCTTGGCCTCCCGAAGTGCTGGGATTACAGGCATGAGCCACTGTGCCTGACCTAAATTGGACTTTGAGTAAAGCAGATTGTCTTTATAATATGGAGTATTGGAGGCCTCATTCAATCAGCTGAAAACTCAGATGTGGCAAAAAGACTGACCTGCCCTGAGGAAGAAAGAATTTGCCAGCAGATAACCTTCTGATTTAAACTATAACATTGACTCTTCCTTCGCTGGGTCTCTAGTCTGCCAGTCCACTCTTCAGATTTTGGGTTTAGTCTCCATGATCCTATGAGCCAATTTCTTTCTTTTTTTTTTGAGACGGAGTTTTGTTCATGTTGCCCAGGCTAGAGTGCAATAGTACCATCCCGGCTCACCGCAGCCTTCCCAGGTTCAAGCAATTCTCTTGCCTCAGCCTCCCAGGTAGCTGGGATTACAGGCATGCACCACCATGCCTGACTAATTTTGTATTTTTAGTAGAGACGGAGTTTCTCCGTGTTGGGCAGGCTAGTCTTGAACTCCTAGCCTCAGGTGATCTGCCTGCCTTGGCCTCCCAAAGTGCTAGGATTACAGACGTGAGCGACCGTGCCTGGCTGAGCTAATTTCTTAAAATAAATTTCTCTTTCCTTCTCTGTTTTTTTTTTTTTGAGACAGGGTCTTGGTCTGTCACCCAGGCTGGAGTGCAGTGGCACAATCTTGGCTTATTGCAACCTTCGACTTCTGGATTCAAGCAATTCTCATGCCTTAGCCTCCCAAGTAGCCCGAGTAGCTGGGATTACAGGCGTGCACCACCATGCCCAGCTAATTTTTTGTATTTTTAGTAGAGTTGGAGTTTCGCTATGTTGGCCAGGCTGGTCTTGAATTCCCGGCCTCAAGTGACCTGCCTGCCTTCGCCTCCTAGAGTGCTGGGATTACAGGCATGAGCCACCACTCCCGGCCAAATAAATTTCTCTAGATACATGCACATCCTATATTCCTGGTTCTCTTTCTCCAGAGAATCCTGACTAATATATTTGCTGTCTTGGAAAAAAATTGAAATATTTCAAACATATAAAAAGCTGCTAAGAATAATGTGAGTAGGCTGGGCGCGGTGGCTCAAGTCTGTAATCCCAGCACTTTGGGAGGCTGAGACGGGCGGATCACAAGGTCAGGAGATCGAGACCATCCTGGCTAACCCGGTGAAACCCCCGTCTCTACTAAAAAATACAAAAAATTAGCCGGGCAAGGCGGCGGGCACCTGTAATCCCAGCTACTCAGGAGGCTGAGGCAGGAGAATGGCGTAAACCT
>NW_012114433.1:3315548-3316651 GCF_000951035.1 Colobus angolensis palliatus
GGCTCACTGCAAGCTCTGCCTCCTGGGTTCAAGCAATTCTCCTGCCTCAGCCTCCCAAGTAGCTGGGATTACAGGCTTCTGCCACCACGCTCAGCTAATTTTTGTATTCTTAGTAGAGACGGGGTTTCACGATGTTAGTCAGGAAGGTCTCTATCTCCTGACCTTGTGATCCGCCCACTGTGGCCTCCCAAAGTGCTGGGATGACAGGCGTGAGCCCCCGCGCCTGGCCTATTCTGCACTTTTTGAGGCTGAATTTAGAGTCAAAGTGCATGGGTATAAATTCTGCCTGCCAGAGATCTGTTTTTGGGGCAATGAGAGTGGTTAAAATTAGACAGTGGTGATGGTTGCACAATTCTCTGAGTACGCTAAAAGCTGCTGAATTCTACGCTTTAAGAGTGACTTTTATGGTATGTAAATTATATCTCAATAAAGCTATTATAAAAAGACAGGTAACAATGAAAGCTGATATGTGGAAAAAAAAAACCCTGGATGCACTATGAGTTGCGTGGCCTTGGACAAGGTATTTAAAAAGCTTTCATGGGTCCAGCACGGTGGCTCACACCTGTAATCCCAGCATTTTGGGAGACCTAGGCAGGCAGATCACGAGGTCAGGAGTTCAAGACCAACCTGGCTAACATCGTGAAACCCCGTCTGTACTAAAAATACAAAAATTAGCTGGGTGTGGTGGCAGAAGCCTGTAATCCCAGCTACTTGGGAGGCCGAGGCAGGAGAATTGCTTGAACCCAGGGGGCAGAGGTTGCAGTGAGCTGAGATCATGCCACTGACCTCCAGCCTGGGTTACAGAATGAGGCCCTGTCTCAAAAAAAAAAAAAAAAGAAAAGAAAAAAAAAGCTTTCTTTACGCTGCACTCAGTAGCTCATGCCTGTAATCCCAGCACTCTGGGAGTCTGCATCCAACATGGTGAAACCCCATCTCTACTAAAAATACAAAAATTAAGTGGGCATGGTGATGTGCACCTGTAGTCCCAGCTACTTGGGAGGCTGAGGCGGGAGAATTGCTAGAACCCAGGAAGTGGAGGTTGTAGTGAGCCGAGATGGTGCCGCTGTACTCCAGCCTGGCTGACAGAGCTAGATTCCATCTCA
>NW_012114433.1:3317306-3319447 GCF_000951035.1 Colobus angolensis palliatus
ATTTTTTTTGGATTTTTAGTAGAGACGGGGTTTCACCACGTTTGCCAAGATGGTCTTGATCTCCTGACTTCGTGATCCGCCCGCTTAGCCTCCCAAAGTGCTGGGATTACAGGCATGAGCCACCGTGCCTGGCCTAATTTTTGTATATATATAGATAGTAGAGATTGTGTCTCACTGTGTTGCCCAGGCTGGTCTTGAAATCTTGGCCTCAAGTGATCTTCCCAACCTCAGTCTCCTAAAGTGCTGGGATTACAGGTGTGAGCCACCTTGCTGACTTAATATTTGTTTTCATATATAATATATATCTCTATTTTCCTATTGATAGGTATTAGGTTTTTTTCCAATTTGCTATTATAAACAATGTTGCAATAAACAGGCTTATATAATATCCATGGACATACATAAGTGTCCAAAGGGAACCTAGAGGGGGCTTACTAGATCATGGGTATGCAACATGTTAATATAAAAAATTTTTAATAGGGCAGGTGTGATGGCTCATGCCTTAATCCAAGCACTTTGGGAGGCCGAGGAGGGCAGATGCGTTGAGCTCTGGAGTTCGAGACCAGCCTGGGCAAGATGGCAAAACCTGTCTCTACTAAAAATACAAAACATTGGCCAGGCATAGCGGCACATGGTAGTGGTCCCAGCTACCCGGGAGGCTGAAGTGGGAGAATGGGGTAAACCCGGGAGGCAGAGGTTGCAGTGAGCCGAGATCATGTCATTGTACTCCAGCCTGGGCGACAGAGTGAGACTCCATCTCAAACAAACAAACAAACAAAAAACCAAAAACCTGAGACTGGGTATCTTATAAAGAGAAGAGATTTATTTGGCTCATAGTTCTGCAGACTGTAGAAAAACATGGTGCCAGCATCTGCTTCTGGTGAGACCTCAGGAGGCTACCACTCATGACTGAAGGCAAAGTTGGAGCAGGTGTGTCACACGGCCAGAGAAGAAGCAAGGGAGAGAGAAGGGAGGCACCAGACTCCTTTTTATTTTACTTATTTTAAAATTTTATTTATTTATTTATTTAGAGACAAATCTCCCTCTGTGGCCCAGACTGGAATGCAGTGGCTCAATCTCGGCTTACTGCAACCTCTGCCTCCCAGTTTCAAGTGATTCTCCTTTCTCGGCCTCCCAAATAGCTGGGATTACAGGCAGATGCCACCACATCCGGCTAATTTTTGTATTTTTAGTTGAGATGGGGTTTCACCAGGTTGGCCAAATTGGTCTTGAACTCCTGACCTCAGGTGATCCACCCACCCCAGCCTCCCAAAGTGCTGGGATTATAGGCATGAGCCATGGCACCCAGCCTATTTCATTTTTTTTTTGAGATGGGGTCTCCCTCTGTCACCCAGGCTGAAGTGCAGTGGCGCCATCTCTGCTCTCTGGAGCTCCACCTCCTGCGTTCAAGCAGTATCCTGACTCAGCCTCCCGATTAGCTGGGTCTACAGGTGCACACCTGGCTAACTTTTGAATTTTTAGTGGAGACTGGGTTTCTCCGTGTTGGCCAGGCTGGTCTCAAACTCCTTACCTCAAATGATCTGCCCGCTTCGGTCCCCCAAAGTGCTGGGATTACAGGCGTGAACCACCATGTCCGGCCTCAGACTTCTTTTTAAACAACCAGATCCGGCCGGGCGCGGTGGCTCAGCCTGTAGTCCCAGCATTTGGGAGGTCGAGGCGGGCGGATCACGAGGTCAGGAGATCCAGACCATCCTGGCGAACACTGTGAAACCCCGTCTCTACTAAAAATACAAAAAATTATCCGGGCGTGGTAGTCCCAGTTACTCAGGAGGTTGAGGCAGGAGAATGGCGTGAACCTGGAGGCGGAGCTTGCAGTGAGCCGAGATCGCACCACCGCACTCCAGCCTGTGGGACACAGCGAGACTCCCTTTCAAAAAAAAGGAAAATCACCGTCAGATCTGACGTGAACTCACAGAGTGAGAACTCACTCATTACCAAGAGGATGGCGCTAAGCCATTCATGAGGGATCCGCCCCTATGTCCAACACCTCCCACTTGGCCCCACTTCCAACATTGGGGTTCACATTTCTTTTTTTTCTTCTCTTTTTTTTTTTTTTGAGACGGAGTTTCGCTCTTGTTGCCCAGGCTGGAGTGCAGTGGCACGATCTCGGCTCACTGCAA
>NW_012114433.1:3319924-3320434 GCF_000951035.1 Colobus angolensis palliatus
CGGCCTCTTTTTTTTTTTTTTTTTTTTATTGTAGCATACAGGTGTTAGATACTCACTTGTTTACAATGCCCACTTCCCAGTGGGCTGCTCAACTGGAAACAAAGGTATCTATGGGTTAACATTTCATCATGAGACTTGAAGGGGACACAGAGCCAAACTATATCAGAGAAGTACTACAATGGCATTTTGTAGTTGGGGAGGAGGTCAGATTTAACTTCAAATACAACAAGGAAAAGTGAGAATCTATAGCCAAAGATAAGAGTGTTGGCAGGGGTGGTCAGTGCATGGAAAATTACCACGAGGAGGCCGGGCATGGTGGCTCATGCCTGTAATCCCAGCACTTTGGGAGGCCGAGGCGGGCAGATCACGAGGTCAGAAGATCGAGACCATCCTGACTAACACGGTGAGACCCTGTTTCTACTAAAAATACAAAAAATTAGCCGGGCGTGGTGGTGGGCGCCTGTAGTCCCAGCTACTCGGGAGGCTGAGGCAGGAGAATGGTGTGAATCC
>NW_012114433.1:3321194-3321928 GCF_000951035.1 Colobus angolensis palliatus
GTGGTGGTGGGCGCCTGTAGTCCCAGCTACTCGGGAGGCTGAGGCAGGAGAATGGTGTGAATCCGGGAGGCAGAGCTTGTAGTGAGCTGAGATCGCGCCACTGCACTCCAACCTGGGTGACAGAGCCAGACACAGTCTCAAACAAAACAAACAAACAAACAAACAAAAATTACCACGAGGAAAATCAGGGCTTAAGGGGGGATTTCTGGCTGAATCCACCTAATAGGATTCTTGCTGAAAGCAGGTCAGGGTGATGAGACATCACCTGGGGGATATTAGGGGAGGAGGATCCCAACCAGTTGTAGAGGATGACCAGATATTGAGAATGAGGGATTCAGGCTAAAGCGACTTACTAGGATTCTTGTGAGAATTGGACAATATAGAGATGAACATGTGAGCTCCAAAATCAGGGCCTAGTTGAGAAATCAGAGGGGTCTGACTAGAGATAAGTCAAGAAGAGAATCTTAATTAACCATTTGACTTTATTCAAGATTGCTAAATTGCTCATTAGCAAGGTACGATCATTTCTCTTTTTTTTTTTTTTTTTTTGAGACAGAGTCTCGCTCCATCACCCATGCTGGAGTGCAGTGGTGCGATCTCCACTCACTACAAGCTCCGCCTCCCGGGTTCACGCCATATAGTTTTGTTTTTTTTTGAGACGGAGTCTCGCTCTGTCGCCCAGGCTGGGGTGCAGTGGCCAGATCTCAGCTCACTGCAAGCTCTGCCTCCCGGGT
>NW_012114433.1:3322113-3326065 GCF_000951035.1 Colobus angolensis palliatus
GGTTCACGCCATTCTCCTGCCTCAGCCTCCCGAGTAGCTGGGACTACAGGCGCCCGCCACCACGCCCAGCTGATTTTTTGTATTTTTTAGTAGAGACAGGGTTTCACCGTGTTAGCCGGGATGGTCTCCATCTCCTGACCTCGTGATCCGCCCGCCTCGGCCTCCCCAAGTTCTGGGATTACAGGCGTGAGCCACTGCGCCCAACTGATAGTTTATCTTTTTTCGTATCCACACCAACACTTGGTATGAGAAAATTTAAATTTGCAAATATATTTTGAAACGATATTTCATCCTTTAACTTGCATTTACTTGTAGCTAATGAAACTTGTGCAGCTTTTCTATCTGATTGGTCATTTGGGGTTCCTCTTTGGTTAACTGTATGTTTAATATCGCAAGCTGATATGCGGTATTGTATTTCTTAAAAAAAAATTAATTTCGGCCGGGTGTGGTGGCTCATGCCTGTAATCCCAGCACTCTGGGAGGCCGAGGTGGGCAGATCGTGAGATCAGGGGTTTGAAAGCAGCTGTATAGAGTGTGTTGCTTTTTTTCTCTATGCCTTCAGTAACACCGGGCATTTCCAATGATGGTGGAAAATGGTGAGAACCAGATATTGCATATTAACGTTATTATTATTCGTTTTAAATTATACAGAGGAGGTCTCACAAAATTGCCCAGGCTGGTCTCGAACTCCTGGCCTCAAGCAATCCTCCTGCATCAGCCTCCCAAAGTGCTGGAATTATAGGTGTGAGCCACCGTGCCTGGCCCATGCTAACATTTTTAATGCAAGTAAAGTGTGCCATTGTATGAATGTTCGTCATCAGTTGAGCCAATTATCTTGTCTTCTAGTTTTGGCAATTATAAGCATTGTTTCCATCATTAGCTTTTAAACTATGTATTTTTGCTTGTTTTTAACTTTTTCCTTAGGATAAATTTCTGACAGTTGACTTGTTGAAGAAAAAATGTATTTTCATTTTTATTTTTATTTATTTATTTTTGAGATGGAGTCTCACTCTGTCACCCAGGCTAGAATGCAGTGGTGCAATCTCGGCTCACTGCCAGCTCCACTTCCCAGGTTCACGCCATTTTCCTGCCTCAGCCTCCCGAGTAGCTGGGACTACAGGCACCCACCACGCCCGCCTAATTTTTTGTATTTTTAGTAGAGACGGGGGTTTCACCGTGTTAGCCAGGATGGTCTTGATCTCCTGACCTCGTGATCTACCCACCTCAGCCTCCCAAAGTGCAGGGATTACAGGCGTGAGCCACCACGCCAGGCCAGTATTTGTATTTTTTTTTTTTTTTAACAGTAGTTGTATTTTTAAAGCTGTGAATACATAGAGACAAAACACTCCTCAGAAGGGGCGTGCTCTTCTGGAACATCAGCAAGGCACAGGAAGGAACATCTCTAATCTCTTTTTTTTTTGACACTGAGTCTTGCTTTGTTGCCCAGGCTGGAGTGCAGTGGCTGGATCTCAGCTCACTGCAAGCTCTGCCTCCTGGGTTCAAGCGATTCTCCTGTCTCAGCCTCCCAAGTAACTGGGATTACAGGCATGCACCACCACGCCTGGCTAATTTTTTGTGTTTTTGGTAGAGACGGGGGTTTTACCATGTTGGCCGGGCTGGTTTTGAACTCCTGAACTCAGATGATCCACCTGCCGTGGCCTCCCAAAGTGCTAGGATAAAAGAGGTGAACCATCGTGCCTGGCTCAACTCTAATGTTTGGAATCTAATCTATCTGGAGGACTACACCTTTATTTTTTATTTTTCTTTCTTTATTTTCTTTATCTATCTTTACAGTACTTTGAGTTTCTGTTTAAGAGAACTACACCTTTAATTGCCTCTACCAGGCTGAGTGCATCCAAGTATGACTGTCTATGGAAAACAAGTTCAAATAGAATTCTTAAATAATACCACTTTTACACATTGTGCTGTGGTTGAGGTCCAAAATCTGAAATATTTTTATTTCAACTGTAGCTGATCCATGAAAATTAAGGATAATTTTTTCTTTTTTCTTTTTTTTTGAGATGGAGTCTTGCTCTGTCACCCAGGCTGGAGTGCAGTGTGCAGTGGCCTGATGTCTGCTCACTGCAATCTCTGTCTTCAGGGTTCAACCGATTCTCCTGTCTCAGCCTCCTGAGTAGCTGAGACTACCTGCACCTGCCACCACGCCCAGCTAATTTTTGTGTTT
Source organism: Colobus angolensis palliatus (assembly GCF_000951035.1). NCBI lineage: Eukaryota > Metazoa > Chordata > Mammalia > Primates > Cercopithecidae > Colobus > Colobus angolensis. The sequence goes on from NW_012114433.1 coordinate 3,324,299, forward strand.
TTAGTAGAGACGGGGTTTCACCATATTGGCCAGGCTGGTCTTGGACTCTTGACCTCAGGTGATCCGCCCACCTTGGTCTGCCGAAGTGCTGGGATTACAGGTGTGAGCCACCGCGCCCAGCTTAGGGTGGATTTTTGAATCTGAGGGTTTCAAACCATAGTGGATGGAGTGTGGCCAGGGCGTGGGGTTTTAGTTTGGAAAACTAACCTGCACATGTATCCCTGACCCTAAAAGTTTTTTTTTTTTTTAATGGAAAACATTACAGTTGTAAATTCTAAGAGGCATTTCTGTTAGGTTGAATTCACTTTGCATTTTGGAATGTAGTTGGCATCTCCCGTTTCTTTGTGGCATAACGGTTGACCAAAATAGGTTCAGGTCTCATTGAGACAGGTTTTGAAAATGCTTTTTAAAATTTTTTTCCTGGAAAACAAATGACCAAAGTCTTTGCTGTACCCGCAAAAGGTAAATATATTTCGATTAGTCTCCGCAGACACCTGATTCTTATACTGACACTCGAGTCTGGGCGTGAGACGTGAGCACTAATCCCTTCTGGAGTAGGTGGGAACTAGGCCAGGCTTCACCTGGGCGCCACTTAGGCCCCGCCGCTGGCAGATGAGGCCACTAGGGCGCATGCGCAGGGGGTGGTCTGGCGTCGGACACGCCCAACTCTTCTTGTCCGAAAAAGGGCGGAGTCTGCTAAAGGCCCCGCCCCCTATTAAGGTGCGCGCGTGGCTGGGGCTGGTCTTCCGCCTGGTGAGGGGCTACTTCCGGGTCGGACGGCGCTAGGTGCAGCCGCTGAGTGTGGTAGTGCTTGGCTGGCCGGGCTGCGGCCCGCGTGCGGCCGGCGATGCAGGGGGGCAACTCTGGGGTCAGCAAGCGCGAAGAGGAGGGCGACGGGGAGGGGGCTGTGGCTGCGCCGCCGGCCATCGACTTTCCCGCCGAGAGCTTGGACCCCAAATATGACGGTGAGGGATCGGATTGCGGTGTCGCCGCTCTGCTCTCTCTGTCCACCCGCGTTTGCGGACGGTATAGGCAGCCCTGAGGTTTGCCTGAAGACCCGGGTGAATTCGGCTGCCTCCAGGGTTGAACCGGAGGACCAGCCGCGCAGTGCTGGGGGGCGGCGGGCGGGCTGTCGGGGTAAGGTAAATATTATTTGAAAAGGACGTCTGCTTCTCGCTCCTTTGTTTACATTTCTGTTCCTTGGCTTCCTCTCTGGGGACTGAGGCCCTCGGACGGATGGGGACATCCCTGAGGTCACCGTCCTGCCCCCAAGCCCTGGGTTTTGTCATTGGTTGAGAACGATCTTCTTTCAATACTGCAGTGAGAGTTTGCAAACTGTAAGCTGAATAGTTTGGGTTAAGAGTTGTAATTTGTAACTTTTCTTGTCTTTTGCTTAATTGGAAGGAGAACTAAAGATTTCTCATAGTGAGGCAGCGTGGAAATAAATAAACGTCTTTGGTTTAAAGAATAAAAAGGCCTTTTTTTTTTGGAGACAGTCTTGCTCTGTCACCCAGGCTGGAGTGCAGTGGCACAGTCATAGCGCATTGCAGCCTCCAACTCCTGGGCTCAAGTGATCCTCCAGCTTCAGCCTCCCGAGTAGCTGGGACCACAGGTGCACACCACCATGCCCGGCTAATTTTTTAATTTTTTTTTTTTTTGCAGAGATGGGATCTTGCTGTGTTCCCCAGGCTGGTCTCGAACACCTGGCCTCAAGCGATGCTCCTGCCTCGGCCTCCCAAAGTGCCGGGATTATAGATGTGAGCCACC
>NW_012114433.1:3326931-3327965 GCF_000951035.1 Colobus angolensis palliatus
GTGTTAGCCAGGATGGTCTCGATCTCCTGACCTCGTGATCCGCCTGTCTCGGCCTCCCAAAGTGCTGAGATTACAGGCTCGAGCCACCGCCCCCGGCTGAGGTTTTTAACTATATGGTAATTCCAACAGAATGACTGCAGAGAATACACATTGATTTGAAGCATGAAACAAACAAACAAAAAAATGTGTTGCAATTGATTTAAAGGTACAAATTCTTTCTGTAAGAGAAAGCATATGAGAAAAAATAAAGGTGCAAACTGAGTTGAAATGGTTTTGATTCAGATGGAATAAATACATGGAAATGTTGCATTTTTATCCTTAATACTGCCTATAATTTTTTTTTTTTTCCTGAAAGAGATGGGGTCATCCGGGAGGTTGCAGTGAGCCGAGATTGTGCCATTGCACTCCAGCCTGGGTGACAGAGTGAGACTCTGTCTAAAAAAAAAAAAAAAGATGGGGTCTTCTTTTGTTGCCCAGTCTGGTCTCAAACTCCTGGGCTCAGCAGATCCTCCTGCCTCAGCCTCCCAAAGTGGTAGGATAGGCGTGAGCCACTGTGCCCAGCCAAGCCTATAATCTTTGACCATAAAGAGAAACAAAAGCAGAGTGTGGTAGTAATTCCAGTAGGCTATTAACAGAAGAAAATTTTAAAAACTATTTTTTAACGGACAAACAACTTTTCCACCACATATAAGGTGGTATATTATAGCCCAATAATACAGAAAGTGTTATGTCATGGGAAAAGTCCCAGCTGTAAACATGCAAGTGTGTCTTTTCTGTAACATTGTGATAAGGGTTTCTGCAGACTAAAGATTATTCTTGAAGGGAGTGATCTTAGATAAGCTTTTAAAATTTTTCTTCTCCTGGGTTACCGATAATACTGTTGTGCTGACATATGGCCTTTTCTTCCAAAGAGGCCTGGAATGTCCAGACAGAGTTTATGTTTTTTGGTTTTTTTTTTTTTTTTTTGAGATGAAGTCTCACTGTGTCGCCCAGGCTGGAGTGCAGTGGCGCGATCTTGGCTCACTGAAACCTCC
>NW_012114433.1:3330226-3331859 GCF_000951035.1 Colobus angolensis palliatus
TTTTGAGACGGAGTTAAACTCTTGTTGCCCAGGCTGGAATGCAATGGCGCGATCTTGGCTCGCCACAACCTCTACCTCCCAGGTTCAAGCGGTTTTCCTGCCTCAGCCTCCCTAGCAGCTGGGATTACAGGCACCCGCCACCACGCCCGGCTAATTTTGTATTTTTGATAGAGACGGGGTTTCTCCATGTTGGTCACGCTGGTCTCAAACTCCTGACCTCAGGTGATCCACCAGCCTCGGCCTCCCAAAGTGTTGGGATTATAGGCCTGAACCACCGTGCCCGGCCGTCTTCTGCCTAACTTCTTTCTTTATGCCTGGGTCTTGGCTGTCTTCTCAAAGGAAGGAAGCCATTCTAGTCCCACTTCCTTGCATATTGATTTACTTCTACTGTTGGACACATCAGAAAACTGTTTCTCCTCTGTCTCATGGCATCTTTCTGCTGATCCTCCAGCTTCCAGGATTCAACTCCAAACTCACTTCCAGAAAGCCTTTCTTGATTAACCCAACTCAGCATAACTATTCTTTCGGTTTTTATCTGCTTACATTTAAATAGTTTGTGTTTCAGTAATTAGAATATACTGTTTTGTCATTATGAGACAGGTTTACCATTAACTTAAAAATATTTTCCTTTTTAATTTTTAGAATCTGATGTTCCAGCAGAACTCCAGGTGTTAAAAGAACCCCTACAACAGCCAACCTTCCCTTTTGCAGTTGCAAACCAACTCTTGCTTGTTTCTTTGCTGGAGCACTTGAGCCATGTGCATGAACCAAACCCACTTCGTTCAAGACAGGTGTTTAAGTGTAAGTAAGAATAAATTAATCTTGCCAAATAAAGCTTGTAAAGGCTGGGTTCTGTGGTTCATGCCTGTTATCCTGGAACTTTGGGAGGCCGAGGTGGGTGGATCACCTGAGGTCAGGAGATTGAGATCAACCTGGCCAACATGGCGAAACCCCCTCTCTACTCAAAATATGGAAATTAGCCGGGTGTTGTGGCAGGTGCCTGTAACTCCAGCTACTTGGGAGGCTGAGGCAGGAGAATCACTTGAATGGGGGAGGTGAAGATTGCAATGAGCCAAGACAGTACCACTGCACTCCCATCTGGGCGACAGAGTGAGACTTTGTCTCAAAAATAAATAAATAAATAAAGCTTGTAAAAATACTGTGTTGCTGTTCTCACTTACTCATGGTAGGTAAAAATTAAAACAGTTTTTAATTAATGGAGATAGAGTAGAATGATGGTTACCAGAGACTGGGAGGATAGTGGAGGATGGTTAATGGCTATAAAAATATAGTTAGAATAAATCGAATCTAGTATTTGGTAGCACAACAGGGTGACTACAGTCAGCAATAATTTATTGTACATTTAAAAATAAAAAGACGGCCAGGCACAGTGGCTCATGCCTGTTATCCCAGCACTTTGGGAGGCCAAGGTGGAGGGATCCCTTGAGGTCAGGAGTTTGAGACCAGCCTGACCAACATGGTGAAAGCCCGTCTCACTAAAAAAATATAAAAGTAGGCCAGGCCAGGTGGCTCACGCCTGTAATCCCAGCACTTTGGGAGGCCGAGGCAGGTGGATCACGAGGTCAGGAGATAGAGACCATCCTGGCGAACACGGTGAAACCCCGTCTCTACT
>NW_012114433.1:3332211-3341317 GCF_000951035.1 Colobus angolensis palliatus
TCTCAAAAAAAAAAAAAAAGAATGGGCCGGGCATGGTGGCTCATGCCTATAATCCTAGCAGTTTGGGAGACTGAGGCGGGCAGATCATGAGGTCAAGAAATCGAGACCATCCTGGCCACCAAGGTGTAACCTCGTCTCTACTAAAAGTACAAAAATTAGCTGGGCATGGTGGCGGGCACCTGTAATCCCAGCTATTCGGGAGGCTGAGGCTGGAAAATCGCTTGAACCTGGGAGGCGGAGGGTGCAGTGCGCCGAGATCGCGCCATTGCACTCCAGCCTGGTGACAGAGTGAGACTGTCTCAAAAAATAAAAATAATGAAGAGTATAATTGGATTGTTTGTAACACAAAGAAGGGATAAATGCTTTAGATGACGGATACCCCATTTATCCTGATGTGATTATTACACATTACATGCCTGTATCAAAATAAATCATGTACCCCATAAATATATACTATGTACTCACAAAAATTAAAAATACAAAATAAAGTATGTTGTTTAATGCTGGGAGTCTGGAAAGCAGCTGGTATACAAAAACTAGAGGAAATAAATATTAATGATTTCCCCACTTCAATTCAGCTTACATTTTCCTTTGAGTAATTCCTTATGAATATATTAACTGTGGATCCCATAATTGCATAAAATTGGATAAATGAAAGATAATTCTTTTGCATCTATACTATGATAATGCACACATTTTTTTTTTTTTCTTGAAATGGGAGTCTTACTCTGTCACCCAGGCTGGAGTGTATTGGTGCGATCTCCGCTCACTGCGACCTCCACCTCCCAGGTTCAAGCAATTCTCCTGCCTCAGCCTCCCAGATAGCTGGGATTACAGGCGCATGTCACCAAGCCGGGGTAATTTTTGTATTTTTAATAGAGATAGGGTTTCACCATGTTGTTCAGGCTGGTCTCGAACTCCTGACCTGATGATCTGCCTGCCTCGGCCTCCCAAAGTGCTGGGATTACAAGTGTGAGCCACCACCTGGCCCTTTTTTTTTTTTTTTTTTTTTTTTTTAAGATGAAGTTTTGCTCTTGTCCGGGCTGGAGTGTGCAATGGTGCCATCTCTGCTCACTGCAACCTCTGCCTCCTGGGTTCAAGCGATTCTCCTGCCTCAGTCTCCTGAGTAGCTGGGATTACAGGCACCTACCACCACGCCTGGTTAATTTTTCGTATTTTTAGTAGAGACAGATTTCACCGTGTTGGCCAGGCTGGTCTTGAACTTTTGACCTCAGGTGATCCACCCACCTCTTCTTCCCAAAGTGCTAGGATTACAGGCCTGAACCACCATGCCCAACTAATTCATACAATTTTTGAAGCTCCGTTATGGTGTAGCTGGTGAGCAGGTAAAAGAAAATCACATAAACTCATTTTGAACCAATTCTTGACCAGAGAACTGGAACCAACTGCACATTGTGTGGTTGAAAATGTTTATTTTTATACCTGCTGTAGGGTACTTATATGAGAAACTTGAGCACAAAAGTGAGTAGAATGATAGATTATGATGTTTATGGTTCAGTTTATTTACTGAGACCATTGTGGCTTCTTTAATAGTTCTGGTCACAAGTTGGGCATGGTGGCACGTGACTGTAATCCCAGCTACCCGGGAGGCTTAGGTGAGAGGAGCACTCGAGCCTAGGAGTTCAAGGTTTCAGTGTGCTTTTTTTTTTTTTTTGAGACGGAGTCTCGCTCTGTCCCCCAGGCTGGAGTGCAGTGCGCAATCTCGGCTCACTGCAAGCTCCGCCTCCCGGTTCAAGCCTCAGTCTCTCAAGTAGCCCAGCCTTCAGTGTGCTTTGATCATGCCTGTGAGTAGCCAGTGCGCTCCAGCCTGGGTGACATAGTAAGAGTCTGCCTCTAGAGAAAAAATAAAAAAAGAATAGTTCCAGCCAGAGATTCTGAGGTTCTTTTTTTTTTTTTTTTTTTTTTTTTACCAAAACAGTCTCAAACTTAAACTTTTATGTGGTCTTAAAACTGAATGCGGTTTTAGTTAAAGATATGTTATCAATGCTGGGCACAGTGGCTCACACCTGTAATCCCAGCACTTTGGGAGGCCCAGGCGGGTGGATCAGGTGAACCTAAGGTCAGGTTCAAGACCAGCCTGGCCAATGTGGTGAAACCCCGTCTGTACTAAAAATACAAAAATTAGCTGGGCATGGTGACGGGCGCCTATAATCCCAGCTACTGGGGAGGCTGAGGCAGGAGAATTGCGTGAACCCGAGAGGTAGAGGTTGCAGTGAGCCGAGATTCCACCATTGCACTCTAGCCTGGGCAACAGAGTGAGACTCCGTCTCAAAACAGAACAAAACAAAACAAAAAGATATATTATCATTTTGATAAACTTGACTGGACATGAAAAATGGTACAAATATCTGTACATTGTATACTTAACTGTTTCTTGAATAAAGTAAATAATACATTCTGCATTCCAAGCAGTGGCATATGTGGTGGGAGGTGGGGTAAACAGGAAGTGTGTTCCTTAGGTTCTGAAGCGTTGGTACCTGGGGATTATTGTATTAGTCTCATCAAATAGAGAAGCAGATTAGGATAATACAGCAATCTTCCCCATAATTAAAGCAATCCTGTGAATTTTACTGATTTAATTTATTAGTAAAATTTACTGATTTACTTTAATTTTAAGAGAACATATTTTTTTTTTTTTTTTGAGACGGAGTCTCTCTCTGTCGCCCAGGCTGGAGTGTGGTGGCGTGATCTCGGCTCACTGCAACCTCCGCCTTTCATGTTCACGCCATTCTCTTGCCTCAGCCTCCTGAGTAGCTGGGAGTACAGGAGTCCGCTACCACGTCTGGCTAATTTTTTGTCTTTTTAGTATTTTTAGTAGAGACGGGGTTTCACTGTGTTAGCCAGGATGGTCTCGATCTGGTGACCTGGTGATCTGCCTGCCTCGGCCTCCCAAAGTACTGGGATTACAGGCGTGAGCCACTGCACCTGGCCTAGATGACTGAATTTAAAACAAGGTTATTTAAATAAATGTTTTTGATGTGATCAGTGAGTTGATAATCTAAATGGAGAATTTTCTTTCTTTTTTTTATTTTAAGCAACAAATTTGGCTTTCATAAATGTAGAGTTTTTGATGTAGAAAGAATATCCTTGGTGGGGCATGGTGACTCATGCCTGTAATCCTAGCACTTTGGGAGGCTGAGATGGGCGGATCACAAGGTCAGGTGTTCGAGACCAGCCTGGCCAACATGGTGAAACCCCATATCTACTAAAAACACAAAAATTAGCCAGGTGTGGTAGCGGGTACCTGTAATCCCGGCTAGTCAGGAAGGTGAGGCATGAGAATCCCTAGAACCCAGGAGGCAGAGGTTGCAGTGATCTGAGATCATGCCACTACACTCCGGCCTGGGCAATAGGGTGAGACTCTGTCTCAAAAAAAAAAAAAAAAAAAATTAGCTGGGCGTGGTGGTGTGCACCTATAATCCCAGCTACGCAGGCGTGTGAGGTAGGAAAATTGCCTGAACCCTGGAGGCGGAGGTTGCAGTAAGCCGAGATTTTGCTATTGCACTCCAGCCTGGATGACAGAGCGAGACTGTGTCTTAAAACAATAACAACAACAACAAAAAACCAACAATATCCTCTTTGGTATCTGTATTTGTTGAATGAGTAGGAGCCAAAACACCTTTGTGGAAACTTCTTTTTCTAAGGAGCTTGATATTTGGTTTATACACGTGTGTACCATGGGCTCTTTGTATGTTGTTTAAAGGTATTTCATGACGACGAATGGTCACTTTGGTTGTAAGTTCTCATTATATGTTTGCTCTCCTGCCCTTATTCTTCTCTTACTGACTAACAGCAAAGGGTAATGTGTGGAATGTCAGAAGACTTTGTTTACTCTTTTTTTTGTTTGCCCTTATTTTAGAAAGAGCTTAGTACTTTACTGACTAGTCTTGGTAAACAAGTGACTGTACAGGGTAAGAGAAGTAAGTATAGTTGTGCTTTTCATCCATGCGTGTAGTGTACTAGTTGCTCCTTTTAGAGAATCATTCCCCAAATTTCTTCGCTTTTTAAAAAAATTCATCTAAGAGCTGGGCATGTTGGCTCACACCTGTAATCCCAGCACTTTGGGAGGTGGAGTTGGGCAGATCACTTGAGGCCAGGAGTTCGAGACCAGCCTGGCCAAACCCTGTCTTTACTAAAAATAGAAAAATTAGCTGGGCATGGTGGTGCATGCCTGTAATCCCAGCTGCTTGGGAGCTTGAGGCAGGAGAATCACTTGAAACCGGGAGGCAGAGGTTACAGTGAGCCAAGATAATTGTCACTGCACTCCAGCCTGGGTGACAGAATGAGACTGTCCCCCCCAAAAAAAAAAAATTTCTTTAAAGTTATTCTAGAGAACATTCTCCAAGTTTAACGTGTTTATAAATGTAGTATTTTTCCTATTGAGGTTTTTGTATGTATTGCTGTTATTATACACTCTTCTCTATGTACGCTTTAAAATTGCCATTAAAGATGTTTCTAATAATAGTTTTTCATATTCATTTTATAGTACTTTGCCAGACCTTTATCAAAATGGGACTGCTGTCTTCTTTCACTTGTAGTGATGAGTTTAGCTCATTGAGACTACATCACAACAGAGCTATTACTCACCTAATGAGGTCCGCTAAAGAGAGAGTTCGTCAGGTAAGCCCTAAAAAATGTACTTTGGGTATGACAAAAATATCCTTTAATTTTAAGAGAACATGTTTTAACTCACTATGTAATTCTAATTATAAAACAAGTTTTTAAAAGTATAAACTCTAGGCCGGGGGTGGTGGCTCATGCCTGTAATCCCAGCACTTTGGGAGGCTGAGATGGGAGGATCATTTGAGGCCAGGAGTTCAAGGCTTCAGTGAGCCATGATCATGCCTCTGCACTCCAGCCTGAGCAACAGAGTGAGAACCTGCCTAAAAAAAAAAAAAAAAAGAGAGGAGAGGCAAAGGAGAGGGCATAGATGGACTAGGATCTTGAGATGATTTTATTATTTTTGTTTTGTTTTGTTTTGTTTTGAGACAGAGTCTTGCACTGTCATCCGGGCTGGAGTGCAGTGGCGCAATCTTGGCTCATTGCAATCTCTGCCTCCCAGTTTCAAGCGATTCTCCTGCCTTAGCCTCCCAAGTAGCTGGAACTACAGGTACCTGCCACCATGCCCAACTACTTTTTTATATTTTTAGTAGAGACAGGGTTTCTTCATGTTGGCCAGGCTGGTCTCAAATTCCTGACCTCGTGATTCGCCTGCCTCAGCCTTCCAAGTGCTGGGAGTACAGGCATGAGCCACTGCGCCCTGCCTAATTTATGGTTTTTACTTAGTAAGATGGGAGGTGGTACAGGATTTTGATTAGAGGAGTGACACAATCTGACTTACATTTTAGCAGGGTCACACTGGCTGCTGTGGTGAGAATGAACTGAGGGGGCACAGGCAGAAGCAGGGTGCCAGGTACCACCATACACGCAAGAGAGGTGGGCAGGCAGGGCGGTGGGGAGCTCCTGCATGGATTTTGAAGGTGATGTCAGTCTTGTCTGCTTCCTGGTCAATTCTCAGCTTTGAAATATTTTCATTTGTAAACTCTTAAGTAATGCTGAAAAAGCCAATGGTTTTTAAAATATTGTTTGTGTATTTGGGGTTGTTAATGTGATATTGAATTTTGATAGATTCTTTATTCCATGCAAGTTCTCCAAATGCTTTTAAAAAACAATTTTTTAATTGTAGGATCCCTGTGAGGATATTTCTCATGTTCAGAAAATCAGGTACGTGTGAGAAACTTTCTTGATTATGCAGACTATTGAAAAGAAATCAATATCAAGAAAATACTGGTTTGAGGTTAAAACATAATATCGTTAGTATTGTTTATGAACATGAAACACTTGGTTCTCAGCAATTGAGTACTGCTCCAAGACTTACTTTGCTTCTCGTTCCCTCCTCTTTGATCCTCTGCCTTTCAGCATTTAGCGTGGATTCCATGGTCACACTCTTAATTCAGATTCCTGATACCCAGGCTCTGCTGAGGGACCGTTGAATTTTGGCTAGTTTAAATACTAGTTTAAAATCCAACTGGTCTGACCTACATATTCATCAGCTCATGAACAGATAAGCATGCGGTCTATCCCTGCAATAAAGTGTTATCCATCTATTAAAAGGAATAAAGTACTGATTCATGCTACAATATGGATGAATCTTGAAAACATCCTACGTAAAAACAGCCAGTCATAAAAGGCCACATATTGTGTGATTTCATTTCTGTGAAATGGGCAGAGTAGGTGAATCCATGGAGACGTAAATAGTGGTTTTATGTGGGGTTGTGGGTAAATAGTGGGGTAAGGGAAGGATGGGGAGTGAAAGCCAATGGATATAGGGTTTATTTTGGGGGTGATGAAAATATTCTGAAATTAGGTAGCGGTGATGGTTGCACAACTCTGTGTACTAAAAACCACTGAATTGTACATTCGAGAGGTGAATTTGACAATATGTGAATTATAGCTTGATAAAAATAAAGCACTCTACATTAAAAAAAAATCTAACTGGTCTACATCATTAAGAAATTTAAGTAGCTGCGTGTGGTGGCGCATACCTGTAGTCCCAGGTACTCGGGAGGCTGAGGCAGGAGGATTGCTTGAGCCCAGGAGTCCTGGGCTATAGTGCACTATGCCAGTCTGATGTCCGCATAAAGTTTGTCATCAGTATGGTGACCTTGACTTCCCTGGAGCAAGGGACCACCAGGTTGCCTAAGGAGGAGTGAACTAGCCCAGGTTGGAAACAGGGTAGGTCAGTACTCTGGTGCTGCTTAGTAGCAGGATCACACCTGGGAATAGCCACTGCAGTCTAGCCTGGGCAACATAGCTAGACCCTGTCTTAGAAGAAAAAGAAATAAAAAATACATTTCAGTGATTTTTTTTTTGTTTTTTTGAGACGAAGTCTTTCTCTGTCACCCAGGCTGGAGTACGGTGGCACAACCTTGGCTCACTGCAATCTCCGCCTCCTGGGTTCAAGCAGTTCTCCTGCCTCAGCCTCCCGAGTAGCTGGGATTACAGGAACCCGCCACCACACCTGGCTAATTTTTGAATTATTACTAGAGACGGGGTTTCACCATGTTGGCCAGGCTGGTTTTGAACTCCTGACCTCATGATTCACCCTCCTTGGCCTCCCAAAGTGCTAGGATTACAGGCGTGAGCCACCACGCCCAGCTGAAATTTCAGTAAATTTATTTCTGAGCTTAGCTAACCAACTGCTGGCTGTAGTGATTCTTAGGATTTCTGCTGTACAACACTGATAATGATTTCTACTTGGAATACCAGTTACTGGTAAAACACTTGATTGTGTTTTCTTCAGAGGGATGAAAAATTTCATTTTAGCCCATCCTTTCCAAATCAGCACAACTTAGTGATACAAGAGGTTTGTGAGGTTAGTAATCCCGTGAGCATGAGGTATCCTAGAACGTTTTTTGAGACGGAGTCGAGCTCTGTCGCCCAGGCTGGAGTGCAGTGGCCGGATCTCAGCTCACTGCAAGCTCCGCCTCCCGGGTTTACGCCATTCTCCTGCCTCAGCCTCCCGAGTAGCTGGGACTACAGGCGCCCGCCATCTCACCCGGCTAGTTTTTTGTATTTTTTTAGTAGAGACGGGGTTTCACCGTGTAGATCAGGATGGTCTCGATCTCCTGACCTCGTGATCCACCCGTCTCGGCCTCCCAAAGTGCTGGGATTACAGGCTTGAGCCACTGCGCCCGGCCCCTAGAACGTTTTGATTCTCTCACGTTTTAATATTGATTGATTGTATTTAACTTTCAGATCAAGGGAAGTAGCTTTTGAAGCACAGACTTCACGTTACTTAAATGAATTTGAAGAAGTTGCCATCTTAGGAAAAGGTGGATATGGAAGAGTGTACAAGGTAGTCTTCCACGTACTTGTTTTGACCTAGTACCCTAAATAACTGTGTTTTCAGACGTTGTTTTCATTATTCTTTTATTTATTTATTTATTTTGAGACGGAGTCTCGCTTTGTCGCCAGGCTGGAGTGCAGCGGTGCAGTCTCAGCTCACTGCAACCTCCAACTCCCTGGTTCAAGCTATTCTCCTGCCTCAGCCTCCTGAGTAGCTGGGATTACAGGCATGCGCCACTACACCCAGCTAATTTTTGTATTTTTAATAGAGACGGGATTTCACCATGTTGGCCAGGATGGTCTTGATCTCCTGACCTCGTGATCCACCCACCTCAGCCTTCCAAAGTGCTGGCATTACAAGTGTGAGCCACCGTGCTTGGCCTGTTTTCATTATTATTATATAAAGTACTCAAAGGAAAATTCCAAGAAATCACATATATTTACTTTTCTTTAATATTTGCCATTTACGGGGAAGTGGGCAGGTTGTAATGTTTTTCTAACTGTGTTGATTCTTTACATGGGTTTTGGAAACTTTGAATTTTTGACCTATAGTTAATTTTAATTAAAAATGTGTTACTAAAAAAAGTTGTGCCACTGTGTTTTGAGCTTACATAGACTTTTTGCTAACATTCCTGTTCTTCAACTGAGAGCTTCTTCGGAGCTACACTCCCAACACTATCTGAAAAGCTCTTGATCTGGCTGACTTCCCTGAACATAGTAAGGAGACATGTCTTTAGCTATATTTTAACTCTTTGGCTAGTTTGGATTGTCCAAGCTCAGATGAAAAGAACTTCTTTATTCAGTTAAAGTTGAATGACACAATATACTTTGTCTTCTTCTTTTCAGGTCAGGAATAAATTAGATGGTCAGTATTATGCAATAAAAAAGATCCTGATTAAGGGTGCAACTAAAACAGATTGCATGAAGGTATGATTTCTTAAAATTACTTATTTCGAATAATTGTGTATTTAGTTCTTTTTGAAAGTTATACATGTATGTGTGTATATTTGGCAAAAGTAGGCAGTGTGGATTTCTAGTTTACTAGCAATGGGGTTACAGTAAAGTACCAAAATTAAATTATTATTATTATTATTTGAGATGGAGTTTCACTCTTTTGCCCAGGTTGGAGTGAAGTGGCGTGATCTCGGCTCGCTGCAACCTCCACCCCGCTGGGTTCAAGGATTCTCCTGCCTTCCAAGTAGCTGAGATTATAGGTGCCTGCCACCACGCCTGTTTA
>NW_012114433.1:3341535-3343238 GCF_000951035.1 Colobus angolensis palliatus
ATAATTTTAAAAATATATTAGTTTCTTAAAATGAATGATTGATATATAATATAGCTAGTTATGAAAAAACAGGAGCCCAGTTCCAGTTCAGTCTTCTCCCTGACATGCTGTGTGGTTCTAGATGAGTTGCCCAGTCCTCTGAGTCATTTCTGTCACCTGCCCTGAAATAGTAGTGACAGTAGTGATTTTACTTACCTTGGAGGACTGGGGTAGGAATCAAAAGAGAGAATGGTGATAAGTGTGCTATAAAAAGTGTAAAGTACTATATAAATATGTTATTTGGTTGCTATAACAATTGCCATTTGTCTCTCAAAAATATTTCCATTATATTGGCCGGGTGCAGTGGCTCACGCCTGCAATCCCAGCACTTTGGGAGGCCGAGGCAGGCAGATCACTTGAGGCCAGGAGTGTGAGACCAGCCTGGCCAACATGGCACAACCATGTCTGTACTAAAAACACAAAAATTAGCCGGATGTGGTAGTGCATGCTTGTAATCCCAGCTACTCGGGAGGCTGAGGCACAAGAATGACTTGAACCCAGCAAGACTTGAACCCAGCAAGCAGAGGCTGCAGTGAGCCAAGATGGCACCACTTCACTCCAGCCTGGGCAATAGAGCGAGACTCTGTCTCAAAAAAAAAAAAAATTTCCATTATTTTAACATAATATAGATGCCTTATACAGAGGAGTTTTCATTACTGATGCTCCTGCATCTTATGATGGGATTATGTCCTGATAAACCCATCATAAATTGAAAATATTGTAAATTGGAGATGGAGTTTCGCTCTGTTCCCCAGGCTGGAGTGCAGTGGCGCGATCTTGGCTCACTGCAGGCTCCGCCTCCCGGGTTCACGCTATGGAGATGCATTTTAATATGCATAACCTACCGAACTTTGTAGCTTACCCTGCCTACCTTAAATGTGCTCTGAACACTTACATCACTCAATAGTTGGACAGAATCATCTAGCACAAAGCCTATTTTATAATAAAATACCACATATCTCATGCACTGCATATTGCAAGCCAGGGAAAAGATCAAAATTCAAAGTATGTCAAAAATTGTGTTGTCTTCACACCATTGTAAGTCAGGGGCCATCTGTATTTTGCTCTGGAACAAGAAGTATTGCATAAACATTTAACAAGTTATCAGCAAAAGGCAGATCTAATTCCATTTCTTTTCTAGGTCCTACGGGAAGTGAAGGTGCTGGCAGGTCTTCAGCACCCCAATATCGTTGGCTATCACACTGCGTGGATAGAACATGTTCACGTGATTCAGCCACGAGGTAAGCCGTTTTTGATGACGTGGTAGTTGGAGCATTGGCAAACTGCAGCCCGTGGACTAAATCTGGCCTGCCCTTGTGTTTGTACATACTACAAGGTGAGAATGGTTTTTACATTTATTTTTATTTTTATTTTTTTCGAGATGGAGTCTCGCTCTGTTGCCCATGCTGGAGTGCAGTGGCATGATCTTGGCTCACTGCAACCTCTGCCTCCTGGGTTCATGCCATTCTTCTGCCTCAGCCTCCTGAATAGCTGGGGCTACAGGTGCCTGCCACCACGCTTGGCTAATTTTTTTTTTTTTTTTTTTTTACCAAAACAGTCTCAAACTTAAACTTTTATGTGGTCTTAAAACTGAATGCGGTTTTAGTTAAAGATATGTTATCAATGCTGGGCACAGTGGCTCACACCTGTAATCCCAGCACTTT
>NW_012114433.1:3343976-3345933 GCF_000951035.1 Colobus angolensis palliatus
AAGAATCTGTCTCAAAAAAAAAAAAAAAAAAAAAAAATTAATTTTGTTTTAAAAATAGAGATCAGGAATCTCACTATATTGTGCATGCTGTTGTTAAACACCTGAGCTCAAGTGAAGCCTTAGCCACCCAAAGAGTTGGCATTACAGGCATGAGCCACTGGGTCTATGGCTGCTTTTGTACCATAACAGGATTGATCAGTTACAGCAGGGTCCCAGAGGGCCCTAAAACCTAAAATATTTACTATCAAGTCCTCTGTAATGTTTGCCGACCCCTAGTGTAGTTGCATGGCTTTGTTTTTATGGTTCCTAACACGTGCCATTTGAATAAACTTTTTGTACTTTGCCAGAAAGTCATGACAGTTTTAGACTTACAGTCTCATTTGACACAGTTTGTATATTTTAACTCAGTCTTTGACTACAAATTGAAAAACTGGGCTATTTGAAGATGATTGTTTGTTTTTGTGCAGCAGAGAGAGCTGCCATTGAGTTGCCAACTCTGGAAGTACTCTCCGACCAGGAAGAGGACAGGTATGTGAACTCGTGTGTCCTGTTATATATTAGGACATTACCTCTTGTCACCTGCACTGGGTTTTGTGTGTGTGTATGTGTGCGTGTGTGTGAGACAGAGTCTCGCTCTGTTGCCCAGACTAGATTGCAGTGGCTCAATCTCGGCTCACTGCAGCCTCCGCCTCCTGTGTTCCAGCGATTCTCCTGCCTCAGCTTCCCCAGTAGCTGGGACTGTAGGTGCCCACCAGCACACCTGGTTAATTTTTTGTATTTTTAGTAGACACAGGGTTCCACCATGTTAGCCAGGGTGGTCTTGATCTCCTGACCTTGTGATGTGCCCGCCTCGGCCTCCCACAGTGCTGGGATTACAGGTGTGAACCATCGCGCCTGGCCTGCATTGAGCTATCTTTGTCTTTTGCTACAAGGACCCCAGGAGGAGTGTTTTCAACTTTGCTTATTTTCATTACGAAATGTTAAATTATTTCTTCCTTTCAGATGTTTCCTGTCAGTATTTTTTTTTTTTTTTTGAGATGGAGTCTTGCTCTATTGCCCAGGCTGGAGTACAGTGACTTGATCTCAGCTCACTGCAACTTCTGCCTCCCAGGTTCAAGCGATCCTCCTGACTTAGCCTCCCCAGTAGCTGGGATTATAGACCTGCACCACTATGCCTGGCTAAGTTTTGTATTTTTAGTAGAGACGGGGTTTCACCGTATTGGCCAGGCTGGTCTCGAACTCCTGAACTCAGGTGATCTGCCTACCTTGGCCTCCCAAAGTGCTGGGATTACCGGTGTGAGCCACTGCACCTGGCCTATTTTTTATTATTTTTGTTGAGACAGGGTCTCGCTCTTTTGCCCAGGCTGGAGTGCAGTGGTATGATCTCAACTCACTGCAACCTCCAACTCCTAGACTCAAGCAATCCTCCCACCTTAGCTGCCTCAGTAGCTGGGATTACAGGTTTGTGCTACCATGTCTGGCTGATTTTTGTGTTTTTTGTAGAGATGGGGTTTTGCCATGTTGCTCAGGCTAGCCTCCAACTCCTGAGCTCAAGTGATCCTCCCGCCTTGGCCTACCAAAGTGTTGGGATTACAGGCGAGAGCCACTGTTCCAGACCTGTACATTGACTTTTTTTTTTTTTTTTTTAGGCGGAGTCTTACTCTGTTGGCCATGCTGGAGTGCAGTGGTGCAATCTCGGCTCACTGCAACTTCTGCCTCCCAGGTTCAAGCAATTCTCCTGCCTCAGCCTTCTGAGTAGCTGGGACTATAGGTGCATGCCACCATGCCTGGCCAATTTTTGTATTTTTTAGTAGAGATGGTATTTCACCATATTGGCCAGGCTGATCTCGAACTTCTGACCTTATGATCTGCCTGCCTTGGCCATCCAAAGTGCTGGGATTACAGGTGTGAGCCACTGCACCTGGCCAACTTTTTTTTTTTTTTTTTGGAGACGGAG